>NC_067169.1:34841966-35163864 GCF_903995435.1 Acomys russatus
AAAATATAAATCTAAATGTCTTCTCTACCATTACACTTATATTTAAAATTAGTATGCTTTAGATGCAGTATAATATTTTCTTGGTAAAGGCAGGGATGAACATTTAAATTAGGCATGGAAATAATAAAAATATTTCAATCATTAATGTTTCCTTTGTGACCTAAGGTAGCATAATTTGTGTTGTAAATACCTGTATTCAGCAATTGCATATTTGCAGTAAATTCCGGCATTAGTAAGCAATACAATATCACATTAGCTCAAGTTTTCTCTGCTCATTTTCTGACAAAGCTCAGTGGACACAGGTCCTCAGAAATTGCTCTTTTCTATTTGGAGAGACTGACAAATAGTTGTATTTTCATACTTATTGAACAATAATGGAAGACTAGCTACATTACACATTGTGAAACATGACTCAATCAAATTATGATGCATACCAAGAAAACTCCTAAGAAAATTTTGTTTTGGACTGCCCCACTTAAAACTGTCAGTTTAAATTAAAAGCAATAAATTTCTTCCTTAATGATAAAGACTTAGGGAAATAGAAGCACTACTTTTTTTTTTTTTAGTTGACTGTAAAATTTTTTTTATTAATTTATTCTTGTTACATCTCAATGTTTATCCCATCCCTTGTATCCTCCCATTCCTCCCCCCCCCAATTTTCCCATTATTCCCCTCCCCTATGACTGTTCCTGAGGGGGATTACCTCCCCCTATATAATCTCATAGGGTATCAAGAAGCACTACTTTTTTTTCCAGTAATTTTCCCAATTTTATTCTTCCCAATTGTTCAAGTAATACCATGTTTGTTTGAATTCATAAATAACAAGAAATCACCAAGATTGATGTTGTAAGGCCTCTCCCTTAGCAGACAAGTTTAATCAGCACAAAGCACACAATGAGACACGGACCTGTTCTTTTGCACTGTGCAGCAATTTAAGTCAGTATTTGAAATACAAAAAAATAAACAAATGCACTTCTGAATATGCAGCATGACCCACTAAAATTTGAGTTTATATTGAAGGAATGTGACTGTATAGAAGTCTTGAGTATAAAAGTTATTTAGAAAATGTAGAGTATATTAGACAGAAAATAACAAAAATGGAACAGGAAAGAATTTCATGTAACATTATGAAAGTTTGAATGTTCCTATTTGACCCAGGGAAATTTTTCTCATCCCAAGAGTTCTTCTGTTTTAAATACAAAAAATGTAGTTTTTACTTTTAATTTACCATTTTTTAAAGGCCAAGTAATTAGATCATGAAAATCCATTCAATTAAATTACTTCAAGTTTTTGAGGAAAGGTTAAAAACATGTTTTCTTAAATATATTTATCTCTTCTGCCAAATATCTTGCAGTAAATTTTTTTTAAACTTAGTGATCTCTTATCTGTAACTAGTAGTGTATAACAAGGTCTTGTTTTTCTCCTCTATTTCTCTCTTTCTTTTTTTCTTGGAAAATGTTTTCTTTTTATTTACTTTCTTTTTTTTTCTGACTGAACACGAGTCTTTATTGGCCATGGCGATTTGAGGGGGATGAAGCAGGAGGAGTGGGTGGCACAGATACCAAGTCGGCGATGCTTCACAGGCTTGTAGGTGATGGAGCACTCGCCTAGGTAGTGACCAATCATCTCTGGTTTGATCTTCACTTGTCTGATGGTCTTGCAGTTTTACATGCCCATCATGCTGCTCACCATCTTAGGCAGGATGATCATGTCCCTCAGGTAGGTCTTCAGCACCTCCGCCTTCTCCATAAGTGCAGCCTCCTTCTTGGCCTTTCTCAGGCACTTGAGAAGTGAGTGCTGCTTCCACTGCAAGCCACAGTTCAGGTGCCGCCTCTGATGGGTGCTCTACAACTGCATCAGCTGCTCATAGGACATGTCTGGCAGTTGGTCCAGGTCCATGCGGCAGTAGGTGAACTTTTGAAAGGTCTGCTTCTTCTTCTGCTCCACTTCAGCCATCTTGGTGGCTGCTCAGAAAAGGAAGTGTTGGCTGCATCTGTGCAGTTATCTTTTTTTCATTTTTAATGGTAAAAAGTCAGGAAGACATATATCTTGTCGAACAGAGACCATAGAGATAATATACAACTAAATGAGAAGGAGGAAGGGAAGTAATGATGACAGGAAGTACTCATTTTAGAAAGAAGCAACAACAATCTTTGGTGCTCCAAGAGTGTTTAATACAGTACTCTGAACAAAGAGTAACCAAAAGGCCAATGGAAGATGTTCAAAAGGACTTAGAAGTTAAAGAGTATATGTGATGGACATTAGCAAATAAGCTGGGAAAGAGGACATTACAACTGAAAATGACAAGTGGACAAATTCAATTGAGAATATGAAAAGATAAAATTGTCCTCCACATTTAACATGTTGAAGGGACCTTGTAGAATTTCCCTGGCTCGTGCCTTGTGAGACCTATCTCAAAGCATAATCTTAGATAAAAGCAATTCTCCCTTTTCTTCTACAACTGTTTAGATTCCGTTAGATATAATAATACTTGGTATTCAGCTGAGATGAAGTCATCACTGAAATTGGTTGCTGGAAATCTAGTTTTATTTATCCAACATTTTTATTTGAGTTGGTAGGGCCAACAAACAGCTGAATTAGAGAGACCTGTCAGAGAAATTCATGGGAAAGCCTTCTGGGGTTTGTCCTTCATCTTTTAAAATCAAAGCAAGTTGTACTTGTCTAGGTTGAGGGGTCTCTTCTCTCCCCCGACACACAAGTTGTGTTAAAAACTCTGTCATTTACCAAGTGAAAGAATCATGAGAAACTCCAAGGTTTTGTGGAAGTAAGCTATGTTTAAGGGAATCAAGGAAGGAAAAAGGGAGAGAGACATGCCTTGCAGGAGAAAACTTTGTCACAGTGGCATCATTTTATATTCTAGTATTCATATTTGCCTTACTTTTCAAGAGGACGAGGTGTGCCTGTATACCTGAGATTTCTCTGCAAACCTTGATTTTGCTTGTTCCAGTACTTTTTTTGGAGCAATGAATATACTTTAAAGTATGGGATCGATTAAAAAACAGCTTAATATTTTATGAAATTAATTATGTTTAAAATGTAACATAGGGTTTGGCTGGTGGTGGCACACTCCTTTAATCCCAGCACTTGGGAGGTAGAGGCAGGTGGATCTCTGTGAGTTCAGGCCATCCTGGTCTACAGAGCAAGTTCCAGGACAACTAGAGCTTTTACACAGAGAAAGCTGTCACAAAAAACCAAAACTAAAAAAAAAAAAAAAAAGAAGGAAAGAAAAAAAAATATAACATAGGATTTTCTCTTATAGTTCCTAAAATCATAATGTTTATAAATTGAAACCACATGTTTGAAAATATTCACATCACATCCCTATTGTAACTCACTCGCTAGCATCCTTCTCTTCTCACACTCCCTCCTTCTTCTCCCATATTTCCTTCCCCTAGTCCTTTAATAAGAGGGCACCTTCCTACCATCTGATCCCAGCCTATCAGGTTTCATTAAGATAACCTGGGTTCTCTTCCTTTGTCAACCAGAAAGGCCACTCTGCCAAGGGAAAGTGATCAAGTCATGGTCACCAGTACATGTCAGAGTAGTCCCTGCTCCCCTTGTTAAGGAATTCATGTGGGGAATTTCTTTTTCAATGTCTTAAATAAATTCGAAGCACAAAAATGATCATATAAAAATGACAGAATCAATAAAAGTCAAGTTCTTTTTCTCTACTTGATTAATAAAAATGCTACCACCTCTGAATTTGATGCTACTATGTCAGTGTTCATACTATTTCAAACATTCAGAATTCTCTTCCAGAAAACAGGCTTTTGTATATAGTATATGTTAGAACTTCCCACATATTAGGTGTTTTCAAAATGAACTTGCAATGTATAAATAAACTTACAAAGGATAAAAATTTGTGGTAATTTCAAGGCCCAAGAGTATTTTTTTTAATTTTTTATTAATTTATTCTTGTTACATCTCAATGGTTATCCCATGCCTTGTATCCTCTCATTCTTCCCTCCTTCCCAATTTCCCATTATTCCCCTCCCCTATGACTGTTCATGAGGAGGATTACCTCCCCCTGTAAATGCTTATAGGGTATCAAGTCTCTTCTTGGTAACATGCTGTCCTTCCTCTGAGTGCCATCAGGTCACCCCTCCAGGGGACATGGTCAAATGTGAGGCACCAGTGTACGTGAGAAAGTCATATCCCACTCTCCACTCAACTGTGGAGAATGTTCTGACCATTGGCTAGATCTGGGTAGGGGTTTAAAGTTTACTGCCTGTATTGTCCTTGGCTGGTGCCTTAGTTTGAGCAGGACCCCTGGGCCCAAATCTGCCTATCATAATGTTCTACTTGTAGGTTTCTAGGACCCTCTGGATCCTTCTACTTTGTTATTCTCCCATGCTTCTCTCATCTAGAGTCCCAATAGGATGTCCTTCCCTCTGTCCCAGTTTCCTGGTAAGTGAAGACTTTCGTGGGACATGCCCCTTGGGCTAGGATGCAGATAGAAGTGAGTATATACCATTTGAGTCTTTCTGCTTCTGGGTTAACTCACTCATTATGATCATTTCTAGCTCAATCCATTTGTCCACAAATTTTGGGATTCCTTGTTTTTAATAGCTGAGTAGTATTCCATAGTGTATATGTACCACAGTTTCTTTATCCATTCTTTTGTGAGGGACACTTAGGCTGTTTCAATGTTCCGGCTATTATGAATAAGGCTGCTATGAACATGGTTGAGCAAATTTTCTTGTTGTATGCTGGAGCATCTTCTGTGTATATTCCAAGGAGTGGAATAGCTGGGATTTGAGGAAGTCCTATTCTCAGTTTTCTGAGATAGCACCAGATAAATTTCCAAAGTGGCTGTACTAGTTTGCATTCCCACCAGCAATGAAGGAGTGCTCTTCTCTCCCCACATCCTCGCCAGCATGTGGTGCCACTTGAATTTTTGATCTGATGGGTGTAAGATGGAATCTCAGAGTTGTTTTGATTTGCATTTCCCTGATGACTAAGGAGGTTGAGCATTTCTTTAAGTGTATCTCAGCCATTTGATATTCCTCTGTTGAGAATTCTCTGTTTAGTTCCAAGCCCCATTTCTCAATTGGGTTATTTGGTTTGGTGGTGTTTAATTTCTTGAGTTATTTATATATTTTGGATATTAGACCTTTGTCAGATGTAGGGTTGGTGAAGATCTTTTCCCAGTCTGTAGTCTGTCGCTTTCTTCTCTTGACAGTGTCTCCTGCCTTACAGAAGCTTCTCAGCCTCATGAGGTCCCATTTATTAATGGTTGACATTAAGGCCTGGGCCGTTGGTGTTCTGTTCAGGAAGTTGTCTCCTGTGCCAATATGTTCCAGGCTCTTCCCCACTTTTTCCTCTAAGTGGCTTAGTGTCTCCGGTTTTATGTTGAGGTCTTTAATCCACTTGGATTTGAGTTTTGTGCAAGGTGACAAATATGGGTCCAGTTGCATTTTTTTACACATAGACATCCAGTTAGACCAGCACCATTTGTTGAAGATGCTATCCTTTTTCCATTGAATGGATTTGGTTTCTTTGTCAAAAATCAAGTGACCATATGTGTGTGGATTCATATCTAGGTCTTCGAATCGATTCCAGTGATCAACCAGCCTGTTGCTGTGCCAGTAACATGCTGTTTTAATAACTATTGCTTTATAGTGCAGTTTGAGATCAGGTATGGAGATTCCTCTGGAGCACCTTTTATTGTACCAGATTGTTTTAGCTATTCTGGGTTTTTTGTTTTTCCATATGAAGTTCAGAATTGAACTTTCAATGTCTTTAAAAAATTGCGTAGGTATTTTGATAGGGATTGCGTTGAATCTGTAGATTGCTTTTGACAGGATGGCCATTTTGACTACGTTAATTCTCCCAATCCATGAGCAAGGAAGATCATTCCATCTTCTCAGGTCATCTTCAATCTCTTTCTTCAGAGTTTTGAAATGTTTTTCAAACAAGTCCTTCACTTGCTTAGTTATAGTGACTCCTAGATATTTTATATTGTTTGTGGCTAATGTGAAGGGTGTGGCTGTCCTAATTTCTTCCTCTGCAAGCTTGTCATTTGTGTATAGGAAGGCTACAGACTTTTTTGAGTTAATTTTGTATCCAGCCAATTTGCTGAAGGTGTTTATCAGCTTTAGGAGTTCTCTGGTGGAATTTTGAGGGTCACTTATGTACACTATCATATCATCTGCAAATAGGGATAATTTGACTTCCTCCTTTCCCATTTGGATACCCTTGATCTCCTTTGTTGCTCTGGCTAGAACTTCAAGTACTATATTGAAGAGATATGGAGAGAGTGGGCAGCCTTGCCTTGATTCCGATTTTAGAGGAATTTCCTTGAGTATCTCACCATTTACTTTGATTTTGGCTATTGGCTTGCTGTATATAGCCTTTATTATGTTGAGGAAAGTGCCTTGTATCCCCGATCTCTCTAACACTTTAAACATGAATGGGTGTTGGATTTTATCAAATGCTTTCTCTGCATCTAAAGAGATGATCATGTGGTTTTTTATTTTCAGTTTGTTTATATGGTGGATTACATTGATGGATTTCTGTATATTAAACCATCCCTGCATGTCTGGAATGAAGCCTACTTGGTCATGATGAATGATATCTTTGATGTGTTCTTGTATTCGTTTTGCAAGTATTTTATTAATATTTTTGCATCGATGCTCATAAGAGAAATTGGTCTGAAATTCTCTTTCTTTGTTGAGTCTCTGTGAGGTTTAGGTATCAATGAAACGATGGCCGCATAGAATGAATTTAGTAATTTTCCATTCATTTCTATCTTTTGGAGTAGCTTGAAGAGTATTGGTATTAGCTCGCCCTTGAGGGTCTGGTAGAATTCTGCACTGAAGCCATCTGGCCCTGGGCTTTTTTTTTTGTTTGGGAGACTTTCAATGATTGCTTCTATTTCTGTAGGGGAAATGGGACTATTTAGTTTGTTTATCTGTTCTTCACTCAACTTTGGCAAGTGAAATTGATCAAGAAAATTGTCCATTTCCCTTAGATTTTCAAATTTTGTGGCATATATGCCTTCAAAGTAGGATCTTGTGATTCTTTGTATTTCTTCAGTGTCTGTTGTTATGTCTCCCTTTTCATTTCTGATTTTGTTGATTTCAATACTGTCTCTCTGCTTTTTAGTTAGTTTGGCTAACGGTCTGTCTATCTTGTTGATTTTCTCAGAGAACCAGCTCTTGGTTTTGTTGATCCTTTGGACTGTTTTCTTAGTTTCTAATTTGTTAATTTCAGCCCTGAGTTTGATTATTTCCAGACGTCTACTCCTCTTGGGTGTTTCTGCTTCTTTTTTTTCTAGGGCTTCCAGTTGTGTCGTTAAGATGCTTATGTGCGATGTTTCCAATTTCTTTTTAAAGGCACTTGGTGCTATGAATTTTCCTCTTAGCACTGCTTTCAATGTATCCCACAAATTTGGGTATGCTGTTCCTTCATTTTCATTGAATTTCAGAAACTCCTTGATTTCTTTCTTTATTTCTTCCCTGACCCAGGTGTCATTTAGCAGAGAGTTGTTTAGTTTCCACTTACGTGTAGGCTTTTAGTTATTTCTGTTGTTGTTGAATTGCAGCCTAAGAGCATGGTGATCTGATAGGATACAAGGTATTATTTCAATCCTCTTGTATCTATTGAGGCTTGCTTTGTGACCTACGATGTGATCAATTTTGGAGAAGGTTCCATGGGGTGCAGAGAAGAAGGTATATTCTTTCTTGTTTGGGTGAAAGGTTCTATAGATATCTGTTAGATTAATTTGACCCATGGCATTGGTTAATGATGTTATTTCTTGGTTTAGTTTCAGTTTCAATGACTTTTCCTTCAGTGAGAGTGGGGTGTTGAAGTCTCCCACTATTATTGTTTGGGGATCGATGTGTGGTTTAAGCTTTTTTAGCAGATCTTTTACAAATGTGAGTGCCCTTGTATTGGGAGCATAGATGTTCAGAATTGTGATGTCATCTTGGTTGACTTTACCTTTGATGAGTATGAAGTGTCCTTCCTCATCCCTTTTGATTAACTTTGGTTGAAAATCTATTTTGCTCGATACTGAAATGGCTACGCCTGCTTGCTTCTTGTGACCATTTTCTTGGAATATTTTTTCCAACCTTTTACCCTGAGGTAATGCCTATCATTATGGGTGAGATGTGTTTCTTGAATGCAGAAGAATGTTGGATCTTGTTTATGCACCCATTCAGTTAGTCTGTGTCTTTTTATGGAAGAATTGAGACCATTGATGTTGAGAGATATTAATGACCAGTGACTGTTAAGAGTCTTAATTTTGATGTTGTTTCCAGTCGAGCGTTTGTGTAGTTGTGTTTTTGACATGGGATAGTTATCTATTTCCTGAGTAGTTTCGGTAGTAGCTTCACACTTTGGGATGGAGTTTTCCTTCTAATACCTTCTGTAAAGCTGGATTTGTGGATAGGTACTGTTTGAATTTGGTTTTGTCACGGAATATTTTGTTTTCTCAATCAATGGTTATTGATAGTTTTGCTGGGTAAAGTAGTCTGGCCTGGCATCTGTGGTCTCTTAGGGTTTGCAGGATCTCTGTCCAGGCCCTTCTGGCTTTTATGGTCTCTGATGAGAAGTCGGGTTTAATTCTGATAGGTTTGCCATCAAATGTTATTTGGCCCTTTTCCCTTGCAGCTTTTAATAATTTTTCTTTTTCTGTATGTTTTGTGTTTTGATTATTATGTGGCGGGCAGTTTTTCTTTTCTGGTCAATTCTATTTGGTGTTCTGTAGGCCTCTTGTATGTTTATAGGCATTTCTTTCTTTAGATTGGGGAAATTTTCTTCTGTTATTTTGTTGAGAATAGTTTCTGGGCCTTGGAGTCTGATATCTTCTCTTTCTTCAATGCCTATTTTCCTCAAATTTCTTCTTTTCATGGTGTCCTTAATCTCTTGGATGTTTTGTGTCAGGAGTTTTCCAGATTTGGCATTTGCTTTAATGGTTGCTTCAAGATCTGTGATTGTATCTTCTAGACCTGAGATTCGTTCTTCCATCTCTTGGATTCTGTTAAAAAAGCTCACCTCTGTGTTGCTCGCCTTCTTCTCTGAGGTCTCACGTTCTAGTTTTTTTTCTGTCTGTGTGTTTATCATTGAATCCATTTTCATTTTCAGATCTTGAATTGATTTTTTTTATTTCTTTTATCTGATTGTTTGTATATTCCTGAGTTTCTTCCATTGCCTCTTTATAGGTCTTCAGAGCTTGAACTGTTTTATTTATTTATTTCATTTGGTTGTTTGTATTTTCCTGCAATTTTTCCAGTTCCACTCTATGTGCTTCTTTTATGTCTCTCACCTGTTTTGCTGCGTCTTCCTGCCTCTGCCACTGCTCCTCCAATCCGAGAAAATCCGCGCTCCTCCTGTGTGCAGGGGCATGCAGGTCCTACGCACCCTGGTCCCTCCAAACCATGGAGCATTCCTGCTGCAGTGGTGTGGGAACCTCTGTGTTCCTGGCTCAGAAATCTGTGTAATTCCCTGAATTGTTCACTGGAGCTTCCAAACACGGTCCACACTGCTCGCCACCATCTTGGATCTCCGGCTCAAGAGTATTAATATTTAATACTGACCATAGAAACTGTTTAGAATCCAAGTCAGGAAATGTAAGATTTCTTAGGATAGGAAAATTTCATTCTAAATGATCTTTCAAAATGTCCACTATATATTATCTCTGTGTATATGTACAAGTGCAATACGGAGACAAATTAATTACGTTTTATATGATTTTGATATTGTCTGTAAGGTCCTCGCAGAAGATGTAGTTCTTGGTACTGACACCCAGTATAAGTAAGCTTAATGCATAGTTAATTTTGGTATGCTAATATGAAGGGACAATTAATTTTTTAATTGTATAGCCAATGTAAATTAGTATGAGTTGTATTTCTACTATTTCTGAGTTGTATTTCTACTATTTCTACATTCAAGACTAAAAGCAAATGCAATTAGATTTCTTGGAAGAAACATATGTGACACACACAAATATATGCATATACAGAATTCATAACTGATTTTTTATCATTTAGTAAAAAATATGTAATCAAAATGACTTACCCATTCCCTGAACTGAAATTCTTTATGTAGAAAAGGAATAAATAGTTTGCTTTTTCCTGCATTTAACTTTTGTTTCTCCTTTTGGACCATCTATTAAGGGTGTACTACTGTTAAGATCATTTATAGTAGATGTTCTCTATCAAACATGTTGCTAGATTTCTTTTACCAACAGAGAATAGCCTGATACTCTTGTTGAAAAGTAGCTCCTCCACATATTCAATATGTCTCTTTGACTAATATCCTGTCATGTTACTTATTCTCTCAGACAAAATTGATGTAGTTGACTAGGTATTAACTAGACATTAAATGGTATTTCAGTTTCATAAGCAACTCGGATAAACCTGTTGTAAGTTTCTAAGTTGTGACCTTGGATTTTGGATGCTTGCCCAATAAAGTACTTGAAGAATATTATTTATTTATTGATGACTTTGTCCTTGAGCATTTTTTTCATTTTGAGAATGGCATGCTTTGGTATCATATTTATGCCACTTCTAACTCACCCTGTCCTATTTTAAAATCCACATGTGTCACTTCATGGCCATTCAGATTCATGGCCTCTTCATTTTAAAATCTCTACTGTTATATAAATCCCAATGTATATAATATAATACAATATATATATACACAAATGCAATCTGCTATACTCCTTTAGAGTTATGGTATGTATATATGGATTTGGGCTGTGTATCGACCACTTGGGATTGGATAACTTATCAAGATTCCTGTCCTTGGAGAAGACTGACTTTAATCTCTTTTGTAGCCATTAATTTCTTGTTTATTGCTCTTTATCTAGGGGTTTGTGTTCAGAGAGAGAGAGAGAGAGAGAGAGAGAGAGAGAGAGAGAGAGAGAGAGAGAGAGATATTTCACACATAATCATTTGGATGTCAACTGTTATTGTCATTATTTAGGCATTATTTAAATACAATATTTTTAGCATTTCACAAGCACAACTCCCTCTCCCTGCCATTTGTTGAAGACACTATCTCAGACAGGATGTCCTTGTTCTTTGACTCTTACCATCCTTTCTTCTCCATTTTCGCAAAGTTCTCTTATCCTTAGGTATAGGGTTTCTACTGTAATTGTGTAAGCTGAAGATGGGCATCCACTTAATCAGTTGTTATGTGAATTTTGACAAGTTGTTGACTCCTGTAATGATTTAATATGCTACAAAAGAAGTAACTTCTTTTGTTGGGGTTGAGAGATGATATCATTATCTGTGGATATAAGGATAGGTGCTAAAATTCAGTTGAAACTTATTCTGGTTGAGAAAACCTGCAGTAGTAGATTGACTTTTAAGGTCCATGAGTTTATTAGTCATGGACAATTGGCCAGGTTTATAGTAGCAGGCATGACTTTCACCCTATTGTGTAGGTATTAAGTCCAATTATGTGGTTGTTCAATATCTCTAAGGTATAATTGTCATTATTATATCCTTGAGTATATATTGCCCTGGTGATTGTGGCTTGTAGATTTTACAATTGGGTAAGACTATGAAGTGCTTTTCTTCCCTGGGAAGTTGTGTAATACCTATGAAAGATAGTTCTTAGGTAGGAGACTTCCAGATCAGTTCCAGCTACATTAGTTCAAATCTTGTGTCTGAAGTATGTGGTGTGTACAGAATCAGGGTCTCACCTTCAAGTTCTGGGAGTCTAACAAAGGTAATAAAGACAGCCTATATTGTCTGTGAATTCTTTTGGATTCCTCTGACCACCATCCAAGTCAAAGCAAAGCTTCTCATGCCTGGTGTTATTGGGGTTTTTGTTAGACATTCTATGATGTTTATGGGGAATATTATCATCTTAAGTGGTTTATCTGTTGGGTTCATAGTGGAAGCTGAGAAAACTCACTTGAAACACAGAAACTTAAATAGAAAGTTTTATTTTCTGAACTCAGGAAGGTGGCCAGTTCAGCATCTAAACCACATCCTTGAGGGGAAGTTGTATTGCATATTTAAAGGTGAAAATTGAAATTAGCAGATGGTAGAACAGGGTGGTCAGTTCTGACTCAAGTTATTTTGCCAACAAGCAGGTTCTAGGTAACCTTGACAGTGTGCCTGGTAGTTGGGGGCAGCTGGGATGATGGTGGGAAATTTTAGTTGATTAATAAGGCCATAGGTTAAACGGGTCATAAACAGTTTATGGTCAACCTGACCTTGTATATAGACTCTTGTACATGAGTAATGGGAGCTGATATGATGAGGCTGAGGGGCCTGAAATAAATAGTTATGCTACCCAAAAGGAGCAGGCCCCAACAGTAACTTCATTTAAATGATTTATATATGTATACACAGATAGTTATATACATTATATATATTAAAGTAAATGTAAAAATGTCTCCCTATAACTTTTTACAATCATTCTTAATGATTTCAAACTCATTTCCATTCTTTTTCTGCTGCATTGCCCCTTCCCAGCCCTGTTAAAATCCTTTCCCTGATTAATCATTTCCTGTTTCATAGCAAGTGGCCTTGAGTAATTTTATGATCTCCTACTACTTGGTGAGATTGATGAGTTATTGAGCTTCACATCACAGATTGTTAAGAGATAAAATTTGTAAATTTTGTTTTTACTTCTTAGATGAATGAAGGCGAGGAGAATCATTACCAAGACTTTCTAGCTTTTTGTGAACTCTCACTGGCTGATTTAACCCAGTTGTTCTGGCCTAAACTCCTCTCCAAGCTGAGTGATTCAAACTGGCTTCTGACTGAATTTCTCTGCCTGGCTTTAAACTAATTCTGGAAAAATGCTTTAGTCTTATGGCTCCATTTTCTTCTCTGAGCCATTCAGTCTTTACATATATCTCGCTTATTTCTATTCAACCTGTCTCTGGAATACTGTCATGACAATCAACTCTCCTTGCTTCTGGTGCTGCTCCTATGCAGCCTCTCCTTTCTGTCCTGTTCTCATGAGAGTTGGGTATATCTTATTTCTTACTCATTCTGTTAAAATATTCCTCTGATTTGTCACTTTGTAAGTTCCTGAATTAGATATCACATTTAAATATGGCTGTTT
Source organism: Acomys russatus (assembly GCF_903995435.1). Lineage (NCBI taxonomy): Eukaryota > Metazoa > Chordata > Mammalia > Rodentia > Muridae > Acomys > Acomys russatus. The sequence continues at coordinate 34,855,023 of NC_067169.1, forward strand.
CATTCTATAAACTAGCCTTACTTTCATTGTTTGTGTTAAAGGCGTGTCTGTGTTCTAGCCAGATCATATTGTAATCCAGGGAGTGTCTGCATTCCAGCTGGATCCATAGACTTAGAAGGCCTTTGGAGGTGATACCTTTCCAGAGCAGCCATGTTGCTGCATTAAAATTCTTCTACAAAAAGTATATATACATAAACTCTCATGAATATGGGCAGGTGTTGAAGTTATTTTTACAAAACTGTGTTTGTTTCTCTTTGCTTATTTCTTAATCAGGCTATCACACAAATAATTGAGACTCTTTTATAATAAAGGCTTCATAACACAATCTGAGCAGTTTAAGTTTGTTTTTAACTCTCTATGTTATCCTGACTCCATCTTTGCCACAGTCCCCCAAGTTAATTGCTTTTTAGCTTTTCTTCCTTCTAGCTCCTCCCTCCTAATCTTTCTTGGACTTTTACCTATGATTGAATCCCTGGCAGAATCCTCTATTTCCTCTTTTAATTCCTCCTTCCCTGGCTGGCAGGAAATCTAGCCCTATTCTCTCCCCTGCCCATTGATTGGATGTAAGCTGCTTTATTTGCATATCAGGGGGACAATTGGGGAGCAGAGTTTATACAACATTTAGACAGGAAATCAGAATTTAAATAAACAGTAACCTTGTGGTATAGGCAAGTTTTGTTCTTATCATAATTTACTAAATAGTACAATAAAAATAATATTTACTAAAAAGTAACAATATAAATATTAAGTATTATAAATGAAATAGAAATTGTTCAAATAATATGAGAGAAAGCACAAATATATGTATGTATATTTAATATAAAAGACTTTAGCATCCATGGATTTTGATATCTATAGACGTATCCTGGTACCAGTTTCCAACAGACATTTTATACACACACACACACACACACACACACACACACACACACATGGATTGTCAAATTCAATTAGGTGTTATATAATTTAACATGAAGGAAGAGAAAATGGAGAGAGTAAATTAAAGTAAGACACATCAAGAGAAGAACTAACAAACACAATATAGTGGTGATATATATATTGTGCAGTGATGAAGTTGTTAATGGAGAAATAAATAACTGGATAAGTGAAATTTGTTAACATTTTTCTCCTTTTATAAAAAGCATACTTTTTTGGTTCATTGTTCCCTACTAAATATAGTTTGAATACAGAAAAATATATGAATAAACTATTTCTAAGCTCAATGTTATATTTTAGTCAGCTTTCTTGGCATGTATTTTCTCAAGAAAACTTAATAAGTAAAATGATCAGTTTTTTAAAGTTTACTTTTCAACATTGTAATAACATACTGGGAGGGTTTGAATAGGAATGTTCCCCATAGGATCATGGAGTAGGAGTACTTTGGATTAGGAGGTGTCTCTTGTTGGAGTTGGTGTTGTCTTTTTGGGGAAAGGGTTTCACTGGGGGGTGGACTTTGAGGTTTCAAAATCCCAATCCAGGCCTAGTGGTCCTCTCTTTTTCATGCTGCCTATGTATCCAGATATAGAGCTCTCGTTCCTTCAGCACAATGTCTGCCTATGTGCTTCCATGCTTCCATCATGCTGATAGATGACTAAACATCTAAAACTATAGGTAAACCCTAATTAAATACTTTCCTTTATTAGAGTTGCTGTGGTCATGGTGCCTCTTCACAATAGGACATTGACTGATATACACTATCAAATATCAAAAACTAAACTACTCTAACAGGACAAGACTGGATATCTACCTTGGGAGATAATATCATTTGGAAATTTCAGTAGCTGAATTTTACATAAATGCTCCTAAGTTACAGATGATAAAACTTTTAGTAACAAACTTCTTAAATATTGCATTTGATACATAATCAATACAAGGTATTTTCATTCTTCAACAATTTCTTCATGTTGCCCCTAGACTACCTTTTCTGAAAGACAAGTGTGTTTTTCTACTTTAAAGAAATAAGTTCCATTTATGAACTATAATTTGATTGTCTTCAATACGCCTATGTATGAATTTTATTGTCATTTAATCCAGGGCTATAAACTGAAATTCATCTTCTAACATTGTACTTAAGAATGTGTTTTTTCACTAGCACCATCTATGCTTTTGCCCCCCACCCCATTAATTAGGTATTTATTTAGTTTATATCTTTCTAGAAAGTTCCTTTCTCCCCTCTTCTCCCAGTCCCTGCCTCACACCTCCTTCCTCTCCTTCTGTGTCCCCTCCTTTTTTCTCAGAGAAGGGGACACTACCCATTGATATCAACCCACTTGACATATCAGGTAGGATTGGGCACATCTTTCTGTTGAAGCTAGACAAGGTAGTTCAGTTAGGGGAAAGGAATCCAAAGGCAGGCAACAGAGTCAGAGACAGCCCCTGCTCCTGCTGTTAGGGGTCCCACATTAGGACCAAGATGTACATCTGTTACATATGTATGGAGGCAGGCTAGATCTGTCCCTGTGCATACTCTCTGCTTTGTGTTTTATTCTCTGTGAGCCCCTTTAGGTCAAGGTTAGTTGATTTTGTAGGTTTTTCTGTGGTATCCTTGATGTCTCTGGCTCTTTCAATCCTTCCTCCCACTCTTCCATAAGATTCCCCATGCTCTGCCTAATGTTTGGCTGTGAATCTTTGCATCTGCTTTAATCTGCTGCTTAGTGAAGCCACTCAGATGACTATGATACTAACGTCCTCTCTGCATGTATAGCAGAATATTATTAATATTGTCAGTGGTGGGCTCTCTCTCTTGGCATGCAACTCACAATGGGTCAGTAATTGGTCAGTAATTGGATTGAAGGTTTTGTGTGTAGGTTGGTATCCCTCTCCCCACACTGGAAGTCCACCTGGCTACAGAAGGTGGCCACTTCAGGCTCCATATTTTCCTCTGATAGAAGTCTCAGCTAGGGTCACCATCGTAGACTCCCAGGAGCCTCCTTATCCCAGAGCTGCCCCCTAACAATTTCTGTTCTTTGTTCCAGCCCTCTCCCCATTCTCTGTATGTGATGCAACCCCCATTCCAATCCCTATCCCCTATCTCACTCAGTTTCCTCCTTCCATCTACTAAAGATGTCTATTTCATTTATCCTTCTGAGTGAGATTTAAACATCCTCACTTGGGACCTCCTTGTTACTTAGCTTCTTTGGGTCCATGGAGTGAAGTATGATTATCCTGTAGTTTATGGATAATATCTACTTATAAGTGAGTACATACCATGATTGTCTTCCTGTGTCTGGGTTACTACACTCAGGATGATGTTTCCGAGTCCCATCCATTTTCCTGCAAATTTAATGATTTCTCCATTTTTAATAACTGAGTAGTATTTCAATTTTGATCTTAGCCATTCTGACTGGTATATGATGGCATCTCAGAGTTGCTTTTATTTCCTGGGTGACTAAATACATTGAAGATTCCCTTATGTGCTTATTGACATTTCTTTAAGTGTTTTTTTGACCATTCGATATTTCTTTGTTGAGAATTCTCTTTTTAGTTCTGTACCCCATTTTTAATTAGATTATTTGATTTGGTGATGTTTAATTTCTTGTATTGCTTATATATTTTGATATTAGGCCTCTGTCAGATAGGGTTGGTGAAGACTCTTTCCCAATCTGTAGGATGTCCCTTTGTTCTATTGGCAGTATCCTTTGACTTACAGAATGTTTTCAGTTTCATGAGGTCCCATTTATTAACTGTTGATCATAGTGCCCAAGCTGTTTGGTGTTCTTTCTGTTCAACCAGCTGTCTACTGTACCAATGGGTTCAATGCTATTCCCCACTTTATTTTCTTTTATGTTTAGTATATCAGGTCTCATGTTAAGATCTTTGATCCACATGGACTTGAGTTTTGTTAAAAGTGATAAAGATGGATCTATTTGCATTTTCTACATGCAGGCATCCTGTTTTACCTGCACCATATATGGAAGGTGCTTTTTTTTTTTTTTTTATTACATTGATGGAAAGTTTTGGTGCTTTGTCAAAAATCAAGTGTCCTTAGATTTGTGTGATTATTTCTTGGTATTTAATTTTATTTCATTAATCAACATGTCTATTTTTATGCCAATACCATGTCTTTTTTATTACTGTTGCTCTATAATACAACTTGAGATCAGGGATGGAGATACCTCCAGAAGTTCTTTTATTGTACAGAACTGTTTCAACTTCCCTTGGTTTTTTATTTTTCTTTACGAAGTAGCGAATTTTTCCTTCAAGGTCTATAAAGACTTGTTTTCGACTTTTCGAGAGAATTGCATTGAATCTGCAGATTGCTTTTGGTAAGATGGCCTTTTAAAAACTATGTTAATTTTACTCATCTATGAGCATGGGAAATCTTTCTATCTTCTGATATCTTCTTCAATTTCTTTCTTCAGAGGCTTGAGTTCTTGTTATACAGGTTATTTACTTACTTGGTTAGAGGCACACCAAGGTATTTTATATTATTTGTGGCTATTATGAAGGGTGTTGTTTCCCTAATTTCTTTCTCAGCCTGTTTATCATTAATATAAAGGATTACTGATTTTTTAAATTAATTTTGTATCTAGCCATCTTGCTCAAGGTGTTTATCAACTGTAGGTATTCTCTTGTAGAATTTTGAGGGTCACGTATGTATACTATTATATCATCTATGAATATCGATACTTTGGCTTCGTCCTTTCCAATTTGTATCTCCTTGATCTCATTTTGTTGCCTTATTGATCTGGCTATAACTCCAAGTACTATATATATATTTAATAGATACAGAGAGAGTGGGTAACCTTATCTTGTCTCTGATTTTAGTGGACTTGCTTTAAGTTTCTCTCTATTTAATTTAATGTTAGCTATTGGTTTGCTGTTTATTGCACTTACTGTGTTTAAGTATGCACCTTTTGTCCCTGATCTCTCCAAGATTTTTAACAAGAAGGAGTGTTGGATTTTCTCAAAGGATTTTTGACTATCTAATGAGGTGATCATGAGATTTTTTTTCCTTCAGTTTGTTCATGTGGTAGATGATATGGAGAATTTCATATACTGAAACATCCCTGTATCCGTAGGATGAAGCCTACTTAATCATGATGGATGATATTTTTGATGTGTTCTGGATTCAGTTTATGAGTGTTTTATTGGGTATTTTTGCATCAATGTCCATGAGGGAGATTGGTTTGAAATTCTCTTTTTTGAGTCTTTGTGTGATTTATGTATCAGGGTGTCTGTGGCTTCATTGAATGAGTTCGCCAATATTCTTTCTTTTGTGGAATGGTTTGAGGAGTATTTATATTATCTCTTCTTTGTTTTCCTGACCCTCATTAGATATTGATAGATGGTATCTATCAAGAAAATAATTCATTTCATTTAGATTTTCTTGTATATATTGAGCATTGCGTTGTGGACTAGTACATGGTGAGTTTTGGAGAAGGTTTCTTAGATATGTCTTTAATGGGAAATTAAAGCTCTTTAAATAAATAGAAATTTTATGTTACATATAATAGATTTTAACTCAAATTATGTTATAAATGTAAATGAGCTTAAGATAAGAACTCAATATAATACCAGAATAAATTAGCAGTAAATTAGCTGGGTTCTGGTGGTGCCATATATCCCTAGTTTTTGTTGATTGTGTTCTTAAACTGTACTTTATCCATCTGGTTGTCTCTGGTATTAGCAGGCCTCTGGCATAGCAGGCCGAGTTGCAGGCTAGAAAATAGAGCACAGAGGAGCAGGTATGGTTTACTTCTTTGGGGAATGTTACAGGGGGCCAGGGGATGAGGGGGGAAAGTTCTCATTTGGTGGTCCCTGATAGCAGCAGGTCCCTGGGAATGCAGTCAGAGTTGTGGGCCAAGAATGCAGCACACAGGGAACAAGGCATAAGTTACTGATGTTGGGCTTTCCCAGAGGGACTCAACAGCAGGAGCCTGGGGAGTAGGGGGAATCACCTGTTTGTCCCTGGTGGCAACAGTCCTCAGGGAATTGCAGGCTGAGAGGTGGGCCAGGAATGGCGGGCACAGTTGGCAGGGTGGGGCTCACTGATGCTGGGTTTGCTTGCGAACAAGGTAGCTAGGGAATTGTAGAGGGAGAATATCTCATCTGGTGGTCCTTGATGGAATCAGGCCTCTGGGAATTCAGATAGAGCTGTGGTCCAAGAGATGGAGTGCACAGGGTACAAGGCATAGCTCACTGCTGCTGGGCTTGCCCAGGTGGGACCCAGCAGGCAAGGATAGGTGTAGGGGTCTCACCTGTCTGTTCAGGGTGGTAACAGGCCTCTGGGGATCGAGGCTGAGTTTTAGGTTTGGAATGCAGTACACAGCCTATGTCTTATCTTTTCCCCCCTATTTTGTCATTTTCCCCATTCTTGGCATGGAAGACATATTACTTTAAATCTATCTTAATCTACTTGATAAGGACATTCTTAGTTTTTTAAAATATATTTTATTCTAAACATATCAGTTTCTTAAAAATAACTTATTTTTAAGAGCTTCATATATTGACCTCAGACTGCTTCTTCTTTTCCTGTATTGCTATCATCCTTTAGTCATAATAATGTACCATTGAACACATTGACATATTCAGATGAGAACAACATGCTTTGCCAATGGATTTGATAGGTTTTGATGGATCCAGTAGTTTCTACATCATTGTATTCTAGATCACAGATAATTCTTGCCACATAGTAATCACTATAAAAATTAGTGAAATAAAATAAACATTTGGAAATATAAACAGCCTGACATGCAGAGAGGCAACATAATTTGGAGCAATTTTAGAAACGTATCTATTGTAAATGTTCACTAATTAGTAATGCACTGCAAATTCATATCTTCATCGTATAATGTAGTTTAGTAACATGCACCAGAAGTTTAAAAGACTCTCATTGCTGGAGCAAGAAAATAGTCTTAGATATCAGTCCTTAAAGGGAAATTAAACCTCTTAAAATGAATGGAAGTTTTGTGTTAGATATAATGGATTTTTAACTCAAATTATGTTATAAATGTAAATGAGCATAAGAGAAGAACTCAATACAATATCAGAAGGAATAATAAAATGGAAAAATATATTGCACTCCTCAGTACTCAAGGTCAGCAAATGGAACCAGTACATGTTAAGGGCTCTTGTTGACTTCATCTGCTTTCTTTTTTCTAGCTTTGTTTCATTTCACTTTCCAGATAATTTTGTTCTTTTTGTAATTTAAATTTGTTTTAAAACATCTATTCACATTACATCCCAATGATAGCTCCCTCCATCATCTCCTTCCAGTCCTCCCTCCCTCCCTCTTTGCCGCAATTCCCACCTCAAGTCCTCAGAAAAAGGGAACCCTTCTTCCCTACCAATTTTCCCCAGCCTATCAAATCTAATCAGAACTGCCTGCCAACTCTTTCTCTGTGGCCTGGTAAGGCACCCCATAGGGGGAAGTGATTAAAGTTCAAAGAACAGAGTCCAAGTTATATAAAGCCCCTGCTCCCCTTAACAGGGGATCAATATAGAGACTGAGATGCCTATTGTTTACATCTGAATGGGCACCCTAGGTCTTCTCCATACATGGTCCTTGTTTGGTGCATTAGTCTCTGCCAGCTGCCCTGGGCCCAGGTTTGTTGGCTCTGTTGATCTTCTTGTGGAGTTCCCATAACCTCCAGGTCCTTCTATTTCTCCACTCTTCCATAGGACTCACTGCACTTTGCCCAAAGTTTGGGTTTGAGACTCAGGTTTGGCTTTCTCTTGCTATGTGGAGTCTTTCATTCATCATCTATGGTAGACTCCTGTCCTGTTTTCTCTCTTCAACTGCTTCCAGTGTCAATTCTATTTGCCCTTCTCAAGGAGAATTAAGAATCCTCCCTAGGGTCCTAATCGTTGACTTCTTTAGGTTTGTGCATTGTAATATGTATTATGTGGCTAATATCTACTTGTAAGTGAGTATATGCTATGTGTATCTTTCTGGTTCTGGGTTACCTCACTCAGGATGATCTTTTCCAGCTCCGTTCATTTGCTTGCAAATTTCATGATGTCCTTGTTTTTGATAGCTGAATAGTATTCCATTGTGTACATGTACCACAGTTTCTTTAGAAATATCTGGGTTGTTTCCAGTTTCTGGCTATTATGAATAAAGCTGCTGTGTATTCATAGTTGAACAACTGTCCTTATAGTATGGTGGATCATCTTTTGGGTGTATGCCTAGGAGTCGGGTAGCTGGGTCTTGAGGTATCGCTGTTCCCAATTTTCTGAGACAGCAACAGATTGCTTTCCAAAGTGGTTATACATGTTTGCCTCTCACCAGCAATTGAGAAATGTTCTCCTTTCTCTACATCATTGTCAGCATGTGCTGTCACTTGAGTTTTTGATCTTAGCCATTCTGATCGGTGTAATATGGAATCTCAGAGTCATTATGATTTGTACTTCCCTGATGGCTAAGGACATTGACCATTTCTTTAAGTGCTTCTTGGCCATTCAATATTCTTATGTTGAGAATTCTCTGTTTAGCTCTGTACCCCATTATTAATTGGATTATTTGGTTTGTTGGTGTTTAAATATCTCAGATATTAGCTCGTTTTCAGATGATTCTTCCAGACCTTGAAAGAACAATTCTCAACTTCATATGGAAAAGCAAAAATTCCAAACAGCTAAGGCAATCCTCTACTATAAAAGATCTTTTGGGGCAATGGTAATAAAAACTGCATTATACTGTCATAGAAACAGACTGGTAGATCAATGGAGTAAAATTGAAGACCCAGAGATAAACCCATACATCAATGGACACTTGATTTTCACAAAGAAACGAAAACCACACAATGGGGAAAAGATAGCATTTTTTTTCCTTTTTTTTTTAAAAAAAATTAATTTATTCTTGTTACATCTCAATGTTTATCCCATCCCTTGTATCCTCCCATTCCTCGCCCCCCCATTTTCCCATTATTCCCCTCCCCTATGACTGTTCTTGAGGGGGATTACCTCCCCCTGTATATTCTCATAGGGTATCAAGTCTCTTCTTGGCTACCTGCTGTCCTTCCTCTGAGTGCCACCATAGCATTTAACAAATGGTATTGATCCAACTGGATGTCTACCTGTAGAAAAATGTGCGTAGGTTTGTTCTTAAGCTAGAATATGTAGTCCTCATCAGCTCCAGAGTCTTGGAGCATTTTTTCTTCTCCTACAACCTCTTTATCATTCCCAAAAAGGAACAGAATGTATCAAAAATAACAAGAAGGAGCAGAATCCATTGATACCGAGGATATTGAACCTGTAAAATGAAATTATTTGCTGGTATATTTATTGAAATATGTGCTTGCTTTAGAAGTGGAATGAGAGCTGGAGACTTTTCTTGGGCTTTTGTCTGATCACTGGTCTGTGCTTTTCTGAAAACAGAAGTATAGAGGTCAGATGGAAATATTTTAAATATAACATAATTTGTAGTCAAAGATCAGTAATTTTTGTGAAGAAAATAAATTTACAGGAAATAAATTTTTGTAAGATATACTTTAAAAGTGCAGAAGTAGGTTACCTAAGTTTGTCTTTGAAATTTGTCCTTGCTCCAAGGTGCTGTCTTACTCTTTGCTTCAATGGTTGACTGTGATATGAACAGCCTAGGCTGCATGATCTCACCACAATAGGCTAAATGCTCTGTCATGCTTTCCTGGCCATGATGTATGAAAACCCTCTAAAACTGTAAACCAAAGTATTTATTTTCTTTATTAAATTGTTCTGTTGTGGTCATAATGAAGAAAAATAACAATTACACTGTTTTTTAAAAACACATTTTCCTGAAATAATTTTCTTATTTTGTAATGGATATATTCTTAATAAACTTATTTGTATTACTTCATATATTCCATTATTAGGATTTTTAACATAAATTTCTTTCAAAATATAGTAATACTCAACTGAAAATGTCTCTAATTTATCTAAGGAGAAAGATGGTAATTTGGGATAACAAATAATATTCTAATTTGTAATATGGCAGTGAATTTCAGAGTTAATAATATCTGTGCAAAAGATTAGGGATCTATCTACTGTAATATCAGGGCTACTAACTGATACTCAATACTAGGAGTCCCTTTCTAAACCTAGAATTTTAAGAATGCATTGAAATAAAAGTGAGAAACTAAATTAGAGTAGAGGAAGAAACGTATGATTGAAAGTTGCAAAAACAACTTTCTATTCTCTAGATTTTAACTATAGCTGAGGATTATGTAGACAGTTCTAACCTGAAGTTGGACCTCAAATTTCAATACTCATTAAATCATTTGAAGCAAGCTATTTTCAAATGCTACTTGTTTAGTAAATTCTGCAACATTTAAAGTATTTGTGCCTTATTTCATACTGGTGTTTTCAGTCACTATTCTTTTGACTTAAAATGCTCGCTTACCATTACAATAATGTCAAAGCAATATAGCATTAAGTATTATTTTTCCATAATATTTGATTAAACATATTTGTTCTACACACATGCATGTATACGCATGGGCACGCACGCGTGTGTGCGCGCACACACACACACACACCATTTTTGTCAATTAGACACAAACTAGTGTTTTTTGAGGGAAGAGAACCTCAAATAAGTAAATGCCTCTATAAAATCAGGCTGTAAGCAAGCTTGTTGTGCATTTTTAAAAACTATTCATTGATGAAGAAGTGTACAGACTATTATGGTTGGTACCACTCCTGGGAAAATTGTCCAAGGGTGTGTAAGAAAAGCAGGATGGTTTCTTTATCCATTCTTCTACTGAGGGACACTTAGGCTGTTTCCAGGTTCTGGCTTTTATGAATAAGACCGCTATGAACATGATTGAGCAAATGTTCTTGTGTGCTAGAGCATCTTCTGGGTATATTCCAAGGAGTGGAATAGCTGGGTCTTGAGGAAACCCTATTCCTAGTTTTCTGAGATAGCGCCAGATAGATTTCCAAAGTGGCTGTACTAGTTTGCATTCCCACCAGCAATGAAGGCGTCTTCCTCTCTCTCCATGTGGGAAGCTGAAGCTATTGTCCTCGCTAAGATGGCGTCTGGCAACCTGCCAGGCAAAATGACTTGCAATTCTGCTCCTGGTAAACAAGTCCTTATTTGGGTTGTGGGCCTCGCTTTGCTCTGACGTATGCATCCCGCCTTGTCGGGAACCAATTGGAGCTACCGACGTAAGAGCTGCTGATTGGGTCAGGCAGAGGATATAAGAGGGGCGCTGGGGTACAGAGAAGAAGAAGCTTGCTGAAAAATTTTCTGAATAAACCACCTGGAGAAGAATGCTCTGGTCATGTCCTTATTTTCCGCTGGTCGGAAGGGTCGCGACATCTCCACATCCTCGCCAGCATGTGGTGTCACTTGAATTTTTGATCTTAGACATTCTGATAGGTGTAAGTACATTTACACTATGGAATACTACTCAGCTATTAAAAACAAGGAATTTCCAGAATTTGAGGACAAATGGATTGAACTACAAATGATCATAATGAGTGAGTTAACCCAGAAGCAGAAAGAGTCAAATGGTATATACTCACTTACATCTGGTCACTAACTCAAGGGATATGTCCCATGAAAGTCTTCATTTACCAGGAAAGTGGGACAGAGGGGAGGAGATCCTATTGAGACTCTAGGTGAGAGAAGCATGGGAGAATGGGGAAATAGAGGATGCAGAGGGTCCTAGAAACCTACAAGAAGAACATTATGATGGGCAGATCTGGGCCCAAGGGTCCTGCTCAAACTATGGCACCAGCCAAGGACAAGGACAATACATGCAGCAAACTTCGAACCCCTACCCATATCTAGCCAATGGACAGGACATTCTCCACAGTTGAGTGGAGAGTGGGGTATGAATTTCACACGAACTCTGGTGCCCCATATTTGACCGTGTCCCCTTGATGGGGAGGCCTGGTGGCACTCAGAGGAAGGATAGCAGGCTACCAAGAAGAGACTTGATACCCTATGAGCATACACAAGGGGAGGAGGTCCCCCTCTGTCACAGTGATAGGGGAGGGGAGTAAGGGGAAAATGGGAGGGAGGGAGGAACAGGAGGAAACAAGGGATGGGATAACAATTGAAATGTAATATGAATAAATTAATAAAATATATTTTAGAAAAAGAAAAAAAGAAAAAAGAAAAGAAAAGCAGGATGGCCAAGCCACAAGGAGGAAACCAGTAGCTGCATTTCTCCATTGTTTCTGCAGAGACCTGACTTGACTTCCTGCTGTGATTACTGAATGATAAAAATGTGACCTGAGAGCTATAAGATGAAATAAGAGTTTTCCTCTCTAAATTTCTTTTGGTCATGGTGTTTCATTGCAGCAATAGAAGCTTGTAATATTTCAGGTGGATCTGAAGGCTTTATTGATAATAAGCTAGAGATAATTTATACTATATTCTCATAAAATTTCTCAATTTTAGTTATTTCTTAAGATGTTTCTGAGGCTGAATTGAATAAGCAATGGATTAATTAACTTAGTGGAGAAAACTGAGACATTGCATAGCATTTATTCTTTGGTATGGATAATACTGGCCGATTTTAGCCAGGTCACAGTGAAAAGTAGGAGAAATGGGAAGAACAGAAGAAAATGAAAAAATATACAGTTGAAACCAGAAAAAAGTCTTAAAATTGTGGACAAGAAGAATGTGATCCTTTAAAAAATTTGCATCATTAAATAATAATCAGCTCATTTGTAATATCACAATAAAAAGATAATAAAGAATTAGCTAAACCACACACATCTAGTACAGGCTGAAAGAATTGAAAGAGTTTTTTTTTGTTTGTTTGTTTGTTTTGTTTTTGTTTTTGTTTTTAGAAACCAACCAACTTTTGGGCCCATCCTCACACAGCATACTTAGAAAGTTTTTTCTCTGGCATTCATTTCAGTATGTTTATCTACACAAATGCTAATCTACTGCTGATATAGTTTAAGGTGAGCCTGGCAACTATTAAGCAGGAAATAGGCCTTGACTTTGCCTGTATGTTGCTGGTTTTGCTGGCAGGTAGCCTGAAAAAGTTATAGACAATGAAGGCCTTGGAAGCCAGACAAAGTATTATAGCATCAGGATCCTTGCGAACAGCTCCTAAAAGAAAAATAAATGAAGGCTTATCTGTGAAGCCTAAGTTGCATTGGAGAGCTAAGAAAATGTGATATGACAATAGTCAGTAACATCTGCTGAAGACAGTCATAGGCAATGAATAAAGGCAATCTAAGAGAGGTTTATCTCAGTTACAAATTGCAAGACTTTTTAGGCATATCTATTTTAGACCACTGGTACTCACTAAACAATCCCGTTTATTCTTCATTTTGGTTGTGAGCCTAGACTTTAACAGCTGATCCATCTTTTCAGCCCCCATTTACTCTTAATGTCAGACAAGGAAGTATAGAATTCAGAGATTGTCCTAATGGGTTTTAATCTTTATTTTGTCACTCTTTCCTTATAGTTTTTTCCTTTTTTGAAGTGAAATTAATTTTTGTATACCACTGTAGTTTTGAAGAATGCAACATGTTTTAAAATCGTTTTTATAGTGGCTTACAAGGAAAAATTCACTCACCTCTCAGAGGAGACTTTGAAGTTATACTTTTCAACAGTAAGAACACTTGAGATTATGGTGCTAATGGATATTGACTGATTTTTTTCCTATTTGTTAATGAGCATGGGGCTTTTGATGAGTAGGATGAATCTTGAAGATTAAAGAGGTATGTTTGGGTGTCATGATAACATAGGTAGGCTTTAGATGGCTAATTTTGATTGGGACTTGGATGAGGAGGGGCTTACCTGGTGTCCCAGCATTTGGCAGTCCTCCAGGAAAGCAGGCAGAATTGTAAGATGAGAAATGACCACTGGGTATGGGGTATTGTTTACTGCTGTTGATGTGCTTTCACATGAGTTGACAGACAGAGCTGAGGGAAGAGGGGCTTACCTGGTTTTCCTGGTTTCTGCAAGCCTCTAGGAAAGCAGGCAGATTTATGTGTAGAGGACTTTTAATTCAGCAACTTGATTGCTCTGATCACATCCAAAGAACTTCTAGGTCTGTGTGATCTAGCTGAAATGCTGACAAGCCACACACCTTTAATCCCTCTGGATGGAATACAGACGTGCCATTAGTACACAACTTTATTCCCAAACAATAGTGTCTACAGACAAAAAGACAAATCAGAAAAAGATTTGATAGGAAATTCCCAACTCTCAAGAGAACAGCACAGGAAAGAGAGGCGATTTAAGAGAACACGGGAAGAGGAAATTCAGGGCGTTGAAGTCAGTCAATTGGCAGTCATTTGAGAGGCAGTGCAATGGCAGTTCAGATCAGTTTAGTCTGTTCATCTGAGTGGAGTTGAGTTCAGTGCAGATCTGAGGTCAAGCAGAGCAATTCAGTCAGAAGTGAGAGAAGCTAGTTTGAATCAGTAAACTTGGAGAGGAGTTTCAGCTAACTAGTCAGAATTCAGAAAGAGCTGGAAAGAGTGAGCTCATTCAGCAGTAAGCTTCAGAGGCAAAAATTACATCAGGTAAACAAGAGTGCCCAACCTGGTTAGAAGTAAAACCCAAATGTGATTCGAGATGGAAAAAGCCCACCAATGTTACAGAACGCAGAGGAAATCTGACAGAAATATCAAAGAGGACAGAAGACATTTGGCAGAAACCCTCAGAGCAGAAATTCTGGGATTGACTCAAGAGGAAGCCTCAGTTCTTTAAGTTTACCTGGACACCAGAAAGACTCAGGGGACTCCAAGGTGACCAGAGCCTCAAACTCAGAGCAAGGAACTATGCAAGAGCCTCTGAGACAATGAATCACAGTAGGCCACACCCAAAGACAATTTTAAATATATAGACAGACTTTTCCTGCATTAAAAAAATGGGAAACTCCATGTCAGATCTCTTAAGACCAAGAGTAGGAGTTGAAGGGATAGAAACATTACTTTATAAAGCTATTATAGTATGTATTTCAACTGTGACCACTAGAGTAAACCCTTCCATACTTTCAGTTGCAATCTTTATGTATTTCTTCTCTAAAAATATTGAAAAAATTTGCTATAATAAAACAAAGGCTTGAGAGACAAAAGACAGAAATAAGAGAAAAGGAATTGCTTAACTGTGAACCTATGATAGCTAATGAAATTAAGGATCAAGATCCATTGAATCTATAGTACCACTTTTTAACGAAATCGAAGAAAGGTGACCACCCCAACTGGCTTTTCTAGTTATCCAGGAAAAAAATGTCTGGAAATGGTAAAAATTCAAAAAATGAATAAATAGCCTGGAATCCTCTTAAAATATAAGGTCTTAAACATTTTAAGGAATCAATAATAACTTATGGAATGCACCTACCATATGTGAGTCAGATGTTAAATACCTGAGCAACCCAAAACAAGATTATCCCCTAAAACTGGAAAGATTTGCTGATTCCCAATTACAATGGCTGACATGATGGAGAGGTCTAAAGGTGTTAATATTGTGAAAGATCAATTGTTAGGTGAAGCCCAATTTGCTGATTTAAGACAGCAAGTGCAATTTGATGACTCAATTGTTATACAATGTACATTAGTAGCCCAGATCAATTTGCCTATAAATTTTGGGCTACAGGTAGCATAACTTTTGAGGTGATTCAGAAGAAAACTATTTTTCACTGTGCAATACCTCCTAGGAAAAGGAGACAAAAACTATGCTATCTACATGCATATCACAAAGATGTTCACATAAAAGCCAATTTTTTTCACAAGAAAGCATACACAGAATTGGCAATTATGGCAAACCATATTTCAAACTGTTCTCTGAGCGCTAACACAAAGTTTTGAGATTGCCCCATGCCAAGGATTCCAGACTTTCAGGCTGAGAAAGCAGACTTTTTCCAATCACCCATCTTCACATTGTGAAAAAATTGTAAAAAAAAAAAAATTAAACAATAAACAAAGAATAACAAAACCATTTTGCAAATCAGGCCAGTATAGAAAAAGAAATTCATAGGCAGCATAGTTTGGAGGCCAGAGAAATCCATCCTGGCTATTAAATAGAGTCAAGAGTCCAAGAAACATGTGTAAACTGTGAAGAGCAGTGCCTGTGGGCTGTAAGGTGCTTGGCGAAAGAGGGAGGGAGGGTGGGAATGGGAAGGTATAAATGAGGGGATAACAATCAAGATGTAATCTGAATAAATTATAATAAAAAATAAATAAAATTAAAAAAAATGAATGCCCAAATGAGATTTGCCTTTGAACGTGCTGGGCTCATTTATACAAACATTCCTTAGACTACAATACCATTGTAAATATTAGGGCAGTGTTGTATAAACAGACTTCTCATCAAGCAGGGTTGCTTAGAAAATGCTGCAGGATTCCTCTTAGCCATTCTCTCATCCTAGGGTGCCTTGTGGTCAAGCTCCACCAGGTGTCCTTAGAAAAGTCCTTCAACTATGGTAGCCTGAGAAGATGACACTGTTATAATTTCCAAAAAGTTCTTGAGAGCATTGTTCAGCAGCTAGCAGTGACAGGTGTGCATGTGTGAACTCAGCAAAGGTGCTGGAAACCACTGAAGCCAGAATCACACAGTGGCCAGTATCAAAATGTCCCTTTGCAACAGAAGATGAGCAAAGAGAAGCTTGGAGTCCTGTGTCTGGGAGCTCAATACTGGGGCTGCCTCCAAAGCTCCAATTTTTGTATTGTTACTGTAGGTGTTAGCTTTGTTCTATCTGGGCTCACAGCTTGGCGTGCTTTGTAGACATAACACAATATATCAGAGTCTTCTTTAGGTTTGGCTCATATTGGAGCTGTCTGACCACATCTTGCAAGCATTACATTTTTCCAACCCACAAAATCCTTTTCAAGTTACATAAAATGGTTGCACTTACTTTCCTAACACAACATGTGCACAATATTCAAGTGGATACTGCAGTCTAATGTAATTAATTACATTATTATCATTTCAGGCATATTATTTCAGTATATTGACCTTCTAGTGATTATTTATTTGTTTATTATACTTGTCTTCCTACAAGGTGTATTTTATTTTCATCAGTCATAAAAATACTTTCCTATAATATTGCAAGGCAACCAGTGAAATTTGGTGGTCTGGTTAGTGGAACCCACCCCTTCAGAGACCCTAAGGCCAGTGGCTTCAGTGTGGAGTTCTGAGGTTCACAGTGCAGCTGTGGCTTGCATCCATTATGCAGGTGGCTCTTTTAAAAAATTAATTAATTTATTCACTTTACATCCGAATCATAGCTTTCTCAATTCTCTCCTTCTCGTCTCACCCTCCCTCCCTCTTCCCCCATCCCCCTCTCCTTCCCTTCAGAAAATGGGAGCCCTGCCTCCACCAACCCACCTGAGGGCATCATTTTCAATGGCAGCCTGGCAAGGCAGCCTCACCAGGGAGAAGTGATCAAAAAGCTGGCAACAGAGTCCTAGTCAAAGACTCTTACCCCCCATCAGGAAGGAATGTTGGAGATGATGTGGTGGGTGTGGTGAAATCTTCCAGTTGTTCACACTTGTGACTTTTTCTCATTTTGTTTTAAATTTATTTTCTCCTATTCAAAATATTTTGTATTATTTTGCTGTCATTCTGCATTCAATGCTTACTATAATTATTATTTCATGTACAAATTTATTATTTTCTCTATCTATATATGGTAAAATTAATTTGTATATAGATTAATAATGATATGTGTTTATATGTATATATCATACATCTTTATATATGGTGTTTCAGTCATATCTGAATTCCTTTCTAGACTCCCTGCTCTTTTCCTTCTTCTTTTACTTTTTTGACAAATCTGTTAATTCCTATTTATATTAGAATTTTTCCCTATTACCATTTAATTTTGCTATTTGAGGAAAAAATCTGTATTTTTTATTTGATTTATTTTTTTTCAATTTTCTTGAAAGTGGCATTTCTTCTGTTTGGATTTAAGCTGGAAATCTAAACTAGGTCCTTTGGAATATGAGGCAGGGACTCTGCCACTTGTATAAGGATTTATTTTTTTTATGTTGGAATAATATTCCAGTCTGTAAGCATTCCATCTGTTGACTGGCATCTAAACTGATTCTTTATCTTGGCTATTTTGAGTAGTGCTGCAGTAAATATGAGCAGACATGTATCTCTTTTGTGTGATGAAATCCTTTTTTATTTTTTTAACATGTCTACACCATGAAATGAGTAGATTGATAATGTGACCTATATTTATGGTTTTAGGAACTTCTGCTCTATTTTCTATATTGACTACATTAAGTTACATTCTCATTATCTATGTGTAAGGATTTATTTTTCTTTTAAATCTTTAACACTATTTGATTTTAATAATGGAAAGCATGAAAGACATTTATACAACATGGCCATTTGGAGAAGAGGGACAAAGAAATCTATGAAACTCAAGCCTGAAATTCTGTCTCCAGAATCCTGAAGTTAAAAATAAAGGTTAAATATAGGGCCAAGAATATGCACATCTAAGGTCGAGGTGGGTGTGGTAACACTTCTCATTGACTTCAATCTTATCCTTTAAGGTGGTCAGAGAAGTTCTGAGAGTTATTTGAATTTTTTCAAGAAGACTAATTGTCCTTCTGTTTGGGCCCAAGCAATGACTTCACAGAACTTTAGTAGCACAGAACAATTTTAGCAAAAATTGCTAATATGATCACATCAAATTAAACAGTTTCAACATCAAAAACCGAAACAAACAATAGAATGGAAAATGGAAAAACAACATATAGGATTTGAAAATATTATTACTATTCATCAGACACAAGATTAAACCCCAATATGCACAAAGAATTAAAAAACTTAACAAAAGAATAATACATTCAATGAATAAATGTGCAATTGATATAAATGGATATTTCTCAATAGACGAATTATAAATAACCAATAAACCTGTGGAAAATACAGAATATCTTTAACTATAAAAGTGGTACAAATAAAGTTTCATTGATAGTTCAAATCTTTTCTCACTTACAATAGCTGTTGAAAAAACAAATTATGGTAAGGTTGCCAATAATCCCAGCATTTGGGAAGCTAAAATGGAAGGATCAAGACCCTGTTTTGACAACTACTTTGCCCAAAATTTATTCTGGTAATTTCATTGATTCCAGTTTCAATTTAAACCCTTTGATTTGTATTAAATTAATTATTGTATTAGGGTGAAAAACCAGCTTTTTTTTGGCTTTTTATTTTGTATGTTTTTGACATCTTCTTTTGAGAATAAGGTATATATTGATAGATGATTTCTTGGTTCAGTTTCGTCTATCATGCTCCATTGTGCAGACATGCATGGTCAGCTGAAGATGCTAACAGAAAAAGATGGGAAGAGTCCTATGTAAGCGAATGCTTACTGAATAGCTTCTTGCAAGGGATGATGTTGAGAGAATGTCTTGTGTATTGAATGGTTGCATCGCCTGTCAATTAAAAAAAAACTATGGCCTCGAGTTGGGCCAAGAATTGGATGGACATTCCCTCAACCTCTTCTCTATCTACTTTATCTTTATCCCTGCATGACTAGTAGGCAGGATAATTTTGGGGTCAAAGATTTTGTGGGTAGGTTGGTGTTCCTCTCCCTCTACTAAGAGTCTTGCCTGGTTATAGGGAATCCTCTTTAGTTTTCATGACCCCTGCTACTAGGTGTCTCAGCTAGAGTCCTAGTTATATCCTCCCAGATGCCTACCCTAAAATAGGTCTAAAGCTTGTCACAGAGATGCCCCAGCCCTCAGATTCTCTTTTCTCTGCAGGCCTTCTGTCTTCCAGTTCCTGCTCTGCCCAAGTCTGATCTCTATTCTCATTTCTCTCTGTGCTCCCTCTTCTACCTCATTCCCTTCTGGTTTCTCTGTGATGGGAAAGCCAGATGAGAATCAAATGGAGGATGGATGTGGACTCCTGTGCTCACACCTACCCCCTCCCACCGCTATTGCATCCCTAGCTTGAGAAAGTGCATGCTAGCTACACACTTAGCCAATTTGAGACACTGGGAGAGAAAAAACTAGGCTTTAACTCACTAAACAAAAGTTCAAACTAAGCTTAAAGTTAAAAGGAACCAGGACAAGGTGCTAGGACAAATGAAGAGACAGGAGAGCGCATACCCCCCACTCGGGGACCCTTTGGGTTTTAAAGGCCATGAATGTAGGAGGAATAACCAGGATACTTCCCTGGGCCTGCCTCCTGGATTGATTTAAGTGTCTTTTTGCAAAGGGCCAGGTCAATTACACCTTTTGGCCAAAGATTTTTTTTGGGTCTGCTTTGAAATGCTCCTCTGAAAGGAGCCAGCCTTTTGACACCTTTTGGACTGAGGTCTTTGTGAACTGCTGCTAGCAGGAAAGGAGACAGTCTCCTATCCTGAGCTCAGAAAGGCAGCTTATTGGAAGGGTACTTATCTCTGGACCTCTGCTGGCTGGTGACTGCCCACATTCCCTTACTTTATCCACCACTGTTGCTTATTCTATTTCTCCTCCATCTAAGTGAGACTTTAACATCCTCCCTTGGGTCCTCCTTATTATTTATCTTCTTGGGGTCTGAACATTGTAGCATGTTTATCCTGTACTA
The DNA here is from genome assembly GCF_903995435.1 of Acomys russatus. Taxonomy (NCBI): domain Eukaryota; kingdom Metazoa; phylum Chordata; class Mammalia; order Rodentia; family Muridae; genus Acomys; species Acomys russatus. The sequence goes on from NC_067169.1 coordinate 34,875,442, forward strand.
CATGGCTAAAATCCTCTTATAACTAAGTACATGCCATGTGGGTCTTTCTGGGTCTGTGCAACCTCACTCAGGATGATCTTTTATAGTTGCATCCATTTGACTGCAAACTTCATGATTTTCTTGGATTTAAGAGCTCACCGATGTAGCTGATGGGCAGCCCAGGCTTCATGTGGGTCCCCTAGTATGGGGAGCAGGGACTGTCCCTGACATGGACTCTGAAGAATGAGCAGTCTATCCAACAGCCTTGATAGTCTCCTTGTGGAACTCCTGATACTCCCCTTGTCCTTCCATGCCCCAACTCTTCCATACAACTTGCAGTGCTTTGCCTAGAGTCCTGGGAGTACAAAATTGTACAACCACTTTGGAAATCAATCTGGTGCTGTCTCAAAAAACATTTATCTTATTTATTATTCGGCATTTACATACAAATATAGAATTAATTTTACCTGTTTTGCCAACATTTTATCTACTTTTAACCTAGTTGTACTTTTTGGTTTAAAGTGCATTTTTGGAAGGAAGTCTATACGTGTTGAGTTTTAGTGAGACTGACAAGGTTTTCCTTTTAAAGCATTTATAATATGCATAGAGTGCTGTAAAAGTAATTGTAAATGGCAAATTTTGAGTTTGCGTATTTCTTGAAGATTAAGATAACTGTTACTCCACCAGTAAGCACTATTCTATTTCTTCTCTATATAATTTCACAACTAATATTATGTAAATGAAATAGGACCTTTGAAGAAATAGTAAATTCCAGAGAAATGGAAGTCTTGTCCAGTGGTAGAACATAAGCTGTATACAATTTTTACTGTATTCATCTTTCTGACAAATTTTTCCCAGCTTTAAAAATTTTGTTTTCATACAATTCATCATAGCTGCAGTCTCCTCTCCTTCTTCTCCTTACCATCTCCCACCTCTCTTCTCCTCTTCCCAACCTCTCCTGTCCCCCAGATCCACTCCTACTTCATTTTCCTTCAGGAAAGAGCAGACATCCCAGGGATATCAATCAAACACAGCATAAAATGTTGCAGTAAGACTGGGCACAAACCCTTATATCAAGGCTGTACAAGGCAAGCTAAAGGGGTCCCCCAAACAGGTGAAAGTGTCAGATGCAGTTCTTCCTGTCCTCAGTGTTAGCAGTCCCACAAGAACAACAAACTACACACCATAACAAATGTGCAGAGGACCTAGGTCAAACCTATAAAAGCTCCCTGATTTTTGTTTCATTTTTTTCTGAGCCCCCAAAAGCCTAGTTAGTAGATTCTGTGGGTTGTGTTCTTTTGATGTCTTTGACCTTTCTGGCTCCTCCAATTCTCTCATGATTCTCCAGAATTCCCTGAGCTCTGCTCTTTGTATCTTCTATTAGTTGCTGGATGAGGTCTCTCTGATGAAGATTGAGTCTGTAAGTATAGCAAAATATCATTAGGCATAATTCCATTGACTCTTTGTTTCTTTGTTCCTTCCTTCCTTCCTTCCTTTGTCTTTCTTTCTTTTGCCAGTCCTCTTTGATCCTTTCTTAGATTTTTGAGCTATCCAGCCTCTGCTTGCTTGCTCTTCACTGTTTTATTAATCATTTTATTACCTTTACATCCCAATTGTAGCCCCCTCCTTTCCTCCCAGTCCCACAGCCCCACCCTCACTCCCACTTCCTCCTATCCCCCCTCCTCTACCCTTCAGAAAAGGGGAGCCCTGCCACTGACCCCTCCCAGCACATCAAGTACCATCAAGACTGAGCTCATCCTCTTTCTCAGTGACCTACCTGGTAAGGCATCCCAGCCAGAGGGAATTGATTGAAAAGCATGCAACAGAATCTTTGTTAGAGATAGCCCATGCTCCTCTTAGTAGGGTACTCATTCAAAGAATGAGCTGCCCATCTGGTACATATGTGTGGAGGCCATAGATTCAGTCCATGCATGCTCCTTGGTTGATGTTTCAGTCTCCATAAGCACCCCTGGGCCTAGGTTAGTTGGCTCAGTTGATCTTGTTGTGGAGCTACTATTTCCTGTGGGTCCCTCTATCTTTCTCACCACTCTTCCACAAGGATCCCTACATTCTACCCAGTGTTTGGCTGTGAGTCTCAGCATTTGTTTCAATATATTTCTAGGTAGAGCTTCTCAGAGGACAGCTATACTAGGCTACCTTCTGCAAATATAGCCGAGTGTCATTAATAGTGTCAGGGATTAGCTCTCTCTCATGGTGTGGCCAGGGACTAGTTGGACGTTTTCTCAATCTCTGCTTCATCTTTACCCCTGCAAATCTTGTAAGCAGGGTAAATTTTGGGTTGAAGTTTTTATGGCTGAGCTGGTGTTCCCCTCCTTTCACTAGTAGTCCTATCTGGTTAGAGGATGGCCTCTTCAATCTCCATGTCCCCTACTACCAGGGATCTCAGCTAAAGTCACTCACATAACTTCTTAGGAGTCGACCTTGTTGTAGGTCTCCAGTTTGTGACCTTCCCCATCTCTTTTTATTAATTTTGGTTGAAAGTCTATTTTATTAACTATTTTGATAGCTACTCCAGCTTGCTTCTTGTGTCCCTTTGCTTGGAAAACTCCTTTCCAACCCTTTACTCTGAGGTAATGTATATCTTTGTTGCTGATTTGTTTTTCTTGTATGTAGCAGCATGATGGATCCTGTTTATTCAAACTTTGTGTCAACCTGTGTCTTTCTATGGGCGAATTGAGACCATTGCTGTTGAGAGATATGAATGACCAAAGACTGTTAATTCTTGTTATTTTGGTGTGTGTGTGTGTGTGTGTGTGTGTGTGTGTGTGTGTGTGTTTCCCTTTTTTTGTTTTGCTGATATGGAATTATTTACTTCCTGTGGATGTAGTTACCCTGATTGGGATGGAGTTTTCTTCTAGTATTTTCTATAGGGCTAGATTTGTGTATAGATATTGCTTAAAGTTTTTTAAAGCTAGCTATTTTATTTGTTTGAGATAGTTTGGTTATTGTTGTGACAAGATACCTGAAAACAGTTTAAGGAAGGAAGGGTTTATTCTGACTCAGTTTGAAGATATAGCCCATCTTGTTAGAGAAATCATGGGAGCAGAATATGAGGCAGCTAGCCACATTACATTCCAATTGTAACCCCCTCACTCTTATCTTCATGTTGCCGCCCTCCTTCCATCTTCTGATCTATTCCCCTCCCCTAGACTCTCCCATAGTCCTCCTCCCCTACAGTCTGACCACAGCCTATCAGGTGTCATCTGGATAGTCTGAATCTGCTACCTCTGTTCCCACAGGGCTTCTCCACTAAGGGGGCAGTAATCAAATTGAGGGCCCTAGAGATCTTGTCAAAGGCAGTCTCCTGCCCCCCTTCCCCGTGTGGAGAATGAACTGTCAGTTTGTTACATCTGAACAGGGGATTGAGGTCCTCTGCTTGCATTGTACTTGGTTGGTGCATCAGTTTGTGTAGGTCCCCCTGGGTCCAGATCTGCCAGCCTTGATAGTCTTCTTTGGAGCTCCTGACAAGTCTGTACTTCAATTCCTCAACTTTTCCATACAACTTATAGCTTTTCACCCACAGTCAGACTGCAAGTCCCAGTATCTGTCCTGATCCTGTGCTGAGTGGAGTGACTCAGAGGACATCTATGTTGGTCTAATATCCACTTATAAGTGAGTATATACCATGTGTGTCATTCTGGGTCTGGGTTACCTCACTCAGGATGATAATTTCTAGTTACATCTATTTGCCTGCAAAATTTAAGATTTCCTTGTTTTTAATAGCTGAATAAGGCTGCTGTGAACATAGTTGAGGAAATATCCTTGTTGTATGGTGGAACATCTATAGGGTATATTCCAAGGAGTGGAATAGCTGGGTGTTGAGGTAACACTATTCCCAGTTTCCTGAGAAAGCACCAGATTGATTTCCAAAGTGGTTGCACAAGTTTGCATTCCAACCAACGATGGAGAAGTTCCCCTTGTTCCACATCCTTGCCAGCATGTGCTGTCACTTGTATATTTGATCTTAGCCATTCTGATAGGTATAAGGTAGAATCTCAGAGTTGTTTTGATTTCTGTTTCCCTGATGCTTAAGGATGTTGAGCATTTAAGTATTTCTCAGCAATTCATTATTTTTCTGTTGAGAATTCTCTACTTAGCTCTGTGCCCCATTTTTAATTGGGTTATTTGGTCTGGTCGTTCTTAATTTCTTGAGTTCTTCATATATATTGGATACTAGCTTTTTGTCAGATGTTTGTCTTGGAAAATCTTGTCTCCATCTATGCTGATTGAATTTTTTGCTTGGTATAGTATTCTGGGCTCATACCTGTGGTTTCTTAGGGTTTTCAAGACATCTGTACAAATTCTTCTGACTTTTAGAAACTCTGATGAGAAGTCAGGTATAATTTTGATAGGTCTGCCTTCCTATGTTACTTGGCCATTTTTTCCATGAAGCTTTTAATATTCTTTCTTCTGTAGGTTTTGGGTTTTGTTTTGTTTTGTTTTTTTTTTTTTTATTAATTTATTCTTGTTACATCTCAATGTTTATCCCATCCCTTGTATCCTCCCATTCCTCCCCCCCCCCATTTTCCCATTATTCCCCTCCCCTATGACTGTTCCTGAGGGGGATTACGTCCCCCTATATATTCTCATAGGGTATCAAGTCTCTTCTTGGCTACTTGCTGTCCTTCCTCTGAGTGCCACCAGGTCTCCCCCTCCAGGGGACATGGTCAAATGTGAGGCACCAGAGTATGTGAGAAAGTCGTATCACACTCTCCACTCAACTGTGGAGAATATTCTGACCATTGGCTAGATCTGGGAAGGGGTTTAAAGTTTACCTCCTGTATTGTCCTTGGCTGGTGCCTTAGTTTGAGCGGGACCCCTGGGCCCAAATCTGCCTATCATATTGTTCTACTTGTAGATTTCTAGGACCCTCTGGATCCTTTTATTTTGCTGTTCTCCCATGCGTCTCTCATTTAGAGTCCCAATAGGATGCCTTCCCCTCTGTCCCAGTTTCCTGGTAAGTGAAGGCTTTCGTGGGACATGCCCCTTGGGTTAGTATGCAGATATAAGTGAGTATATACCATTTGATTCTTTCTGCTTCTGGGTTAACTCACTCATTATGATCATTTCTAGCTCAATCCATTTATCCACAAATTTCGGGAATTCCTTGTTTTTAATAGCTGAGTAGTATTCCATAGTGTATATGTACCACAGTTTCTTTATCCACTCTTCTACTGAGGGACACTTAAATGGGACCTCATGAGGCTGAGAAGCTTCTGTAAGGCAGTAGACACTGTCAAGAGAACAAAGCGACAGCCTACAGACTGGGAAAAAATCTTCACCAACCCTACATCTGACAAAGGTCTAATATCCAAAATATATAAAGAACTCAAGAAATTAAACACCACCAAACCGAATAACCCAATTGAGAAATGGGGCTTGGAACTAAACAGAGAATTCTCAACAGAGGAGTATCAAATGGCTGAGAAACACTTAAAGAAATGCTCAACCTCCTTAGTTATCAGGGAAATGCAAATCAAAACAACTCTGAGATTCCATCTTACACCCATCAGAATGGCTAAGATCAAAAATTCAAGCGACACCACATGCTGGCGAGGATGTGGGGAGAGAGGAACACTCCTTCATTGCTGGTGGGAATGCAAACTACTACAGCCACTTTGGAAATCTATCTGGTGCTATCTCAGAAAAATCGGAATAGGGCTTCCTCAAGACCCAGCTATTCCACTCCTTGGAATATACCCAGAAGATGCTCCAGCACACAACAAGAAAATTTGCTCAACCATGTTCATAGCAGTCTTATTCATAATAGCCAGAACATGGGTTTTGATTATTATATGGAGGGAGTATTTTATTTTCTGCTTCTGTCTAACTGCTGTTCTATATGATTCTTGTATGTTTATAGGCATCTATGTCTTTAGGTTAGAGAGTTTCATACAAATTCTATAAGTTTGTTGAAAATATTTTCTGGTACTTGAAGCTATTTCTCGTATTTGTAGGTTAAATCTTTTCACTGTATTCCATATTTCCTGTCCCTAGGTTTTCCATCTCCAGAATTCCTCAAGATTGTGCTTTCTTTATTGTTTCTACTTCCATTTTCAGGTCTTAGACAGTTTCATTCATTTTTTTCACCTGCTTGTGTTTTCCTGTAATTCTTTGAGGGGTTTGTTTATTAATCTCTTCTCTAAAGCCCTCTACCTGTTTAATTGCATTTTTACTGTATTTCTTTAAGGTGTTTATTGATTTCTTCTTTAAAGGCCTTTATCATCTTCATGAGACAGGATTTAAGACAATTTTCTTGTGTTTCTTCTGTGTGAAGATATCCTAGGCTTGTTGAGTATGATTCTTGGATTCTGGTGTTGCCCTGTTGCCCAGGCTCTTGTTATATGTGTTCTTTTTTATTTTTTTGTTTTGTTTTTTTCATTTTTCAATATTTTATTAATTTATACATATTATATCTCAATTGTTATTCCATCCCTTGTATCCTCCTATTTCTCATTCCTCCCATTTTCCCCTTACTCCCCTCCCCTATGACTGTGACTGAGGGGGACCTCCTCCCCCTGTAAATGCTCATAGGGTATCAAATCTCTTCTTGGTAGCCTGCTGTCCTTCCTCTGAGTGCCACCAGGCCTCCCCTTCCAGGGGACGTGGTCAAATATGGGGCACCAGAGTTCATGTGAAAGTCACTCCTCACTCTCCACTCAACTGTAGAGAACATCCTGTTCATTGGCTAGATCTGGGTAGGGGTTCAAAATTTACTGCACATATTGTCCTTGGCTGGTGCCATAGTTTGAGCAGGACCCCTGGGCCCAGATCTGCCCATCATAATGTTCTCCTTGTAGGTTTCTAGGACCCTCTGTATCCTTCTATTTCCCCATTCTCCCATGCTTCTCTCACCTAAAGTCCCAATAGGATGTCCTCCCCTGTGTCTCACTTTCCTGGTAAGTGAAGACTTTCATAGGACATGCCCCTTGGGCTAGTGTCCAGATATAAGTGAATATATACCATTTGATTCTTTCTGCTTCTGAGTGAACTCACTCATGGTAATTTCTAGTTCAATCCATTTGTCCACAAATTTAGGGAATTCCTTGTATTTAATAGCTGAATAGTATTCCATAGTGTAAATGTACCACTGTGCTATTTTTGTTCTTGCACTGGACTTTAGCCATCTGGTTGTCACTAGCATTGGCTGGTGGTCCCTCAGGGTTGCTGGCTTCTGAAAATGAACTTAGGTGTGAGGTCCAGTAGATCAAGTGCTCAGAGTACCTGGGTCATCTCATTGATGCTGTGTATGCCCAGTGGCCTGGTGCCAGTAGGAGGCTGGCACAGAGTGATCTTACTTATCTTCTCCAGGTGGCTGTCAATTGCCTTCATAGATGGGGTACTGGATCAGGAATGGGATGTTCAGGAGACAGGGAGAGCCTCTCTGCTGCTAGGTTTACCAGGAGGAAAGGACAGGCTGGGGATTGTGGCTCCCAGGGTCTCACCTGGTTGTCCTGGAGGGCCTTTGTTCCCCTGGAATACAGGTAGGAGTGAGGTTCAGTAGATGTATGGTGTAGGGATCTGGTCATAGTGCTATTGTTTGCCCAGTTTCCTGGTGTTAGCAGGGGGCTGGCACTTAGAGATCTCACCTATCTTCCCCAGGTGACTGCTGAGTGCCTCCAGTTATCAGGGTGCTAGACCAATAACAACTTTTTAAAAATAGTATTTTCATTAAATATTTTCAAATTTCACATGATATATATATATATCTTTATTCATTTCTGTATGATTTTAACTAATAGAAATAGAATTCCATTTTTGAGAAAACCTCAAATATGCCCTAATTATTTCTATTGTTTCATATAATTTTAGATTTGTTGTCAAATAATTTAATTTGTCCTGTTCATGTGAATAGATATAGATTCTCAAGATTTAAATAACTTCATGTAAGTGTCAAAGATAGTAGAAAATTTTCTTATTGTCTGAGACTTTAGTTTTTATGCCATATAGCGTACATACACACACACATCTACCAGTCAAGAAAAAAGGAACTAGGAAAACAAATGCATATTTGTGATTATAAGTATCTCTCTAAATTGAGGCAACTACAGTAGTTCTCTCTGTGTGCGTTTTTAAGACTACATCAATTTGGTGTATATTTATAAATGAAAATAGTGCTGAGATGATGTGGAATTATCATATATAATCATACTAAGTACTATCAGATCAGGAAAATGTACAGATGCACTGAAATTTAAATTAATCAGAAACTCACATGACGTGTCTCTGGATAAAATGGTCGAGAGTATGGAAAATTTGCCAACAGGAAGAAAAATGTAAAGTCAACATCATATCAAATCTCAAAATTATTTAAGTCACCTGAATATGGAGCATGAAGAAAGGTCACGCAAGTATGTTTACTTGTGCCATGTAGCCTTAAAACAGTTTCTAAAAATTATTCCAGCTTTCAGATTAATTGCAATTATACAGGAAAGATATTTTGGGGCAATGTATGACAAACCTGTGAAGAATGATTTTGAGATAGCATTCTGGTTGCAAGTTAGCACATTACTTTGCCACTACCACAGTGTCACTGATGGTGGCAGAAGATAAATAGCCTTTGGGTTAGAAACAAAAGTACTTAATCACCTACAGCCCAGCAGGCTGCATGAGCTTCATGTTTGTACTGATTGCTACTTGTTTTCTAAGTCCTGTTGGATTGATACTGAATGAGTCCAGTGGCTACACAATGGGTCTGTTGGCCTTTGTCACATCTGAAGAGCACAATACTTAGCAGATATTGTTGATAAACTGTCCAATCTTTGTTTTAAAAGAGATCATATCTTTATAATCCTAGAGAGATAACAAATCTGTCTTCAGACTATGGACTTAAGTACCTACCTATCTCTATCACTTTGTGTATTTGCTTACACAAACATCTCAGCAAAGAGATTTTAGATTCAAAGTCCTAAATGACTTTCCTGAAAAGAAATGTGAAAACCGTTTCCCATCAGGTGAGTTTTCTCTAGTCATGTATCACACTTACCGGTGTTAAAGAAGAATGGAAAGTGCGACTTCTAACATCAACCACCTAATAATCACAGACATTATTTATGTTACCTCATATGGCTTCATAAAAATCTTTCTTAAACCAAAAAATACTTCACTTTGTTTCTACAAATTCTTTATCTTTCTAAAAAAAAAAAAAAAGGAAAGAAAGATGGGTTGCTTGATTTACTATTTTATAGTTTAGTGTTTTATGGGCATATCTGGAAGATTTTTCTGACTTCAAAAATGCAAGCTTTCAAAGGAAGGAAGAAACCTACAGTCCTACATAACTATGTTTCCTAAGTACCACAACAACTACCAACATGGTATAATAATCCTAAAATTTCAATAGTGCCATCATGTGCACCTTCATGACAGCCAAAAACAGCTCTCTAATTGAATTTAAATTCAGGGACTCAACAAGAGGGATACTATGCCTGGTATTGGAAACTTAGCCAACTACTCAATGCTCATGAAGTCATGGATCTTGGAGGAGAACATAATCCACCCCTTTACTAAACCAAAATAATCCTTAACTGTACTCTAAATATTTATCCTTATACCAAGATAAGGTCAGTCACCATTCCTCATTAAGGAAAATTTTCTTTGCAACAGGTATCAATCATTACAGAAAGACACAACCAGACAAAAATGAAGTCATGAAGCTCAATCCTAGTGACTATATCTATAACAGAATCTCTATTCCCAGGCCTCAGAAATCATTGTGGGAAAGATGGTGCAGAGATTGTAAGAGCCAGAGAAACAGGGAGTTGGCAGTGAGATTGTGTCTCCCAGGAATGGCAGAAGCTACACCTATAATGTCTTATCAACAATACTTCTTAAACATAAGCTGAACAGGGAAAATAATAGATAGACTGATGTAGAATGAGGAAAACTCAAGAAGCCTCAATATTACACACACACACACACACACACACACACACACACACACACACACTACAGGCAACTAAGGAATGCTGAGAGAGATATTATGTGGAGAGGGGGAACTGACTCTGACATGAACTCTGGTGCCCCATATTTGTCCACCTCCCCTTGGGGGGGAGGCCTGATGGCATTCAAAGAAAGAATAAGCAGGCTACCAAGGTGAGACTTGATAGCCTATGACCATATAGTGGGGGAGGAGGTCCCCTTCAGTCTTAGGCCTAGGGGAGGAGAATGGAGTGAAAGAGGGAAGGAGGGAGGAATGGGAGGATATAAGTGATGGGATAACAATTTAGTTGTAATCTGAATAAATTAATAAAATTAAAAAACAATTGTTAAAAATTATCTCACAATTTTAGGTTATTTTTAGGTACTACAGTTTATTTATTTTTACCTTCAGCATTACAATAAGCATTAGCTTATTTCTCTGGCCCCCGTCCTTCACTGTAGGACAGGGCTAATATTTTGATTCTAAAATAAAGGATAGGTAGAAACACTACTTCATTGACATGTAGAAAATGAACTGTTCAAAGTAATTCTTTTGCACTTCTTTATGTCAAATTTTACTTAAATTAATTTATATTTTAGATATAATTTATTCATTTTATTTTTTACATATACATTTATATTATTACACATATATACAATAAACTACCAATACCAAGAAGAACCATGACACAATCAGGGATTATAAAAATGTTAAATTCTTAGTGTTTTGGCCATTTGTACTTGACAGCCTTGAAGAAAACAATTTCTTATTTTGGATGTTAGCAGCATACTACAGAATAACTATACTACAACATAGAGACTGAAACATCAATAAAGGACCAGGTATGATGTGAATCTAGAACTTCTGCTAAGATGTAGTAGCTCAGTCTCCTTGTGGGTCCCATGTGTGGAGAATAGGGACTACTTCAGACATGCACTCTGGCCACCGCATTTAGATCACTTCTCCCTGGCAGGACGGCCTTGCCAGGCTACAGAAGAAGAGGTTACAGGTAGTTTAGACATAATTTCTGTAATTTATGTTTAACCAGTGTTAAGGAAATTTTACTTTTAAGTAACAAATGGGGAATTTTCAAGTTCTTCAAACTAATACATCTCTTGACTTCATAGTTGCATGCTTCTTGCATCATGACAAGGCTTTTCAGAAGAAAAAGAGTCTTTATAATAAATCAAGTACTTGTGTTTAAAATTTGTGGTCCTCATGAATTTAGTTATATAATCAATGTTATCAAAGATAAACTAAAAATAAGTATATATTGGATTTCAAAATTTAAGTATATTGAATTGATGTGAATTTGTTGAAGCCTGTTTTCCATCTCATTTTAAATACTTCTTGAAAATAAAAATGTCAATATTTTATGTTATCAGCATATTAAGGAAGAAAAATATGAATGCTAGGTGGGACTTTAGCCTTTGATATTGTTTGTACTTAGTAATAAAATCAAGACTAATTTGTTGGACTGAAATATGGTTTCTGTGATTCTGTGAGCAATTCTCTGACTTTTTTTTGTGTCTAAGCACTTGCATAAACAGACCTATCAAATTGGACATGAGACACGAATTTAATAATATTGTTTTGCCAACTCAAGCTCTAAATGTGCCGTGCAGTTTTGGAATATTAGTGATCTCTTATATGAAATAGTTGTGAATGTCTGTACTCAAAGGCACATAGAAGTGATTAATAGACTATTTGGCATTTGTGTGAGAAATATTGCTTTTAGACTACTAAGAATTTTACTGAAATATGGAACTAATATAAAATGATATAATAGAGAAATAAAATAAATGTAATTTACAGTTAAAAATGAAAAGGAAGAGAATGTACTTTAAAATCATTTATCTTATTCACATAGTTCTTGCTTGTTTATTGATTTTACTGTTTATTTGAATGTTTAATATAATACTTTAATAGCCATCGAGTTTAATCTAGGATGGGGATTTGGTTACTTTTACATAGTAGAAATCAATGCTAATGGTTCACATTAGCTGTATATTAGGTGCCAGTTAACAATGAGAGTGAATAATAGGCAAGAAGAAAAGGAACTAACAAAGGCCTCTGCAGCCATCTGCTTCCTGGATACCACTTGGGATATGTAAATGAATGTGCAAGAACCACTCATAACCTGGCTTTTGCTGATAGCATTGTTTGCCACAAATGGAAGGGTCCAGGGTCACTGGAAACACTGAGCCCCTTCTCTGTCAACAGGTCAAGAACTTCCTTTCATGTAAACAATAACATTCCAGTCTTGAAGAGAATTCCTAATTTACAATGTAAACAAGATTAGCAAAAGGTAGGTAGAAAAATTATAGGCCTGAGGACAAAAGGACATGAGAGTGTTCAGTGTCTTTATAATGAGCTATGTGCTAAAAAGCCCACATGTCATAGACATTCAGTGACAAGTCTACCAGCCTTTTGTGTTCTTTTCTTGCAGCACAGGTTTCTACCTTCTTACACTTTTAAATTCATTCCTCCAGGCAGCTGCCATGAAAACAAAGTCCACCTGCATGCTCCTAGGGGCATGCTTTTCTCTCTGTGTCTCTAATGAACTGTCTCAGATTTCCCAAATGGTATCTTCTTTCAAATTCTTTTAGAGGCTTGCCTAAGGAATGCAGTGGGATTCAATGCCCCTTCATGCCCTGCCCAACTCTCAGCAACAAGCTTACAGTTCATGTTTCTCCTCCACATTATGATTTTTTGTAAATTTAGTTCTATTTTCACTTAAGCTGAAACAAACCATGGGTGTTAAGAGATTATATATTTATCACAAAGCACCTCTGGAAAAATAAAGATTAGGAGTATTTTTCTGTGTTTGTAGTGTTAGTGACATGCTTAGCATTACATGTCCATTCTTTGCAAGAATACAGATTCTTTCCTAGGTCTAGCTACCACTAAAATCTGATTTCTATATATCTCTCTCTTACCTTCTAAACTTTTAAAAATTAATCTTATGTTTTAAATATTTTGACATTTTACATTCTTCCTTTATTATTATTATATGTTGTAGAAAATAATAGATTTTATGATATTTTCACACATGTATACGATATACTTGGATCATACCACTCATTAACCATTCTTGTCCCACTAGCTTCTTCCTCAGATCCCCCTCATCTTCCCAAATAGTTTTCCTTCTACTTTCTTCTTTTTAATGTTTGTGATTTGGATTACGCATATATGAGAAAAGTAATACTTAACTTTCTGAGTGTAGTTTATCTTAGTTTATTTTTTGACTTTTCAGATACACACAAATGTGTATATATCACGTCATGTTTTATACTTTAAGTATGCATACTTTTATAATTTTAAAAGGATATCTTCCAATCACATTTCTTTTGGCTTTCCTTTCTTTAAATTTTAAAACACAGTTTTTGAGTGTTATTTTATTCACATAAATATTCATTAGCCCTAACTTTGGCTTTACTATTTAGTTAAGAGTAGTTGCATTTGATTTTTTTCAAAGAAAATATTTACTGTTTTATATTACCATTATTTAACAACTTATGTAAATTATAGCCATTTAAAGGTATTGTTTCCTTTTTACAATTAGTAACCATTTATTTATTCCTTTTTACATATACATTATTATTATTACACATATATACAATAAACTACCTACAGCAAGAAGAACAATGAAACAATCAGAAATTATATAAATGTTAAATTTATAGTGTTTTGACTATTTGTATTTGGCAACCTGGAAGAGAACATCTTTCCTATCTTGGTGCATCTAAAATTCTGAATATAAACCAATATCTACTCTATCTCATCATTATCAACTTAAAACATTTATCTAGATCTAAAAGCATCTTAACCCTTAAAGAACTAAGCTTAATTGTAAAACTAAACTATCTGATATTCAACACCATCAGAGACTTGAGAAGGAATAAAATTAATTATCTGAGTAGACAGGAAGTGCAGGTGAGCAGCTTCCACAATGAGAAAATGGCAGGGACAATTTGCTGTCTGAACAGTCAGTCAAATCTCTCTATAATGTTAGAGCATCATCTTCAGCCTTTTGGCTCAATATACTAGTCTTAAATCCTATACTTTCTTTTTACAAATTTATCCCAGAAATATAATTTCAAACTAATAAAAATGAAAATGAGTGTTTATTAGATTTTATTCAAATATCAAAAATTAAAACTCTCATCATTGCATTAAATTGGGAAATTTTATTAAATACTCAAATAATATAGCAAAGTGGATTGATCAGTTTATTATAGGTCCCCTTTAAATATTAGTAGTATGATAATTCTCAAGTGTGGCTCTCACTTTCATTTATTAAACCATATATTCTGTGATTGTTCTTAGAGTTGAGGAAGCAAAACAGAAATTAGGAAGATTTAGTGCATATAACAACTTAGTATTTCATTCATTAAAGAGAAAAAAGATAGAGACAAGACTGAGTGGTCCAATTTATATAGTGGTCTATATTTGTTCCAAACACCTTCTACCTTCTAACCCATTACAATAGTCTAAACCAGGCTACTAATGGGGAAGTATCCATTGAACTATTACCAGGAAAACCTGGTAGGCTGGTAGTGGGTTTACAGAATTAATCTAGAAGAACAAATGATTTAGTAAGACAATAGTCAGCATGAAAAGTATAAACAGGAATGGATGTGGTGGGAGGAGAGAGAAAGTGCTATTAAAGAGGGGTCAAGACAGAGAGTCTGTGTATCCTCCAACTCTGCTGACTTTACAGTATCTAATAAGGTATTACAATTGCGAGCAGCCACATGGGAAACCCAGAGATTGACATGAGAGTCTGAATGAGAATATAAAGGAAACAGGACTATAGTGCTCCTTTCTCACACCATTATCTTAACTCCTAAGCATATGTGAATGTATAATCTCAGTTTTCTGCTGACAGAGAGAGACCATAGCATCAAATTTTGTTACGTTAAGTCTTTTCATCTCTGTATGGGATGCTGTGCCCATAAAATAGTACAAGTGCTCCTTTGCACTTATGTTTTGGAAAAAGACCTTCTGTGCAACTTCAGTAGCTGGAAGAAAAGATCTGCTTTCTCTATGGGTTTTTGTCATCCACAAATGCTTTCAAGGACAGAGAATTATTTCCTGAAGAGGCACCATCTGTTCTGCCCTTCTATCCAGAGAGTGAGAATTGTTGAGGCCACTACAATGGCCCCTTTTCAACTCTTCCTGGATCTTTTTTTTTAAATTAATTTATTCTTGTTACATCTCAATGTTTATCCCATCCCTTGTGTCCTCCCATTCTTCCCCCCCCCCATTTTCCCCTTATTCCCCTCCCCTATGACTGTTCCTGAGGGGGATTACCTCCCCCTGTATATGCTCATAGGGTATCAAGTCTCTTCTTGGTAACCTGCTATCCTTCCTCTGAGTGCCACCAGGTCTCCCCCTCCAGGGGACATGGTCAAATATGAGGCACCAGAGTACGTGAGAAAGTCATATCACACTCTCCATTCAACTGTGGAGAATGTTCTGACCATTGGCTAGATCTGGGAAGGGGTTTAAAGTTTACCTCCTGTATTGTCCTTGGCTGGTGCCTTAGTTTGAGCGGGACCCCT
The DNA here is from genome assembly GCF_903995435.1 of Acomys russatus. Classification (NCBI taxonomy): domain Eukaryota; kingdom Metazoa; phylum Chordata; class Mammalia; order Rodentia; family Muridae; genus Acomys; species Acomys russatus. The sequence goes on from NC_067169.1 coordinate 34,890,928, forward strand.
GGGCCCAAATCTGCCTATCATATTGTTCTACTTGTAGGTTTCTAGGACCCTCTGGATCCTTTTATTTTGCTATTCTCCCATGTGTCTCTCATTTAGAGTCCCAATAGGATGCCCTCCCCTCTGTCCCAGTTTCCTGGTAAGTGAAGGCTTTCGTGGGACATGCCCCTTGGGTTAGTATGCAGATATAAGTGAGTATATACCATTTGACTCTTTCTGCTTCTGGGTTAACTCACTCATTATGATCATTCCTAGCTCAATCCATTTATCCACAAATTTCGGGAATTCCTTGTTTTTAATAGCTGAGTAGTATTCCATAGTGTATATGTACCACAGTTTCTTTATCCACTCTTCTACTGAGGGACACCTAGGCTGTTTCCATGTTCTGGCTATTATGAATAAGCCTGCTATGAACATGGTTGAGCAAATTTTCTTGTTGTGTGCTGGAGCATCTTCTGGGTATATTCCAAGGAGTGGAATAGCTGGGTCTTGAGGAAGCCCTATTCCGATTTTTCTGAGATAGCACCAGATAGATTTCCAAAGTGGCTGTACTAGTTTGCATTCCCACCATCAATGAAGGAGTGCTCCTCTCTCCCCACATCCTCGCCAGCATGTGGTGTCGCTTGAGTTTTTGATCTTAGCCATTCTGATGGGTGTAAGATGGAATCTCAGAGTTGTTTTGATTTGCATTTCCCTGATGACTAAGGAGGTTGAGCATTTCTTTAAGTGTTTCTCAGCCATTTGATACTCCTCTGTTGAGAATTCTCTGTTTAGTTCCAAGCCCCATTTCTCAATTAGGTTATTCGGTTGAGTTGTGTTTAATTTCTTGAGTTCTTTTTTTTTTTTTTTTTTGATCTTTGATCAAAAGATACTGAGTTGCTTTTTTTTTTTTTATTAATTTATTCTTGTTACATCTCAATGTTTATCCCATCCCTTGTATCCTCCCATTCCTCCCCTTCCCATTTTCCCATTATTCCCCTCCCCTATGACTGTTCTTGAGGGGGATTACGTCCCCCTATATATTCTCATAGGGTATCAAGTCTCTTATTGGCTACTTGCTGTCCTTCCTCTGAGTGCCACCAGGTCTCCCCCTCCAGGGGACATGGTCAAATGTGAGGCACCAGAGTACGTGAGAAAGTCGTATCACACTCTCCACTCAACTGTGGAGAATGTTCTGACCATTGGCTAGATCTGGGAAGGGGTTTAAAGTTTACCTCCTGTATTGTCCTTGGCTGGTGCCTTAGTTTGAGCGGGACCCCTGGGACCAAATCTGCCTATCTTATTATTCTACTTGTAGATTTCTAGGACCCTCTGGATCCTTTTATTTTGCTGTTCTCCCATGCGTCTCTCATTTAGAGTCCCAATAGGATGCCCTCCCCTCTGTCCCAGTTTCCTGGTAAGTGAAGGCTTTCGTGGGACATGCCCCATGGGCTAGTATGCAGATATAAGTGAGTATATACCATTTGATTCTTTCTGCTTCTGGGTTAACTCACTCATTATGATCATTTCTAGCTCAATCCATTTATCCACAAATTTCGGGAATTCCTTGTTTTTAATAGCTGAGTAGTATTCCATAGTGTATATGTACCACAGTTTCTTTATCCACTCTTCTACTGAGGGACACTTAGGCTGTTTCCATGTTCTGGCTATTATGAATAAGGCTGCTATGAACATGGTTGAGCAAAGTTTCTTGTTGTGTGCTGGAGCATCTTCTGGGTATATTCCAAGGAGTGGAATAGCTGGGTCTTGAGGAAGCCCTATTCCGATTTTTCTGAGATAGCACCAGATAGATTTCCAAAGTGGCTGTAGTAGTTTGCATTCCCACCAGCAATGAAGGAGTGTTCCTCTCTCCCCACATCCTCGCCAGCATGTGGTGTCGCTTGAATTTTTGATCTTAGCCATTCTGATGGGTGTAAGATGGAATCTCAGAGTTGTTTTGATTTGCATTTCCCTGATGACTAAGGAGGTTGAGCATTTCTTTAAGTGTTTCTCAGCCATTTGATACTCCTCTGTTGAGAATTCTCTGTTTAGTTCCAAGCCCCATTTCTCAATTGGGTTATTCGGTTTGGTGGTGTTTAATTTCTTGAGTTCTTTATATATTTTGGATATTAGACCTTTGTCAGATGTAGGGTTGTTGAAGATTTTTTCCCAGTCTGTAGTCTGTCGCTTTCTTCTCTTGACAGTGTCTCCTGCCTTACAGAAGCTTCTCAGCCTCATGAGGTCCCATTTATTAATGGTTGACATTAAGGCCTGGGCCGTTGGTGTTCTGTTCAGAAAGTTGTCTCCTGTGCCAACATGTTCCAGGCTCTTTCCCACTTTTTCCTCTAAGTGGCTTAGTGTCTCTGGTTTTATGTTGAGGTCTTTAATCCACTTGGATTTGAGTTTTGTGCAAGGTGACAAATATGGGTCCAGTTTCATTTTTTTACACATAGACCTCCAGTTAGACCAGCACCATTTGTTGAAGATGCTATCCTTTTTCCATTGAATGGATTTGGCTTCTTTGTCAAAAATCAAGTGACCATATGTGTGTGGATTCACATCTGGGTCTTCGATTCGATTCCACTGATCAACCAGCCTGTTGCTATGTCAGTACTATGCTGTTTTAATTACTATTGCTTTATAGTACAGTTTGAAATCAGGTATGGAGATTCCTCCAGAGCACCTTTTATTGTACCAGATTGTTTTAGCTATTCTGGGTTTTTTGTTTTTCCATATGAAATTCAGAATTGAACTTTCAATGTCTTTAAAAAATTGTATAGGTATTTTGATAGGGATTGCATTGAATCTGTAGATTGCTTTTGGTAGGTTGGCCATTTTTACTATGTTAATTCTCCCGATCAATGAGCAAGGAAGATCATGCCAACTTCTCAGGTCATCTTCAATCTCTTTCTTCAGAGTTTTGAAATTTTTTTCATACAAGTCCTTCACTTGCTTAGTTAGGGTAACTCCTACATATGTTATATTGCTTGTGGCTAATGTGAAGGGTGTGGTTTTCCTAATTTCTTCCTCTGCAAGCTTGTCATTTGTGTTAGGAAGGCTACAGACTTTTTTGAGTTAATTTTGTATCCAGCCAATTTGCTGAAGGTGATTATCAGCTTTAGGAGTTCTCTGGTGGAATTTTGAGGGTCACTTATGTACACTATCATATCATCTGCAAGTAGGGATAATTTGACTTCCTCCTTTCCCATTTGGATACCCTTGGTCTCCTTTTGTTGTCTTATTGCTCTGGCTAGAACTTCGAGTGCTATATTGAAGAGATATGGAGAGAGTGGGCAGCCTTGCCCTGTTCCCAATTTTAGAGGAATTTCCTTGAGTATCTCACCATTTACTTTGATTTTGGCTATTGGCTTGCTGTATATAGCCTTTATTATGTTGAGGAAAGTGCCTTGTATCCCCAATCTCTCTAAAACTTTAAACATGAATGGGTGTTGGATTTTATCAAATGCTTTCTCTGCATTTAAAGAGATGATCATGTGGTTTTTTTTTTTCAATTTTTTTATATGGTGGATTACATTGATGGATTTCCGTATATTAAACCATCCCTGCATGCCTGGAATGAAGCCTACTTGGTCATGATGAATGATATCTTTGATGTGTTCCTGTATTCGTTTTGCAAGTATTTTATTTAGTATTTTTGCATCTATGTTCATAAGAGAAATTGGTCTGAAATTCTCTTTCTTTGTTGAGTCTTTGTGAGGTTTAGGTATCAATGAAACGATGGACTCATAGACTGAATTTCGTAATTTTCCATCCATTTCTATCTTTTGGAGTAGCTTGAAGAGTATCGGTATTAGCTCGCCCTTGAAGGTCTGGTAGAATTCTGCACGGGAAACCATCTGGCCCTGGGCTTTTTTTGGTTGGGAGACCATCGATGATTGCTTCTATTTCTGTAGGGGAAATGGGACTATTTAGCTTGTTTATCTGTTCTTCATTCAACTTTGGCAAGTGAAATTGATCAAGAAAGTCGTCCGTTTCCCTTAGATTTTCAAATTTTGTGGCTTATATACCTTCAAAGTAGGAACTTATTGTTATTTGAATTTCTTCAGTGTCTGTTGTTATGTCTCCCTTTTCATTTCTGATTTTGTTGATTTCAATACTGTCTCTCTGCCTTTTAGTTAGTTTGGCTAATGGTCTGTCTATCTTGTTGATTTTCTCAAAGAACCAGCTTTTGGTTTTGTTGATTCTTTGGACTGTTTTCTTAGTTTCTAATTTGTTAATTTCAGCCCTGAGTTTGATTTTTTCCAGACGTCTACTCCTCTTGGGTGTTTCTGCTTCTTTTTTTTTTTTTTTCCTAGGGCTTCCAGTTGTGTCCTTAAGATGCTTATGTGCGATGTTTCCAATTTCTTTTTAAAGGCACTTAGTGATATGAATTTTCCTCTTAGCACTGCTTTCAATGTATCCCACAAATTTGGGTATGTTGTTTCTTCATTTTCATTGAATTTCAGAAACTCCTTGATTTCTTTCTTTATTTCTTCCCTGACCCAGGTGTCATTTAGCAGAGAGTTGTTTAGTTTCCACGTACATGTAGGCTTTTTGTTATTTATGTTGTTTGTTGAATTGCAGCCTAAGAGCATGGTGATCTGATAGGATACAAGGTATTATTTCTATCCTCTTGTATCTATTGAGGCTTGCTTTGTGACCTACGATGTGATCAATTTTGGAGAAGGTTCCATGGGGTGCAGAGAAGAAGGTGTATTCTTTCTTGTTTGGGTGAACTGTTCTATAGAAATCTTTTAGATCCATTTGACCCATGGCATTGGTTAATGATGTTATTTCTTGGCTTAGTTTCTGTTTCAATGACTTATCCTTCAGTGAGAGTGGGGTGTTGAAGTCTCCCACTATTATTGTGTGGGATCGATGTGTGGTTTAAGCTTTTTTTAGGAGATCTTTTACAAATGTGGGTGCCCTTGTATTGTGATGTCATCTTGGTTGACTTTACCTTTGATGAGTATGAAGTGTCCTTCCTCATCCTTTTTGATTAATTTTGCTTGAAAGTCTATTTTGTTCGTTACTAAAATGGCTACGCCTGCTTGCTTCTTGTGACCATTTTCTTGGAATATTTTTTTCCAACCTTTTACCCTGAGGTAATGCCTTCTGGAAAGCTGGATTTGTGGATAGGTACTGTTTGAATTTGTTTTTGTCCTGGAATATTTTGTTTTCTCCATCAATGGTTATTGATAATTTTGCTGGGTAAAGTAGTCTGGCCTGGCATCTGTGGTCTCTTAGGGTTTGCAGGATCTCTGTCAGGCCCTTCTGGCTTTTATGGTCTCTGCTGAGAAGTCGGGTGTAATTCTGATAAGTTTACCATTAAATGTTATTTGGCACTTTTCCCTTGCAGCTTTTAATATTTTTTCTTTGTTCTGCATGTTTTGTGTTTTGATTATTATGTGGCGGGCAGTTTTTCTTTTCTGGTCAATTCTATTTGGTGTTCTGTAGGCCTCTTGTATGTTTATAGGCATCTCTTTCTTTAGATTGGGGAAATTTTCTTCTATGATTTTGTTGAGAATAGTTTCTGGGCCCTGGAGTCTGATGTCTTCTGTTTCTTCAATGCCTATTATCCTCAAATTTCTTCTTTTCAAGGTGTCCTTAATTTCTTGGATGTTTTGTGTCAGGAGTTTTCCAGATTTGGCATTTTCTTTAATGGTTGATTCAATATCTGTGATTGTATCTTCTCGCCCTGAGATTCGTTCTTCCATCTCTTGGATTCTGTTAGAGAAGCTCACCTCTGTGTTGCTCGCCTTCTTCTCTGAGGTCTCCCGTTCTCGTTTTTCTTCTGTCTGTGTGTTTATCATTGAATCCATTTTCATTTTCAGATCTTGAACTGATTTTTTGATTTCTTTCATCTGATTTTTTGTGTATTCCTGAGTTTCTTCCATTGCCTCTTTATAGGTCTTCAGAGCTTGAACCGTTTTATTTATTTCTTTCATCTGGTTGTTTGCATTTTCCTGCAATTTTTCCAGTTCCACTCTATGTGCTTCTTTTATGTCTCTCACCTGTTTGTCTGTGTCTTCCTGTATTTGATTACGAATTTTATTTGTTTCCTCCATTATCATCCTCATTACTAAGGATTTGAGGTCATTTTCTTGTATTTCCGTTGTATTTGAGTTCTCTGGGTTGTTTTCTTTGGGATAGCTGTAAACTGGAGACTCCATGTTGTTTTGGGGTTTTTTGCGTATGCTTTTTCGTTGTCCTTTAGACATCTTGCCGTCTTTGTTTTTGTTGGGTAGCTTCCAGAGTTGGATGGAGGGTGTCTGGCGATAGATTCACTTATTTTCTCACGATTTCCCTAGGCTGGGAGCTCAAAGCTTCACTGGTGTGGATGTTAGGAGGTTATCCCTGTTGTTCAGGTCTCTCACAGCCAGTGATCTTCAGCCCCCTTGTGCTGTGGATCCTGCAATTGCTCTGAGTATCTGAATGAGCATTGGGTCAGGCCAAGGTATCCACAGCCTTCAGTGTTCCCATCCAAGTCCAGCCAGGAACACTGGGCCCGAACCACGGGCTGAACTCAGCTAGATTCTCAGGGCCTGAATCGTCTGCCAAGCTCAGCTAGGGATTCTGGGCCCATAATGCCCACAGGGTCCAGCCAGAATTTTTGGGCTGGGACTACGCACCAAGCTCCGCTAGGGCCTTTTGGCCCAAAGTGCGTGCTGTGGTCAGTTATTGACTCAGGGCCCGAACTGACCACCAATCTCAGCCAGGAATTCTGGATTCAAACTGCACACTGTGTCCAACCAGAGTCTTAGAGCTGGTGGAACCGAGAGCTCTGTCCAGCCTGCGCCGCAGCAGGAGAACTGCGGCTGCTCTGAGTTAGCGCCAGTGGTGTAACCAAGTGCTCCGCCCAGACTGTGTCACTGCAGGGGAGCTGCCGCTGAGCTGACGTGGTGCCTAGGATGGAACTGAGCACACCACCAAGCCTGCGCCACAGCAGGAGAATTGCGGCTGCTGTGAGTTAGCGCCAATGGTGGAACCAATTGCTCCACCCAGACTGTGTCACTGCAGGGGAGCTGCTGCTGAGCTGAGGTGGCGCCTAGGGTGGAACTGAGTGCTCGGCCAAGCCTGCGCCACAGCAGAACTGTGGCTGCTCTGAATTAGCGCCAATGGTGGAACCAAGTGCTCTGCCCAGACTGTGTCACCACAGGGGAGCTGCCGCTGAGCTGAGGTGCTGCCCAGTGTGAAGCTGCACGCTCAACTAAGCCTGTGCCACAGCAGGGGATCTGTGACCGAAGCTGAGTTAGTGCCTCGGGCAGAATTGCTTGCTGGGCTTGGCCGGTACCCGGGACTCTGGGGCCGAACTGTCTGCCGAGTCCAGTCTGGGTCCGAAGACTCCATGTGACCCAAATCCTGCGCCGAGTCCCCTCTCCCGCAGCAACTCCCACCAGCCACCACACCAATCGCCTCCACCGGAAGGCTATGAGCTGCAAACCTCAGCCACCGCTGCTGATGCCGCTGGTGCTGATGCCTCTGCCGCTGCCGCTTGGATCAGAGAAAATCCACGCTCCTCCGGTGTGCAGGGGCACGCAGGTCCTCCGCACCCTGGTCCCTCCGAACCGTGGAGCACTCCCGCTGCCGTGATGTTCGGACCTCGGTGTTCCTGGCTCAGAAATCTGTGCAATTCTCTGAATTTGTTCACTGGAGCCTCCAAACGCGGTCCACACTGCTCGCCACCATCTTGGATCCCTCCCCTGGATCTTTACCTGTATCTTATGGGAACTTCTTTCTTTCAGAGACCATAGTTATAAAATGGTTTGGCTGATCATTCAAGGCAGAAAATACAATTTTCCATATTCATTAAGTCATATGTAAGGAATATTGGTGTATAATGATTCATTACATTCATTTCCAATAAATCACATTCATGTAACTATTTTAAATATACTAACACTAAGTTTAGCAGGTGTTAGTCCATATAGATTTCTCACTAGAAAAATATTAGCTGAAATTAGAATATATAACATGTCAGAGAAAATTACTTCTGTCATACAAAGAATTACACTGTGTGGGACCCTTTTAGGGTCATAAAGAGCCGTGTCAAACTTGAGTGTCCCATTTCATTCATATCTTTTAAATTTTTATTGATTTATTTTTACATATACATTTATATTATTACACCTACAGCAAGAAGAACTACAAAATAATCAGAAATTATACAGATGTTACATTCATTTTATTTTGGCTATTTGTATTTGGAAACAGTGAATAAAATATCTTTTCTATCTTGGTAAGTCTAAAACTCTGAATGTAAATTAATATCTATCATATTGATCATTATCAACTTAAGACATCTATCTAGACCTAAAAACATCTTAACTCCTAAACAACTAAGCTTAATTATAATGCTAAACTATCTGATATTCAACCCCATCAGAGACTTGAGAAGGAATAAAACTTAATTACTTGAGAGAACCAGAAGTGCAGGTAAGCAGCTTCCAAAATGAAAAACAAACAAACAAACAAACAAAAAACGAAAAACAATGACAGAGACAGTTTCTGGCCTGAACAGTCACCCAAAACTCTCTATAATGTTGGAGCATCTTCTTCAGTCTTCTAGTGCAATATATCTGACAAACATATTTGTGACCCAGGAACTATTGAGGATTTGCTTACTCTGTCTTGGCAGAATTTGCCTGTCAACTTTGCCTGCATCCAGCCTTGCCCATTTTTAGGCAGAATTCTGTCTGTGGCAGAAATGAGGACATTTTCCCCAGTGGCTTGTTTTCCACATTTGAAGTCATCTCTATTAAGGAGGTTCTTTGATGCTCATCATCTTTGAGATAGACTGGATGTTGCCAGCAGTTAACCTGTCTTGTTTTCAAAGAATCTTTAAAATAATAAAAACATCTTAAATACCATATTCTGTAGGTCTCTGAGGCTTTTGAAGAATTTATCTAACTATTTTATCTTATCTATCTATAGAGTGATATCTATCTCTTAAACCTGGGATATATATTCTTTTGATTAAAAATAGACTAGTAATTGTCATGACCATGATTTGATCAACTAAAAATTAGCTTGTATTAATTATCCTAAACAGCCTGCAATTGCTTATTTTAATAAAAAGAAGATTGTCTAAAATGATTAATGAAATTTTGGCTTTATGACTTAATAAGATTTTTAAGATTATAAGGGTCGTTGTAGTTATGACACTTTTAAGGTTAAGGTTGGAAAAAAAGTAAATGAAATTTAAATGATATGCAAGCCAACCAAAATTCCCACGTAGATGGAGTAGATGATCTCCAGGCCTCATCCTTACTGAGGAGCTTTTGTCATTGGATACTTGTTCGCGGAAGAAGAATCCTATCCTTTTTTGTTTTTCTTTTTGTATGTAACAGCTGGTCAGTGAAAGGACCTTGAAGTCATCCCAAGACACTCCAAGGCAAACTCTCAGCACAAAGGATATTTATTTGCCCCAGAAGGAAAAAGGGCAGGGAATAAGAGACAAAGATTGGAGATAAAGGATGAAGGAGAAGGAAAAAGAAAGAAGGGAGTTGGAGAAGGGATATTTGCTGCAGAGATACAGAGGACTGCCTCTGGAGAGAGAGGGGACAGTAGTGGCCTGTACACAAATGGCAGTTTGTAAAGCAAAAAGGGGGAACCCTATGTTAGGATGAATTGGTTACTTTTGAGTGGACATGCTATTACGGTAGCTAAGAGGGGAGGTTGATTGTTGGACGTCAATACTTCAATAGCTTGACCTTGGTAGTTAGTCTTAGGAGAAGGAAGTGGCCAAATAAGGAAATGGACCATGGTGGCTAACATTAGGCATGCAATCTAATGGTTTAGCGGGGTCGAGGAAATGAAGGAGAAGGGTAAAGGACAAAACTGTTGGGCAACCTATTTGCCATTTTTGGACCCATGTTTGCCATGCTTTGGCCTATTATAACCCTTCAGAAGGTTTGTCATACAGAAATAACTCAGGTAGAGCTGCATATCCAAAGCTTGTCCCATCCTGAGGTGGGAATCACAGAAGATGAGAACTGGAGTAGGCAGCTCAACAGGTTATTTCCACGTCATTTCCCAGTTGGTCTAAACCTCTCCCAGGCAGCTCATTTGGTTACTGCTTCATGCAGGGAGCTGGTCTGGTCTCAAGAGTCTTTTTTGCACTAAGCTTTTCTGAGAGTGACACTCAGAAGTGTATTGTTTACTCTTCGGAGGAATGGACTTAATGAATCTGGTCTGTTTCAAGGACTTCCTGGCGCTAATTTGAGGTGGTTTGTTTTTGTTTTGTTTTTTAACTTTCTTGTTCAAGGAGCTCTCCTGCAGGATGGAATGTTTTAATCTTGGGAGAACTGCTACACAACAGCAGTGCCAACTGGATGTATTAGATTATAAAAAAAAAAAAAAAAAAAAAAAAAAAAAAAAAACTTTAAAAAGAGGAGGCAGCAGCCCCGATGCGTCAGAGCAAAGATGGCCGCCTCCACGGCCCGCTGTGCCTGCACAAAGAACACAGAACACAGAACCAGAACACAGAACGGGCCTGTGTTCTGAGGAAAACACAACGGTGGCCATGGACTTGTCGTCTCCCTTACTCCCGAAGAAGACACTGCCTGTCTCTGGGGCCCCAGAGCAGGTGGCAAGTCAGTTGAGCAGCAAAATGGCCGCAGAGGTTACTCAAAGCAGCGAACAGGAGCTGCCAGACCTCAAGGCACAGAGCCTGACCACCTGTGAGGTCTACAGTGCCTGCTTTGAGACAAAAAAGGGCCTGTCCAGCCACGAATGTTCACAGCAGCAGCAGCTGGGGGTGGCAGAGTCAAAAAGCTGTGGTGATCCCGTCGACCTGCTCTGCGAGCTGGAGAGGCAGAAGGGCCCGCCTGATGCTCCGCTTGGGCTGCCCCCTAGCCCGACCAACAACTCCAACTCACCAAAGGAGTGGGTCGCTGGGGCTACCATCCCTGGCCTACTCACCTCGGACGAACCTGTCAAAAAAGCGTTCAAGTCAACTTGTGGCTCCTCAGCCGAGGGCCTGGCCCACCCTTCCACCTCTCCTCTCCTCAAGAAGACCCCACTGACTCGGGCAGGATTCCCTATAACCAAGAATCCTGAGGAGAAGAGCCCCCAGCTGTCCCTGAGTCCCCTGCGGACTTCACCACCGGCACAATGGCCCCAGTCTGAGGACAAGGGGCCTCAGGATCTCACGTTAGATAGTGACAGAGGTAGAGAGCTGTACTGCCAGCTGTGTGGTTCCTGCTTTGAGACCCGCAACAGCCTGTCCATTCACGCCCGTGCCCACCTGCGCCTGTTGGGCGTCAGCAACATGGACGCCAAGGGATCCCACATAGACATGCTCCATAGGTTTATAAGGAGGGAGAGCCTCCAGATCTGCCACAGACCTGGGCAGGGGGCGCTGGGCCAGCTGGGGTGTCCTTCTTCTCCCTCCACAGCCCTGTCCAGGCTCCCTACCCCTCCGCCGACGAAGAGGGTCAAGCTGAAGTCCTTGGGTATGGCCAGCCCCTCGGTGAAGCAGAACCTCTCGCCCGCTGGCACTTTCCAGGCCTCTGATGTGGAGCCATCTACCCTCGACCTCTCTACAGGCCCAGAGAGAACAAGAGATATCCTCTGCGAATTCTGTGGTGAGTTTTTTGATAACAGAAAGGGCCTGTCCAGCCACGCATGTTCACATCCAGAGCAGCTGGGAGTGTCTGAGTCAGAAAGCAGTGGTAATCCCATCGACCACCTCTATGAGCTTGTGAGGCAGATTGGTCTGCCTGATCCTCCCCTTGGGCTGCCCCCTAGCCCAACCAAGATCTCCCACTCACCAAAGGAGTTGGTTGCTGGGACTGCCAGGCCTGCTCTAATCATCCTGGCCAAAACTATGGATGCCCCTCCTGTTAAAAAACCATTCAAGCCAACTTATGGATCCTCAGCCAAGGGCCTGGCTCCTCCATACAGCTCTCCCCTCCTCAAGAAGGCCCCACTGAATCAGGCAGGATCACCTACATCCAAGAATCCTGAGGAGAGGAGCCCGCATTTGTCCCTGAGTCCCCTGCCTACTTCCCTACAGGCACAAAGGCCTGAGTCTGAGGACAAGGGGACTCAGTATCACACTTTCGATAGTGATGGGGGCAGAGAACTGTACTGCCAGCTGTGTGGTGCCTGGTTTGAGACCAGGAAGGGACTGTCCATTCATGCCAGTGCCCACCTGCGCCACCTGGGCATCAGTGACTTGGATGCCAAGGGATCCCCCATAGACGTGCTCCACGGCCTTTTCGGGAGGGAGGGCATCCAGACCAGCCTCCGACCTGGGCAGGGAGCCCGGAGCCAGCTAGGGTGGACTCGTTCTGCCTCCACAGCTCTCTCCTTACTCCCTACGTCACCACCGGCCAAGAAGGCCAAGCTGAAGGGCTCGGGTATGGCCAGCCCCTGGGGAAAGCAGGACCTCTCGGCTGCCGGCACTTTCTGGACCACTGAGGTGAAGCCATCTCCTCTTAATCTCTCTTCAGGCCCAGAGTCAAAAAGAGATATCCGCTGCGAATTCTGTGGTGAGTTTTGTGAGAACCTAAAGGGCCTGTCCAGCCACGCTCGCTCCCACCTGCGCCTGATGGGTGTGACTGAGTGGTATGTGAATGGCTCACCCATTGACACACTGCAGGAGGTGCTGAAGAGAGGGACCCAATCCAGGCCTGGTGGACACAGCCACCCACCAGGGCCTAACAAAAAAGCCCTGGCCAAGGTAGTGGGCAGTGAAGCTCCTGGCAGCTCACTAGAAGTCCATACTCCCTCGGATCTTCACATTGCATCCTTGGCCAAGAAGTTGTCACAACCACCAAGCAGTCCCCTTGGCCATTCACCGACTGCGTCTCCTTCTCTCAAGGCCCAGAAAATGTTCTCAGGCCTTGCTATGCCCTCCCTGCCCAAAAAACTGAAGCCTGAACAAATGAGAGAGAAGAACAAGTGGGAGACGCTGCCAGGGGCCCTTCATGGGGAGACTCACCAATCTGAGGGTACATCTCAAAAAGATATGGCCCCATTGAACCTGTCATCCCGGGCAGAGCCAGTGCCTGACATCCGATGTGAGTTCTGTGGTCAGTCCTTCAAGAACCACACAGGCCTGTCTAACCATGCACGCTCCCACCTGCGCCAGATGGGTGTGACCGAGTGGTCTGTCAATGGCTCGCCCATTGACACACTTCGGGAGATCCTAAAGATGTCCAAGCCGTGCCTCATCGAGAAGGAGCCTCCAGCTGGAGCCCTAGCTCCTTCTGTCACTGAAGATGGCTCCCCCACAGCAGCTGCTGGGGCTATGCATTCTGCACTGCCTCTGTCACCCTTGGCTAGCCATCCAGGAACACCAGGAGCTGGACCAACCCAGGTTCCCCTGGAGCTCAGCCTGTTGTCGCCCATCACAGGGGCTAAGCCTTCAGCTACCAGCTACCTGGGCCCAGTGGCCACCAAGCGGCCCCTCCAGGAAGACTGCTTCCTCCCAGCAGAGGTCAAGGCCAAGACCAACATCCCCACTGAACTGCCCTTCAAGGCAAAGACTCACCATGAGAAGACCTCCACCAAGGCCTGCTGTGAGCTCTGTGGCGGTCAATTTGAAAACCGCAAAGCCCTAGCCAGCCATGCAAGGGCACACCTGCGGCAGTTCGGTGTGACAGAGTGGAGTGTCAAAGGCTCTCCCATCGAGACGCTGAGTGAGTGGATCAAACAGTGTCCCCAGAAAGTGGACACCTACCGAAGCTACATCCAGGCTGGCTGCCCCTTTTCCAAGAAGGTCTGCAGCGCTGGCGGTGGCCATGACAGTGACAAGCAGCCTCCCTTGGGGCTGGCACCTGGGGCCTTGTCCCTGGTTGGTCAAAGTTCTAGAGATGAACCAGGGCTTGAAGCTGACAGGGCAGCTGACAGTGGTGAACGGCCTCTGGCAACCAGCCCACCTGGAACTGTAACACCTGAAGAACATGAGGTGAAGGATATCAACAAATTTGAACGCCAACAAGCCCACCCCCCGGATGCTTCAGCAGCTCTGGGTGGTGAGGAGGCCAATGACCTGCAACAGAAGTTGGAAGAGGTTCGGAGACCGCGACGCCGACGCAGACGCCGGTTCAGGCTAGGCCCCTCCCGGGTGCGTCCCTCCTACCAGTCACCACTGGTCAAGATTGTGGGCAAGATCTGCATCCTCAAGTGCAGGTTCTGTGAAATGAAATTCCGTGGCCCATTCTCCATCCAAGAAGAGTGGGTGCTGCATTTACAGCAGCACATTCTGGAGAAGAACTTCTCCAAAGCCGACCCTCTGCCTAAGGAGCCCCAGGCCCCAGAGGCACAGGCAGCAGCTGTAGAGGCACCTTAACATACAAGCATTTCTGATCCCCTTTTATGCCACCTGTCCCCTCCCACTTTTCCTCTGTATCCCCTCCCCCCTCTCTTTTTAGTTTCCAAAGGAGGAAGCCAAAACCTCAAACCGGTGCCCCTTGGGGGCCAGGCACACTACAACCTGGGCACCGGAAGCCAACTAGCCACCTTACACAGCATGAGGACTCTGGGGCCACAAGAGTATCCTCTAGGAGGCCACCTGGTTGGTCCAGCAGGGGCATTATCCAGGGCCTTATTGGTGGCCAATCTGCTCGCAGTATAGAATAACACTTCCCTGTGTCTAGCAACCAGGCAAGGCTATGTCTGCTATCTGTGACCATTTGCAAAAATCCCAAAGACCCCTGTTCCTTTTGCCCCCACGAATATCTATTCTCACTCAATCACAGTCAAACATACACACATGCACCTCTTGAGACCTGAGATCTGCCCTAGCCCCCTTAGTTTCCAAGTCAAATGATTGCATCAGGCCATGGTGCTTGCTCAGGGGAATCCATGCTCCCTCTGCTAAGCCTCTAGGGCCTGGGAGCCCCCACTGAGCTCACAACGCCTAGGAAATTCTTGTTGGCTTCCCACCTCCCCAAAAGGGGCCTTTCTAGCTTGGAAGAGCTCAAAGCTGACAGCTGCCTCCTGGTCCAGGACCTGGAGGGTAGAGTGAGCTGTAAGACTCTCCTCTCCCACCCCTGCCACCCTTCCCCTTTTCACTGTTTCTATCTATGTATAGCTCCTTAGATCTTTCACTTTTTTTTTTTTTTTAAAGAAAAAATGCGTTTTGTGACGAGAATAAAGAATGTGAATCCTTTTATTTTGCAATTCTGGTCCAGTTAGATACCTGGATCGAATTGACCTTTCAACATCTTTCTGTGTCCACCTTTGGATTATCAAGGTACCTAGAAATATGTAAATTAGATTAAATTTCTCTCTGGAAACACCCAGTCCCCCTCAAAAAAGAAATGCCCCCAAGATATTAAAAAACAAGAAATAAACTACTGGCCTTTGGATCTGAACAGAATTTTCAAGAGAAGAAATAAATATGGATGAACATTTTCATTACTAACATTTAAGGAGATGCAAAGAAAATAAGTTTGAGGTTTCATCTTATTCCAGTTACAGTAGCATTAGGAAACAGAGGACCTAACAAAAATTCTGGAGATGAGGGAGGGGAAATGGAGCCTGCTGATTACAAACTGGCTTAGCAACTCTAGAGCAGTGTGTAGAGCTGCTCAGAAGCTAAAAATAAATCGTCCTTATGCAAATCCTTGTGATGGTTCTTATTAGTTTTATTTCTTCTACAAGTACACTAATTTAAGCAAACATATCTAAGGATAGAAAGCTAGCATCCACATATAAGATAAGAAGATAAAGCCTGAAGCATTTTTCTCTGGTCCCTGGTTACTACACTGTGAAAATTTTCCAGCTCCATTCATTTACATGAAAGTATGTATGTATGTATGTATGTATGTATGTATGTATGTATATATTATACACACACACACACATATCAGCTAAATAAAATTAGATTGAGTATATGTACTACATTTTCATTATCCAGTCACCATTTGATGAAAATCAATCAATGCTGTTTCAATTTTCTTCATCTTGTGAATAGAGCCACGGAGAAAATGGATGAGGAAACATCTCTATAGTAGGACATAGACCTTTGGGTATATGCCAAGAAGTGGGATGGTGGAGTCATATGGTTGTTCAATTTCTAGATTTATGTTCACATTAATTTCTATAGTGGCTGCATATATTTTTACTCAATATAGGGAATAAGTTCTCATATGCCTTCATATCTACACTAGCTGATAAACTACTCACGGCAGCAAACAGGAACTGCCAGGCCTCAAGGTCCAGAGCCTGACCACCTGTAAGGTTTGCAGTGTCTGCTTTGAGACAGAAAAGGGCCTGTCCAGCCATGCATGTTTACACCTGCCACAGCTGGGGGTGGCAGAGTCTAAAAGCGGTGGTGATCCCATCGACCTCCTCTATGAGCTGGTGAGGCAGAAGGATCTGCCTGATGCTCCCCTTGGGCTGCCCCCTAGCCTGACCAACAACTCCAACTCGCCAAAGGAGTTGGTTGCTGGGACTGCCAGGCCTGCTCTAATCACCCAGGCCTAACCCATGGATGTCCCGCCTGTCAAAAAAGCACTCAAGTCAACTTGTGGCTCCTCAGCCAAGGGTCAGACCCATCCATACAGCTCTCCTCTCCTCATGAAGGCCCCACTACTTGGTCAGGATCCCCTACAAACAAGAATCCTGAGAACAAGAGCCCCCAGTTGTCCCTGAGTCCCCTGCCTACTTCCCTACAGGCACAAAGGCCCGAGTCTGAGGACAAGGGGACTCAGTATCACACTTTCGATAGTGACAGGGGCAGAGAGCTGTACTACCAGCTGTGTGGTGCCTGGTTTGAGACCAGGAAGGGCCTGTTCATTCATGCCCATGCCCACCTGCGCCACCTGGGCACCAGGGACTTGGATGCCAAGGGATCCCCCATAGACGTGCTCCACGGCCTTTTCGGGAGGGAGGGCATCCAGATCAGCCTCCAACCTGGGCAGAGAGCCCTGGGCCAGCTGGGGTGGACTCCTTCTGCCTCCACAGCCCTCTTTTTGTTCCCTACATCACCGTTGGCCAAGAAGGTAAAGCTAAAGTGCTCGGGTATGGCTATCCCCTGGGGGAAGCAGGACCTCTCGGCTGCTGGCACTTTCTGGGCCTCTGAGGAGGAGCCACGTTCTCTTAATCTCTCTTTGAGCCCAGAGCCAACCAGATATATCTGCTCCGGAATGCTGTGGTGAGTTTTGTGAGATCCTAAAGGCCCTGGCCAATCTCGCGAGCTCCCACCTGCGCCTGATGGGTGTGACTGAGTGGTATGTGAATGGCTCACCCATCGACACACTGCAGGAGATCCTGAAGAGAGGGACCCAATCCAGGCCAGGTTGACATCTCCCCCCATCAGGGCATAACCTAAAAGCTTTGGCCAAGTTAGTAGGCCGTGGAGGTTCTGGCAGTTCACTAGAAGTCCATAGTCCCTCGGATCTTCATATTGCACCCTTGGCCTAGAAGTTGCCATCCCCACCAGGCAGTCCCTTGGGCCACTCACCGAATTTGTCTCCTCCTCTCAAGGCTCAGAAAATGTTCTCAGGCCGTGCTATGCCCTCCCTGCCCAAAAAACTGAAGCCTGAACAAACGAGAGAGAAGATCAAGTGAGAGACGATGCCAGGGGCCCTTCATGGGGAGCCTCACCAATCTGAGGGTCTCTGGATGCACCTCGATAAGATATGGCCCCATTGAACCTGTCATCCCAGGCAGAGCCAGTGCCTGACATCCGATGTGAGTTCTGTGGTCAGTCCTTCAAGAACCACACAGGCCTGTCTAACCATGCACGCTCCCACCTGCGCCAGATGGGTGGCCTGTCAATGGCTCGCCCATTGACACACTTCGGGAGATCCTAAAGATGTCCAAGCCGTGCCTCATCGAGAAGGAGCCTCCAGCTGGAGCCCTAGCTCCTTCTGTCACTGAAGATGGCTCCCCCACAGCAGCTGCTGGGGCTATGCATTCTGCACTGCCTCTGTCACCCTTGGCTAGCCATCCAGGAACACCAGGAGCTGGACCAACCCAGGTTCCCCTGGAGCTCAGCCTGTTGTCGCCCATCACAGGGGCTAAGCCTTCAGCTACCAGCTACCTGGGCCCAGTGGCGACCAAGCGGCCCCTCCAGGAAGACTGCTTCCTCCCAGCAGAGGTCAAGGCCAAGACCAACATCCAGACTGAACTGCCCTTCAAGGCAAAGACTCTCCATGAGAAGACCTCCACCAAGGCCTGCTGTGAGCTCTGTGGCGGTCAATTTGAAAACCGCAAAGCCCTAGCCAGCCACGCAACGGCGCACCTGCGGCAGTTCGGGGCCCTGTCCCTGGTTGTTCAAAGTTCTGGAGATGAACCAGGGCTTGAAGCTGGCAGGGCAGCTGACAGTGGTGAACGGCCTCTGGCAACCAGCCCACCTGGAACTGTAACGCCTGAAGAATATGAAGTGAAGAATATCAACAAATCTGAACGCCAACAAGCCCACCTCCCGGATGCTTCAGCAGCTCTGGGTGGTGAGGAGGCCAATGACCTGCAACAGAAGCTGGAAGAGGTTCGGAGACCGCGACGCCGACGCAGACGCTGGTTCAGGCTATGTCCCTCCTGGGTGCGTCCCTCCTACCAGTCACCACTGGTCAAGATTGTGGGCAAGATCTGCATCCTCAAG
Source organism: Acomys russatus (assembly GCF_903995435.1). Classification (NCBI taxonomy): domain Eukaryota; kingdom Metazoa; phylum Chordata; class Mammalia; order Rodentia; family Muridae; genus Acomys; species Acomys russatus. The sequence goes on from NC_067169.1 coordinate 34,909,469, forward strand.
TGCAGGTTCTGTGAAATGAAATTCCGTGGCCCATTCTCCATCCAAGAAGAGTGGGTGCTGCATTTACAGCAGCACGTTCTGGGGAAGAACTTCTCCAAAGCAGACCCTCTGCCTAAGGAGCCCCAGGCCCCAGAGGCACAGACAGCAGCTGTAGAGGCACCCTAACATACAAGCATTTCTGACACCCTTTTGTGCCAACTGTCACCTCCCATTTCTCCTCTGTGTTCTCCCCTTTCTTTTCAGTTTCCAAAGGGGAAACCAAAACCTCAAACCGGCGCCCCGTGGGGTCCTAGCACATGACAACCTGGGCACCGGAAGCCAGCTAGCCACCCTACCTGCAACCTGAGGACTCTGAGGCCACAGGAGTATCCTTCTGGAGGCCACCTAGTTGGTCCAGCAGGAGCAGTAGCCAGACCCTTGGTGGTGGCCAATCTGGTTGCAGTGAAGAAAGGCATTTCTCTGTTTTTAGCGACCACGCAGGGACATGTCTGCTATCTGTGACCAATTGCAAAAATCCCAAAGACCCCTGTTCCTTTTGCCCCCACGAATATCTATTCTCACACACAGGCTAACATACACAGATGCACCTCATGACCTGGGATCTGACCTAGCCCCCTCAGTTCCCAAGTCAAATGACTGCATCACTCCATGGTGTTTGCTCAGGGGAATCCATGCTCCCTCTGTTAAGCCTCTAGGGCCTGGGAGCCCTCACTGAGCTCAGAATGCCAGATAAATTCTTGTTGGCTTCCCACCTCCCCAAAAGGAGCCTTTCTAGTTGGAAGAGCTCAAAGCTGACACTGCCTCCTGGTCCAGGACCTGGAGAGTAGAGTGAGCTGTAGGACTCTCCTCTCCCACCCCTGCCACCCTTCCCTTTTTCACTGTTTCTATCTATGTATAGCTCCCTAGATCTTTCACTTTTTTTTTTTTTTATAAAAAAATACATTTTTTTTTGTAGAAAATAAGGAACATGAATCTTTTTAGTTTGCAATTCTGGTCCAGCTAGATACCTGGATCTAACTGACCTTTTAACCTTTTTCAGTGGCCACCTTTTGGAAATGCCTCTTCCCTCCAAAAAAGAAATATCCACAAGATATTAAAAAACAAGACATAAACTACTGGGCTATGGATCTGAACAGACTTTACAAGAGAAGAAATAAGTATGGCTGAAAATTTTCATTTGCCTTACATTTAAGGAAATGTAAGGCAAATAAGTTTGAGATTTCATCTTATTCCAGTTACAGTAGCACTACTAAACAGAAGACTCAACAAAAATTCTTGAGATGACAGAGAGAAAATGGGGCCTTCATTTGCTGATTGAAAACTGGTTTAGCAACTCTGGAGCAGTGTGTAGAGTGCTTAGAAGCTAAAATTAATTTTCCACATGCAAGTCCCTGTTATGGTTCTTATTAATTTCTTTACTTCTACAAGTACACTAATTTAAGCACACGTATCCAAATATACAAAGCTAGGATCCACATATAAGATTATAAGATAAAGCCTGGAGCATTTTTCTCTTGTCCTAGGTTACTACACCCTTTAAAATATATATATATATATATATATATATATATATATATATATATATATATATATATATATTTATATTTATGGTTGTGAGCCTAGCCTTCAATGGCTGATCCATCTCTCCAGCCCAAAGAAAATTTGCTCAACCATGTTCATAGCAGCTTTATTCATAATAGCCAGAACATGGAAACAGCCTAAGTGTCCCTCAGTAGAAGAATGGATAAAGAAACTGTGGTACATTTACACTATGAAATACTATTCAGCTATTAAAAACAAGGAATTCCAGAAATTTGTGAACAAATGGTTTGAACTAGAAATGATCATAATGAGTAAGCTAACCCAGAAGCAGAGAGACTCAAATGGCATATACTCACTTATAACCTAGACACTAACCCAAGGGGCAGGTCCCATGAAAGTCTTCACCTACCAGGAAAGTGGGATAGAGGTGAGGACATCCTATTGGGACTCTAGGTGAGAAAAATATAGAAGATGGGGAAGTAGGTGGATCCAGAGGGTCCTAGAAACCTACAAGGGGAACACTATGATGGGTGGATCTGAGCCCAGGGGTTCTGCTTGATCTAAGGCACCAACCAAGGACAAACCGTGCAATCATCATCAAACCCCTACCCAGATCTTGCCAAGGGACAGAACATTCTCCACAGTTAAGGGGAGACTGGGGACTGACTTTCACACAATCTCTGATGCCCCATAATTGGCCATGTCCCTTTGTTGGGGAGGCCCAATGGCACTTGGAGGAAGGATAGCGGACTACCAAGAAGAGACTTGATACCCTAGCACCATATTCAGGGGAAGGAGGTCCCCCTCGGTCACAGTCATAGGGGGGATTGGGGTGAAAGTGGGAGGGAGGGAGGAATGGGAGGATGCATGGGATGGGATAGAAAATGAGATGTAATATGAATTATTGTATTTTTCAATAAAAATGTGATAAAAAGAAAAAAGATATATATTTATTTTTATTAATTTATTCTTGTTACATGTCAATGGTTATCCCATCCCTTGTATCCTCCCATTTCTCCCTCCCTCCCATTTTTCCCTTACTCCCCTCCCCTATGACTGTGCCTGAGGGGAATTCCTCCCCCTTTATATGCTCATAGGGTATCAAGTCTCTTCTTGGTAGCCTGCTATCCTTCCTCTGAGTGCCACCAGGTCTCCCCCTCCAGGGGATATGGTCAAATATGAGGCACCAGAGTACATGTGAAAGTCATACCCCACTCTCCACTCAACTGTGGAGAATGTTCTGTCAATTGGCTAGATCTGGGTAGGGGTTTAATGTTTACTGCCTGTATTGTCCTTGGCTGGTGCCATAATTTGAGCAGGACCCCTGGGCCTACATCTGCCTATCATAATGTTCTATTTGTAGGTTTCTAGGACCCTCTGGATCGTTCTACTTTGCTTTTCTCCCATGCTTCCCTTATCTAGAGTCCCAATAGGATAAAATTATATTTTATTAATTTATTCATATTACATCTTAATTGTTATCCCATCCCTTGTATGCTCCTATTCTTCCCTACCTCCTCTTTTCCCCTTACTCCCTTACCCTATGTCTGTGACTGAGGAGGACATCCTCCCCCTCTATATGCTCATAGGGTATCAAGTCTCTTCTTGGTAACCTGCTATCCTTCCTCTGAGTGCCACCAGGCCTCCCCATCAAGGGGAAGGTCATATATGGGCAACCAGAGTTCATGTGAAAGTCAGTTCCCACACTCCACTCAACTGTGAAGAATGTCCTCTCCATTGGCTAGATCTGGGTAGGGTTTCAAAGTTTACTGCATGTATTGTCCTTGGCTGGTGTCATAGTTTGAGCAGGACCCCTGGGCCCAGATCTGCCCATTATAATGTTCTTCTTGTAGGTTTCTAGGACCCTCTGTATCCTTCTATTTCCCCAGTCTCCCATGCTTCTCTCACCTAGAGTCCCAATAGGATGTCCTCCCCTCTGACCCACTTTCCTGGTGAGTGAAGACTTTCATAGGACAGGACTCTTGGGCTAGTGTCCAGATATAAGTGAGTATATACACTTTGTTTCTTTCTGCTTCTGGGTTAACTCACCCATGATCCTTTCTAGTTCAATCCATTTGTCCACAAATTTCTGGAATTCCTTGTTTTTAATAGCTGAATAGTATTTCATAGTGTAAATGTACCACAGTTTCTTTATCCATTCTTCTACTGAGGGACACTTAGGCTGTTTTCAGCTTCTGGCTATTATGAATAAAGCTGCTATGAACATGGTTGAGCAAGTTTTCTTTGTGCTGGAGCATCCTCTGGGTGTATTCCAAGGAGTGGAATAGCTGAGTCTTGAGGAAGCCTTATTCTCAGTTTTCTGAGATAGCACCAGATAGATTTCCAAAGTGGCTGTACTAGTTTGTGTTCCCATCAGCAATGAAGGAGTGGTCCTCTCTCTCCACATCCTCACCAGCATGTGATGTCACTTGGATTTTTGATCTTAGCCATTCTGATGGGTGTAAGAAGGAATCTCAGAGTTGTTTTGGTTTGCATTTCCCTGATGACTAAGGAGGTTGAGCATTTCTTTAAGTGTATCTCAGCCTTTTGATATTCCTCTGTTGAGAATTCTGTGTTTAGTTCTGAGCCCCATTTCTCAATTGGGTTATTTGGTTTGGTGGTGTTTAATTTCTTGAGTTTATTATATATTTTGGATATTAGACCTTTGTCAGATGTAGGCCTGGGGAAGATCTTTTCCCAGTCTGTAGGCTGTCGCTTTGTTCTCTTGACAGTGTCTCCTGCCTTACAGAAGCTTTTCAGCCTCATGAAGTCCCATTTATTAATTGTTGACCTTAAGGCATGGGCTGTGTGAGTTCTGTTCAGGAAGTTGTCTCCTGTGCCAAATTGTTCCAGGCTCTTCCCTAATTTTTATTCTAACTGATTTAGTGTCTCTGGTTTTATGTTGAGGTCTTTGATCCACTTGGATTTGAGTTTTATGCATGGTGACAAATTATGACTCAAATTGCGTTTTTTTTTACACGTAGATATCCAATTAGACCAGTACCAGTTGTTTAAGATGCTATCCCTTTTCCATTGAATAGATTTGACTTTTTTGTCAAAAATCAAGTGACCATATGTGTGTGGATTCATATCTGGGTGTTCAGTTTGATTCCACCGATCAACTAGCCTATTGCTGTGCGAGTACTACGCTGTTTTCATTACTGTTGCTTTATAGTATAGCTTGACATCAAGTATGGAGATTCCTCCGGAGAATCTTTTATTGTACAAGATTGTTTTGGCTATTCTGGGTTTTTTGTTTTTCTGTATGAAGTTCAGAATTGAACTTTCAATGTCTTTTAAAAAATGTGTAGGTATTTTGATAGAGATTACATTGAATCTGTATATTGCTTTTAGTAAGATGGCCATTTTTACTATGTTAATTCTGCGAATCCACGAGCAAGGAAGATCATTCCATCTTCTCGTGTCATCTTCAATCTCTTTCTTCAGCGTTTTGAATTTTTTCAAACAAGTCCTTTACTTGCTTTGTTAGAGTAACTCCTAATTATTTTGTATTGCCTTGGCTAATGTGAAGAGTGTAGTTTTCCTAATTTCTTCCTCTGCATGTTTGTCATTTATATATAGGAAGGCTACTGACTTTTTTGAGTTAATTTTGTATCCAGCCAATTTGCTGAAGGTGTTTATCAGCTGTAGTAGTTCTCTGGTGGAATTTTGGTGGTCCCTTATTTCAGCACCCACACTGCAATCACCCCGACGTATTGAGCGAGGGACTGCAAGTTGAAGAAGACTCGATACAGCAGGTGATGTGTTCTGCGATAATACCATTTAGTGAAGAGGGGCCAAAGCCTTTTATACAGTACAGAGGCAGGTGGAAAAATACAAGCTGATGTAGATGGGAAGTCCCCAGGACAAGAGGAACCATGTACCCAAGGTAACCATGGTGCAAAACAGGAACTTGTGGTCAGCTTAGTGAGGCACAATGTTCACAACAGGAAGCTGCCAGGACAGAATAACAATTGCATACCGGCCAGGGCATGGCCCCAGGGGCCCAAGCCTAACAGTTCCTAGCAACTTATGTATACTATCATATCATCTGCAAATAGGGATAATTTCCTTCAGTATTTCACCATTTAATTTGATTTTGGCCATTGGCTTGCTGTTTATAGCCTTAATTATGTTCAGGCATGTGTCTTGTATCCCTGATCTCTCCAAAACTTTAAACATGAATGGGTGTTGGATTTCATCAAGTACTTTCTCTGCATCTAAGGAGATGATCCTGTGTTTTTTATTTTCAGTTTGTTTTTATGATGGATTACATTGATAGATTTCCATATATTAAACCATCCCTGCATGCCTGGAATGAAGGCTACCTGGTCATGGTGAATGATATCGTTACTTCACTCTTAATATTACCAGCTCCATCTATTTACATGAAATTATGTGTGTGTGTGTGTGTGTGTGTGTGTGTGTGTGTGTGTGTGTGTGTATGTCAGCTAAATAAAAGTAGATTGTGTATATGTGCCCCGGCCCTCGGGATTTTCAAAGAGAGACCCTAGGAGGGGGTGCAAGAGCGAAAAAGTACAGGAGACAGGAAGAAATGAGGGCAAGACAGGATTTCTCATCAAGCCCCGTTCATTGTAAAATTTTTTTTTTTTTACGGAGTTTATATAGGTAGTCTTGGAGGCAAGAGTATTTGGGGTAAGCAAGGTTGCTATGGGAACCTAATGGCAGATGTTCTGCTATCCATCCTTGGTAGCAAAAACTCCAAGATAAGGGAGTAAGCTCTGAGGGAACACAGCTACAGAAACTAGATAAGCAAGCAGCCTCCCAGGGCCGGGTGGAGTGGTGTGGGTTGACGTCAGCCTGCCTCGTGTCAGGCAGAGGTGTAGAAAATGGAGTCTACAGACAAGGTGGAAATGCTCAATGTTTTAAGCCAAGCGCCACTAAGGGCAGCTCACCACATATATGTACTACATTTTCCTTATCCATTCACCATTTGATGGACATCAATCAATGCTGTTTCAATTTCCTTCATCTTGTGAATAGAGCCACAGTGAAAATGGACAAGGAAACATCTCTATAGTAGGACATAGACCTTTGGGTATATGCCAAGAAGTGGCATGGTGGAGTCATGTGGTTGTTCAATTTCTAGATTTATGTTCGCATAAATTTCTATAGTGGCTGCACATATTTTTACTCAATATAGGGAATAAGTGTTCATATTCTTTTATATCTATACTAGCTGATAAGCTGTCTATTGTAGAAAGTAGAGGTTTGCTACTATGAATATTTTATGTATATCTATTTCTTTATATCCATTAGTAAGCTTTCTATGAAATTACATGCATGGGATTTTGGTACATATGTGTTTTGTATTATATTGTCTTTTTAGTTAGTTTCTTCTCTTGGTTTTGGAAATGCAAATAATATATATATATATATATTTGTACTTGCCACACTATTGTGCTTATTCACCATGGATATTTTATTCTGAATTGAAACATTTAGTTATGCCTTTAAACTATGCAACAATATATTTTACTATATATTCAAGTTGCTGCAAGAAAGCCACTGAATATGAGTGTGCTCACTTATATTATCATATTTCTTGTACACAACATAAGAATGAACAGGGTTAATATATTTTTGTAGTTAACTATTATCAGAGAAGTGTATTAAGCACTTATTATACATAAGATAGCATAGTTGATTCAAGTGCTACAAAAATATTGTTAAAATATTGCCTATGTCATGAAATGTCTTATAATCAGCCCTTTTTTTTGTTTGTTCCTAAGGTGTTTAAAATCCAAAAAAACTCTTCTGAAATAAGATCATTAAGATGTTGCAAACTCTTCAAATTTCTATTGCTTAATATTATTACCTGAATTAGCTCTACCCCTTTTCTACTATCTATGGATTTAGCTTTTGCAGGTTAATTGTGCTATTTATAAAATATGATATACTCATAAGCATACATTTCTGTCATTATTTAACTTAAGAATAAAGGACATGTCTTTAAATATATACAAACAAACAAGCCAACAAACAAATAAATAAATACAGTCAAGAGCCAGACATTTATGGCAATAGAAGCCTGACAAAAAAAGTTGTCTTAGCCTTTTTAAGAACCTAAAACACAGCTTCTGCGGTACTCAGTCCAGAATGGTCAGAACATGGTTAATTCCTCACATATTTCCACTCTATTACAACTTGGGCCGATCAAGTAAGCTTAAAAATGTTCTCTTCCATGTCACCCACCTCTGACTTTCCCTTATAAAACCCTCAAGTCTGCATGGAACTTTTCTTTCTGCAAGCTACAAAAATTTCCAATTACTTTAAATCTTCTCTTTCAGGTAAGTGATAGTGGCTGATTCATTCACTTTAACAGTCACTGAATAAATATCCGCCGCTTACTCAAATTTCACTTGGTTCTATACTCATCCTGGTATTCTAAAAGATACACCTTGACATTTTCTGAAAGACTACTGTTAAAAGGTTTATTTTCAATGCTTTATGTAAAAGACCTGATTTCAATGCTCTGTTTAAAGTTATTTTTCCCTTATTCTTTGTTTCAATTTTATTCCATAAAGAAGTTTTATAGTAATTTAATGCTACATGAAGTAATATCATATTATATTTCTCATTCCAGAGTGTAAATTACTTGAGAAGAGTATAGGTTAATCATTTCTTTGGAGTTCTTATGTCATTGTTTAAAATTTTTTTAATTTACAAAGCTGGAACTAGATTTTGAAAGAATAAAGGTGAACTAGGAATCCTGACCATATTATCAGGATATATAGTGTTTTTAAACCTCCCAAATTAAGTTGTCATAATTAAATGTCACATTTGGTGTTAGCTGAACATATATCCCAGTTTGCCTGAGATATTCTCTGAATTAAACTTGAATGCTCCACACCTTAAGAAAGCGTTTAGTCCAGACTACGCCAGAGAAATTACTCACTCTAATTTACAATAATATATTGAGTGATGTAAACAGCACATTTTCAGTCATTCAGTGAGGCTAAATTATACAGATCTTCTCTCAGTAAATTCCTACTGAGAAATATAAAGGAACTGGCAATTTTTTACCAACTCAGTATCTTCTTTATTGTGTAATGTTTAGAAAAATCTATAATAGACAAAATCACACACACAAAGATTTTACATGGACTACTTCAGTACAAAATAAAGACTGAACTAAAGTAAGTCCCATAAAACAATAGTGAGAAAGATTTTAACCATGGTGTGAGATACTGGAGAAATGTAGGAATATGGCAGGTAAGCAATTGATGAGTGTGGATATTGTGGAGCAAACAGTTATTTTTGAGTTTCCCATATTTATTTCTATTTTAATTTTTTATTAAGATTAAGACGTTGTGTTTGCCTATTGGTGCTCATCTATGTTAGACATCTTTTTCCTACATAGGATAGTTATTGAGGGTACTTTACCACATTTTGGTGTTTATATTAAATACATGGTTACCAGGATATTGAGGAAGAAATATACTGGGCTGTGAAACTGACAAGAGTTTAGGAGAAAGCTTAGTACATTTTGGGAGGAAAAAGTTCCCTAAAATATACATTCTAAAAGAAGGTAAGAGGCCCAGAGAACAAAATCTGCTTAAAATTGTGATATGTTGAAGAGAATAGTAAGATTGTATTGGTCAGTAAGTAATGTTAAAATTGGCTTGATTTTTTTTAATTCTGTTCTTAAAAAATATATGACTCAGATAGCACGCAGTATTGTCTTTTTCGCAAGCTAACACAAGGAAATTTTGATAGTTCATGTTCTAGAAGGAGTTCCCTAAGAATTTACTAAGCATGACAAAGTATTTAACAAACCTTGATATTTATAAAGATATATATATATATATATATATATATATATATATATATATATATATATATATATATATAATAACTTTAGGAACTACTCAATATCACCAGAACAAATAACTATCTTCAAAATTTTATTTTTACCATAAAATGACTATATTTTTAAAAGTAAAATTACATAAATTTATTTCTTCCCTATGTGCCCTACAATTTCTCTTGTTTCCTACATCTCTTGTTCCTTCCTGAAATCACGACCTCTATTTTTTGTTTTATATATATATAAATCCCAGCACTTGGGAGGCAGAGGCTGGTGGGTCTCTATGATTTCAAGGCAAGCCTGGTTTACAAAGTGAGTCCGGGACAGCCAAGGCTACACAGAGAACCCTTGTATTGAAAAAGAATAAGGAAAAAACAAACCAAAATCAAACCCAAAATATATTTGTTTAACTAGAGTCAAATAAACAAAACTTATATACAAGAAGTTTCATACTGTAAGCCTATCTGCTATGGACACCTAACCCTGGCTAAAGATCATGTTGGAGGTATATATACATATACATATACATATATATACATATATATATATATGTAATATACTGATATATAATACACACATATAAATAGGACCTGCTCAGTCCTTTAAGTGATACTTGTATGTATATTGCTATATTATTTCAAGACTGACCACTTAGTGATTTTTGCTTGTTTGTTGTTTTGTTTTATTTTTTGAGGCAGGATTTCTCTGTGTAACTCCCTTGGAACTCATTGACTCTAGACAAGGCTGAGCTAGACCTCAGAGATTTGCCTGCCTCTGCCTCTGGACGACTGGCATTAAAGGTGTTCAAAAAACACTGCATGTTTGATAAGCAGTTAGGAGGCTCATTTTGAGGGAAGATTATTTCTCCCACAGTCAGCATTCATTAGTTGCTCATAGTTCTATCTATGGGTAGGGCTCCACAGGGTTTCCTCCTTCCATGATAGTATACCTACTGTTGGCACTATTGTTTTGTCCTTGTTTTATCAGCCATATTATTAAAGGCTCAGAGGTGAGGCTTCACTGTCAAGTCTAGAAGGAGCACTCTCATAGCACATTTTCTTGTCCCCTGGCTCTTGGAGCAACTTTTATAGTACTCCCACTTTATCAAACACTGTACATTGCATTTTTCCAGCAACTACATAGTGATGAATGCTTATTCAGTTCAGATGCTTATATGAGAAAATGAAAATAGTTCATAAAATATGGCAAGAAGTAAGAGTACACTCTTGTTTGGTATTTTGTATCAGGAATTGTAGAATTTTTCCAAAAGTATTTAAATTACTCTGGTGTCAAATAAATTCAGGGAGCCACATTATTACCGACAGTTAAGTGTTATGTTTGGAAAGCATGTGTTCAACTGTGAAGACTGTAAAACTCGGTTGAATCTACTCTATTTATATCTCATTCTTTGTAGTATTTATCAAATATAGAAAAATCCGTATTTCTTGGGAGAATAGATGGAATGCTACTTTACAAATGAACCTATTTTCCGGGCACAGTGGCACATGCCTGTAATCCCAGCACTTGGGAGGCAGAGGCTGGTGGGTCTCTATGATTTCAAGGCAAGCCTGGTTTACAAAGTGAGTCCGGGACAGCCAAGGCTACACAGAGAACCCTTGTATTGAAAAACAAAAAGGAAAAAACAAACCAAAATCAAACCCAAAATATATTTGTTTAACTAGAGTCAAATAAACAAAACTTATATACAAGAAGTTTCATACTGTAAGCCTATCTCCTATGGACACCTAACCCTGGCTAAAGATCATGTTGGAGGTATAATAGCTCATATACAAACTTGTTGTTTGGCAGATGGATATGTTTAGGCTGTATTTGAATAGAAGATGGGCCCGGTCTATATTCAAGGCACAAGAATATCTCAAATTAGAGATAATAGCAATTGCATATAAATAAACTCAAGGAAGAAACATCCAAAATAATGTTTCTATTGGAACGTAATTACGGCTTGGCATATTGATAGAAGTTTGACAGTGAAATCTTTGATCAAAACAATTTCTTTTCCTTGGTTGAACTTTGTGTGGCTTAGGTAACAAGGTGACTGTACCTTTATACAATGAGTTTGGCAGTGTTATTTCATTTCAATTTTGTGTAATAGTTTGAGGAATATTGGTATTAGCTCTTCTTTGAAAATCTAGTAGAATTCTGTGTTGAATCCCTCTGGTAATAGGTAGGGGGTTGGTAGATTTTTTAATGATTGCTTCTCTTTTCCTAGGAGTTACAGGACTATTTAGATTGTTAACTTGATCTTGATTTAACTTTGGTAAGTGAAATCTATCAGGAAAATCATCCATTTGTTGTAGATTTTCCAATTTTGTGGAATATAGGCATTTGAAGTAAGACCTAATGAGTCTTTGGATTTCCTTAGTGTATGTTGTTATGTATCCCCCTTAATTAATGATTTTGTTAATTTGGATACTGTCTCGATCCCTTTCAGTTAGGGTGGCTAAGGGTTTGTCTATCTTGCTGATTTTTCTCAAAGTACTAGCTCTTAGTTTCATTGATTCTTTGTATTGTTCTCATTTTTTCTAAGTTCATACTTTCAGTCCTGGGTTTATTTCTTGCCTTCTACTCCTCTTAAGCTTGTCTGCTTCTTTTTGTTCAAGGACTTTTAGGTGTGTTATTAAGTTTCTAGTATCAGATCTCTCTAATTTCTTTATGAAGGTACTTAGTGCCATGAACTTCCCTCTTACCACTGCTTTCATTGTGTCCCATAAGTTTGAGTATGCTCTGCCTTCATTTTCATTGAATTCTAGAAAATCTGACCAGCAAAGCAGATAGTCTAATTGCAGATCTCTACCTCTTCCTCCATTTCTCCAAATCCAATCCCTAACTTTGTACCTTACCTTCTACTGTGACCTGTCCTCATTCTCTGTCTGTATCCACAGGGCCACAGAGATCTTCCTCTCCAGGCATTTTTGCCCTGACTCATTATTTTACCACACTCCCCAAACCTAGGAGACATGTTCTGGGAATATGCAAGCTACTTATGCCTAATAACCAGGCAGCCTAAATGTTTATATGAACCACTACTCCCTTTACTCCATAACCAATCTTCCTGTCTTATCCCTTATCTGTAGCTGACTAACTGCTATATAGACTGCCCTCTCTACTTCTTGTGACATCCCCAGCTGATCAAGCACATCTCCTTTAGGTTTCCTCTTTACTCATCATGTTTCACGGTACCACACTACAGCAAGCATTTCTTGGAAACTCTTAGGCCAACCTGCCAAAGAAGCAAATAAGCCAACTAAAGAGAGGTACATAATCTTCAGATCTTCTTCACACCCAGTCTCTAGTCTTATTACTAGCTCTATGTAGACTCCCTGTTTCAGCCTCTCTTCTTTATTTCTCCCCAATATTTCCAGGGGAATAAGGAGACCCTAATGGAACAACTTGGTTCCCTCTCTCCCATGGACACCTTCTGTTCTTCCCTCAGCTGCTAAAACCTAAAAAGATATTTTACTTAGAAACCACTGTAGACAGACCTATCAGGATGCCACCCCCAAAATTTCCTACGAGGCGACAAACACCATACTCTCCTAAGAACCAGGGAGGGAAACAGAAACCATAACACTCATCCAAAAGAGATAAGAACATGTAGCAGCACCAAGAATTACAATATTCCCAAATACATATGTCAGATGTCTAGATGCTAGATAAAAAACATAATAACATCCAGGAAAATTGGTCTCCACTAGAACCAAGAAGCCCCATTGCAGTAGGCCCTGAATATTTCAAAATAGCTAAAGCACAAAACAAAGACCATAAGACAACATTTCTGAATATATTGGATGACCTTAAAGAGGAAATAAATAAATAATTTAAAAAATATAAGAAGATCTGGAGGCCTGCAACAGGGTAGGCTTCTTGGGAGGATATGACAGTGACTCTAGCTGAAACTCCTAGCAGGGGGGGACACGATGACTTAACTGTTCATGTCCTAGACAGGAAGGACTTCCAGTGGAGGGACACACACACACACACACACACACACACACACACACACTTCAGAAGAACAAAATAACAGTAATCCACTTCCAATGGAGGGACACACACACACACATACACATACACACACACACACACACACACACACACACACACACACCATGACAACAGAATAAATCCACAAATGCTGCTTATTGCTAATCTCTCAGCATCAATGGTCTTAATTCTGTAATAAAAAGAAGCAAACTAACATAATGGATAGAAAAATCATATCTATCATTCTGCTGCATCCAAGAAACATACCTTTGTACCAATGATAGACATCACCTCAGGATAAAAGGATAGAAGCCCTCAAACCAGACAAAGACTCATTGTAATAAGCATTTTAAGTAAAGATGTATGGACAAAAGGATATACTGTGCGACCCACTGTGACTCACTGGAATTTCCATGACATGTTGATGTTTTGTTGTTTTCTCTTTCTGGGGTGAGATTTCAGGGGTGGAATGCAAATATGAAGAGATGGGGAGATGAGTGGGATTGCGGTGCGCGGTTTGAAATTCACACAGAATCAATAAAATGCTTTTTTTTTAAAGGATAGAAAGAGGTATCCTAAGTAAATGAATGTTGAAAGCAAGCTGGTCTGGCCATTTCAACATCTTACGAAATAGACTTAAAGCCAAACTTATTCAGAAGAGATGGGGAAGGATGCTACCTACCCATCAAAAAATATTCACTAAGATGACGTTTCAATTCTTAATGTCTATGTACCAAATATTACTTGTTTGTAAAGGAAATACCACTACAGCTTAAAGCACATATACACTCCTATACACTGATAGTGGAGACTTTAATACCCCAATCTCAACAATAGGCAGGTCATCCAGACAAAATCTCAACAGAGGAATACTGGACCTAAGTGACAGTATAAACCACATGTATATAGCAGACATTTTCTAAACATTCCATGCAAACAAAAAAGAATATACCTTCTTCTCTGCATATCATGGAACATTCTCCAAAACTGACCACGTACTTGAGCACAACTCAAGTCTTAACAGATACAAAACAATGAAATAACTCCCTGCATCCTCTAAGACCACAATGGAAGAAAACTGAATATTCTCAGCAGTAACAATAGAAAGGCTACAAACTTATGAATATTGAGCAAGTCACCATTGAGTAAAAATGGTTCCATACAAAAAATAAGAAATTAAAGACTTTGGAGAACTTAATGAAACTTGATACACATCATTCCCAAATGCATAGGATATAATGAAGGTGGGTCGAATGGCAAGTTCATAGTGTTAAGTGCTTACACATACAAATTGGAGTGATCACATATTAGTAACATAACAGCACACCCAGAAGCTCTAAAACAAAAAGAAACAATACTCAAAATGTATAGAATGGTAAAAAAATAATCAAACTCGGAGCTTAAATCAATAAAATTTAAACAACAACAAAAACGACATAAAGAATCAACTGCTGATGAGGATGTTGAGCAAGGGGAAACCTCATCATACATTGCTGATAGCAATGAGAAATTATACAACTACTAGGGAAGAAAAACCCTAATCAGGATATATTATGTGATAAAATAATCTATTTTCAGTAAAAGGAAAATAATAAGACTAATCATTCCTCCTTACTTTACATTTTATTCATTTTCCACTGTTCTCCAGCAGTCTGAAAATTTAAATGTAAAATACTTTGTATCTTCCTTACATTAATAAATATATTTTGTTCTTGAATACAAAGTATATCAGAACCATGTCTTTAATTCTCTAAACTTTGGGTGCATAAAATTCTTAAACTTCAAGTTCAAAAGAATATATTTAACACTGCAGTTCCTTTCTTGCTTGAGATAGAACCCAGGACTATATACATACTAGACAAGCTTTATTCCCATTCTTAATACTTTTTTTTTCATTTAAAAAATACAGTGTCTCGGTGTGGGGGATCCAAGATGGCAGCGAGCAGTGTGGACCGTGTTTGGAAGCTCATGTGAACAATTCAGAGAATTGCACAGATTACTGAGTCAAGAACACCATGGCAGCAGGAGTGCTCCACGGTTCCAAGGGACCAGGGTGTGGAGTACCTGCTTGCCCCTGCACATGGGAGGAGTGCGGATTTTCTCGGATCGGAGCAGCAGCAATATAGAGAGCAGCGGCAGCAGCAGCAGTGGCTGAGGTTTGCAGCTCAGAGCCTTCCGGTGGAGGCAGTTGGTGTGGTTGCCAGGGGGAGTTGCTGCGGGAGAGGAGACTCTGGGCAGGATTTGGTTCGCGCAGCGCCTTGAGTTCCAAACTGGACTCGGCGGACAGTTCAGCCTCAGAGTCCCGGGTTCAGCTCAGTGCGGAGTGCCGTGGAGACACTGGCTCAGCTCAGCAAGCATTTCTGCCCGAGGCACTAGCTCAGTGCAGCCACAGCTCCCCTGCTGTGACGCAGGCTGGGCAGAGCACTCAGTTCCACCCTAGGCACCAGCTCAGCTCATCGGCAGCTCCCCTGCTGTGACGCAGGCTAAGAGGAGTGCTCAGTTCCAACCAAGGAGCCAGCTCAGCACAGCCACAATTCTCCTGCTGTGACACAGGCTGAGCAGAGTGCTCAGTTCCACCTGAGGTGCTAGCTCAGTGAGCAGTTCTGCCCAAGACACTAGCTCAGCTCAGCGGGCAGTTCTGGGGCGCTGATGCAGGCTGAGGTCAGCACGCAGTTTCGGCCCAGAGGCCCTAGCTGGAATTGCTGGGCAGTTTGGGTCCAGAGACTCTAGCTGAGCTGTGCGCACAGGCTCGGTGGCCCTAAGACCCTGGCTGGACTATCCACCCAGCTTAGGCCCAGAGTCCCGGGCTGAACTAAGCCACAGTGTGAGTTCAGAGTCCCTGGCTGAGTTCGGTGCACAATTCTGCCCCGGAAACTCAGGTGGAGCTCGGGGTGCAGTTTGGGGCCAGAATCCTTAACTGTGCTTGGCAGACAGATTAGGCCCAGAGACTCTAGCTGAGCTTTTGGCACAGTCCTGGCTCTAAGACTCTGGTTGGACACAGTGTTCAGTTTGAATCCAGAATTCCTGGCTGAGCTTGGTGGACGGTTCAGGCCCTGAGTCAATAACTGACCACAGTACGCACTTTGGGTCAAAAGCCCCTAGCTGAACTTGGTGCGCAGTCCCATCCCAAAACGTTTGGATGGACCCTGTGTACATTTTGGGCACAGAATCACTAGCTGAGCTCAGCAGATGGTTCAGGCCCTGAGCATCTAGCTGGGCTCGGCACGTGGTTTGGGCCCAGTTTCCCTGGCTGGACTTGGTAGGGGACCCAGAAGGCTGTGGATACCTTGGCCTGACCCAACACTCATTCAGAGACCCAGAATGATTGCAGGACACACAGCACAGGGGAGCTGAGGATCACTGGCTGTGAGAGTCCAAAACGACAGGGCTAACCTCCTGCCATCCACACTAGTGAAGCATCAGAGCTTCCAGCCTACGGAAATCATGAGAAAACAAGTGAATCTATCATCAGACTCCCTCCATCCAACTCTGGAAGCTACCCAACAAAAACAGAGATGGCAAGATGTCTAAAGGATAGCGTAAAAGCATACGCAAAAAAACCCAAAACAACATGGAGTCTCCAGGTTCCAGCTACCCCAAAGAAAACAACCCAGACAATTAAAATACAACAGAATTGGGTTATTCGGTTTGGTGGTGTTTACTTTCTTGAGTTATTTATATATTTTGGATATTAGACCTTTGTCAGATGTAGGGTTGGTGAAGATTTTTTCCCAGTCTGTAGGCTGTCGCTTTGTTCTCTTGACAGTGTCTCCTGCCTTACAGAAGCTTCTCAGCCTCATGAGGTCCCGTTTATTAATGGTTGACATTAAGGCCTGGGCCGTTGGTGTTCTGTTCAGGAAGTTGTCTCCTGTGCCAATATGTTCCAGGCTCTTTCCCACTTTTTCTTCTAAGTGGCTTAGTGTCTCTGGTTTTATGTTGAGGTCTTTAATCCACTTGGATTTGAGTTTTGTGCAAGGTGACAAATATGGGTCCAGTTGCATTTTTTTACACATAGACCTCCAGTTAGACCAGCACCATTTGTTGAAGATGCTATCCTTTTTCCATTGAATGGATTTGGCTTCTTTGTCGAAAATCAAGTGACCATATGTGTGTGGATTCATATCTGGGTCTTCGATTCGATTCCACTGATCAACCAGCCTGTTGCTGTGCCAGTACCATGCTGTTTTAATTACTATTGCTTTATAGTACAGTTTGAGATCAGGTATGGAGATTCCTCCGGAGCACCTTTTATTGTACAAGATTGTTTTAGCGACTCAAGAAATTAAACACCACCAAACCGAATAACCCAATTGAGAAATGGGGCTTGGAACTAAACAGAGAATTCTCAACAGAGGAGTATCAAATGGCTGAGAAACACTTAAAGAAATGCTCAACCTCCTTAGTCATCAGGGAAATGCAAATCAAAACAACTCTGAGATTCCATCTTACACCCATCAGAATGGCTAAGATCAAAAATTCAAGCGACACCACATGCTGGCGAGGATGTGGGGAGAGAGGAACACTCCTTCATTGCTGGTGGGAATGCAAACTAGTACAGCCACTTTGGAAATCTATCTGGTGCTATCTCAGAAAAATGGGAATAGGGCTTCCTCAAGACCCAGCTATTCCACTCCTTGGAATATACCCAGAAGATGCTCCAGCACACAACAAGAAAATTTGCTCAACCATGTTCATAGCAGCCTTATTCATAATAGCCAGAACATGGAAACAGCCTAAGTGTCCCTCATTAGAAGAATGGATAAAGAAACTGTGGTACATATACACTATGGAATACTACTCAGCTATTAAAAACAAGGAATTCCCGAAATTTGTGGATAAATGGATTGAGCTAGGAATGATCATAATGAGTGAGTTAACCCAGAAGCAGAAAGAATCAAATGGTATATACTCACTTATATCTGCATACTAGCCCAAGGGGCATGTCCCACAAAAGCCTTCACTTACCAGGAAACTGGGACAGAGGGGAAGGCATCCTATTGGGACTCTAAATGAGAGAAGCATGGGAGAACAGCAAAATAAAAGGATCCAGAGGGTCCTAGAAATCTACAAGTAGAACAATATGATAGGCAGATTTGGTCCCAGGGGTCCCGCTCAAACTAAGGCACCAGCCAAGGACAATACAGGACGTAAACTTTAAACCCCTTCCCAGATCTAGCCAATGGTCAGAATATTCTCCACAGTTGAGTGGAGAGTGTGATACGACTTTCTCACGTACTCTGGTGCCTCACATTTGACCATGTCCCCTGGAGGGGGAGACCTGGTGGCACTCAGAGGAAGGACAGCAAGTAGCCAAGAAGAGACTTGATACCCTATGAGAATATATAGGGGGACGTAATCCCCCTCAAGAACAGTCATAGGGGAGGGGAATAATGGGAAAATGGGAAGGGGAGGAATGGGAGGATACAAGGGATGGGATAAACATTGAGATGTAACAAGAATAAATTAATTTAAAAAAAGTGAATGCAGGATGAATCAGGAGTGTAAAGTCACAAGTTCTGCTCCTGATTTTCAAAGGGGTATGGAATAAAAGATGTGATGTCATTTTCTCCCACAGAGTTCAGACTTCACCTTGAATAAACTTACCCTACCCACAATAAGGATTAAAACTAACTCAGGAAAAAAAATATAATACACACATCATTGGTGACTCTCAGATATGTGGTTCTTTCTGTGATAACTGTGGTGGCTAGTTTCCAAATAAAATTGAATGCACTTCAAAAAAAAAATAAATAAAATACAACAGAAATTCAAGAAAATGACCTCAAATCCTTAGAAATGAGGATGATAATGGAGGAAACAAATAAAATTTGTAACCAAATGCAGGAAGGCACAGACAAACAGGTGAGAGACATAAAAGAAGCACATAGAGTGGAACTGGAAAAATTGCGGGAAATTGCAAACAACCAGATGAAAGATATAAATAAAATGGTTCAAGCTCTGAAGACCTATAAAGAGACAATGGAAGAAACTCAGGAATATACAAAAAATCAGATGAAAGAAATAAAAAAAATCAGTTCAAGATCTGAAGATGAAAATGGATTCAATGATAAACACACAGACAGAAGAAAAACGAGAACTTGAGACCTCAGAGAAGAAGGAGCAACACAGAGATGAGCTTTTCTAACAGAATCCAAGAGATGGAAGAACGAATCTCAGGCCTAGAAGATACAATCACAGATATTGAATCAACCATTAAAGAAAATGCCAAATCTGGAAAATTCTTGACACAAAACATCCAAGAGATTAAGGACACCATGAAAAGAAGAAATTTGAGGATAATAGGCATTGAAGAAAGAGAAGATATCAGACTCCAAGGCCCAGAAACTATTCTCAACAAAATCATAGAAGAAAATTTACCCAATCTAAAGAAAGAAATGCCTATAAACATAAAAGAGGCCTACAGAACACCAAATAGAATTGACCAGAAAAGAAAACCTGCCCTTCACATAATAATCAAAACACAAAACATACAGAACAAAGAAAAAATATTAAAAACTGCAAGGGAAAAGGGCCAAATAACATTTAATGGCAAACCTATCAGAATTACACCCGACTTCTCAGCAGAGACCATAAAAGCCAGAAGGGCCTGGACAGAGATCCTGCAAACCCTAAGAGACCACAGATGCCAGGCCAGACTACTTTACCCAGCAAAACTATCAATAACCATTGATGGAGAAAACAAAATATTCCATGACAAAAACAAATTCAAACAGTACCTATCCACAAATCCAGCTTTCCAGAAGGTACTAGAAAAAAAACTCCATCCCAAAGGGTCAAGCTACAACCAAAACTACTCAGGAAATAGATAACTAGACCATGGCAAAACCACAACTACACAAACGCTCGACTGGAACTAACAACAAATTTAAGACTCTTAACAGTCACTGGTCATTAATATCTCTCAACATCAATGGTCTCATTTCTCCAATAAGGAAACACAGACTAACTGAATGGGTGCATAAACAAGATCAATTTCACTTGCCAAAGTTGAGTGAAGAACAGATAAACAAGCTAAATAGTCCCATTTCCCCCACAAAAATAGAAGCAATCATTGACAGCCACCCAACCAAAAAAAGCCCAGGGCCAGATGGTTTCAGTGCAGAATTCTACCAGACCTTCAAGGGCGAACTAATACTGATACTATTCAAGCTACTCCAAAAGATAGAAATGGATGGAAGATTACCAAATTCATTCTATGAGGCCATAGTCTCATTGATACCTAAACCTCACAAAGACTCAACAAAGAAAGAGAATTTCAGACCAATTTCTCTTATGAACATCGATGTAAAAATAATAAATAAAGTCCTTGCAAAACGAATACAAGAACACATCAAAGATATCATTCATGATGACCAAGTAGGCTTCTTTCCAGGCATGCAGGGATGGTTTAATATATGGAAATCCATCATTGTAATCCACCATATAAACAAACTGAAAATAAAAAACCACATGATCATCTCCTTGGATGCAGAGAAAGCATTTGATAAAATCCAACACCCATTCATGTTTAAAGTTTTATAGAGATCAGGGATACAAGGCACTTTCCTCAACATAATAAAGGCTATATACAGCAAGCCAATAGCCAAAATCAAAGTAAATGGTGAGATACTCAAGGAAATTCCTCTAAAATCGGGAACAAGGCAAGGCTGCCCACTCTCTCTATATCTCTTCAATATAGTACTCGAAGTTCTAGCCAGAGCAATAAGACAACAAAAGGAGATCAAGGGTATCCAAATGGGAAAGGAGGAAGCCAAATTATCCCTCTTTGCAGATGATATGATAGTGTACATAAGTGACCCTCAAAATTCCACCAGAGAACTCCTAAAGCTGATAAACACCTTCAGCAAATTGGCTGGATGCAAAATTAACTCAAAAAAGGCTGTAGCCTTCCTATACACAAATGACAAGCTTGCAGAGGAAGAAATTAGGACAGCCACACCCTTCACAAGAGCCACAAGAAATATAAAATATCTAGGAGTTACTCTAACTAAGCAAGTGAAGGACTTGTTTGAAAAACATTTCAAAACTCTGAAGAAAGAGATTGAAGATGACCTGAGAAGGTGGAATGATCTTCCTTGCTCATGGATCAGGAGAATTAACATAGTAAAAATGGCCATCTTACCAAAAGCAATCTACAAATTCAATGCAATCCTTATCAAAATACCTACACGACTTTTTACAGACATTGAAAGTTCAATTCTGAACTTCATATGGAAAAACAAAAAACCCAGAATAGCTAAAACAATCTTGTACAATAAAAGGTGCTCCGGAGGAATCTCCATACCTGATCTCAAACTGTACTATAAAGCAATAGTAATTAAAACAGCATGGTACTGGCACAGCAACAGGCTGGTTGATCAGTGGAATTGAATGGAAGACCCAGATATGAATCCACACACATATGGTCACTTGATTTTTTGACAAAGAAGCCAAATCCATTCAATGGAAAAAGGATAGCATCTTCAACAAATGGTGCTGGTGTAACTGGAGGTCCATATGTAAAAAAAAAAAAAAAAAATGCAACTGGACCCATATTTGTCACCTTGCACAAAACTCAAATCCAAGTGGATTAAAGACCTCAACATAAAACCAGAGACACTAAGTCACTTAGAAGAAAAAGTGGGGAAGAGCCTGGAACATATTGGCATAGGAGACAACTTCCTGAACCGAACACCAGCGGGCCAGTCCTTAATGTCAACAATTAATAAATGGGACCTCATGAAGCTGAGAAGCTTCTGTAAGGCAGGAGACACTGTCAAGAGAAGAAAGCGACAGCCTACAGACTGGGAAAAGATCTTCACCAACCCTACATCTGACAAAGGTCTAACATCCAAAATATATAAAGAACTCAAGAAATTAAACACCACCAAACCATATAACCCAATTCTCAACACAGGAATATCAAATGGCTGAGAAACACTTATAGAAATGCTTAACCTCTTTAGTCATCAGGGAAATGCAAATCAAAACAACTCTGAGATTCCATCTTACACCCATCAGATCAAAAATTCAAGTGACACCACATGCTGGCGAGGATGTGGGGAGAGAGGAGCACTCCTTCATTGCTGGTGGGAATGGAAACTAGTACAGCCACTTAGGAAATCTATCTGGTGTTATCTCAGAAAAATGGGAATAGGGCTTCCTCAAGACCCAGCTATTCCACTCCTTGGACTATACCCAGAAGATGCTCCAGTACACAACAAGAACATTTGCTCAACCATGTTCATAGCAGCCTTATTCATAATAGCCAGAACATGGAAACAGCCTAAGTGTCCCTCATTAGAAGAATGGATAAAGAAACTGTGGTACATATACACTATGGAATACTACTCAGCTATTAAAAACAAGGAATTCCCGAAATTTGTGGATAAATGGATTGAGCTAGAAATGATCATAATGAGTGAGTTAACCCAGAAACAGAAAGAATCAAATGGTATATACTCACTTATATCTGCATACTAGCCCAAGGGGCATGTCCCACAAAAGCCTTCACTTACCAGGAAACTGGGACAGAGGGGAGGACATCCTATTGGGACTCTAGATGAGAGAAGCATGGGAGAATAGCAAAGTAGAAGGATCCAGAGGGTCCTAGAAACCTACAAGTAGAACATTATGATAGGCAGATTTAGGCCCAGGGGTCTCGCTCAAACTAAGGCACCAGCCAAGGACAATACAGGCGGTAAACTTTAAGCCCCTACCGAGATCTAGCCAATGGTCAGAACATTCTCCACAGTTGAGTGGAGAGTGGGATATGACTTTCTCACGTACTCTGGTGCCTCACATTTGACCATATCCCCTGAAGGGGGAGACCTGGTGGCATTCAGAGGAAGGACAGCAGGTTACCAAGAAGAGACTTGATACCCTATGAGCATATAGAGGGGGAGGAGGTCCCCCTCAGTCACAGTCATAGGGGAGGGGAGTAAGGGGAGAAATGGGAGGGAGGGAAGAATAGGAGGATACAAGGGATGGGCTAACAATTGAGATGTAACAAGAATAAATTAATAGAAAAATAAAGCCACATCTAAGAATATTCAAGAAAAAATTTGCATTGAATAATTGCACTCACTTACCTCCTATCTCTGTTCTATTTCATCTTACAGATTACAATCCATAATAAAGGGAAGTCAGAGTAGGAATTCAAAGCAGGAAGAGAAAGGCAAGAACTGAAGCAGAGATTGTGGATAAAAAGAGCCTACTGGTTTGCTCCCAATGTCATTTTTTCCCATGGCTCCCTATGCCTGCTTTGTTATCAAACACAGCATCAACTGCTCAGAAGTGACAATGCCATAGTGGAATAGACCCTTCCACATCATTCATCAATCATTAAAAATAAAAAGCCCCTAAAGATTTGCCTATGGAGCCACTCAGCTGGAGGGATTTTCTCACTTGAGGTTCACTCATCCAACATGACTCTAGCTTCTGTCAAATTGTCAAAACTAGTAACCAGCACAAACACTTTTTATCAAATTCAAAAGATGGAATTAGCTCAAAAGTGTATAAATGATGAATGGCATTAATTACATCATTAATATTATATCATCATATGTAACATTATATCACTAACAATATTCCAATAATTATTCAGTTGTGAAAATAAATGAATATTAATATAAGACACATCAAATATGTTACATTTTCCACATTATATAAAAACTTAAATATTGTACAATTAAATTTCTAGAAATTATTCATAATGTGAAAACTCTTACAAAACATTAGTTTTCAGCATATGGAGGAAGTAAGTAATGAGAGGACAATGACACACATGCATGCCTACTTTTAAAGTAGTAAAAATGTTTTGGAAATGGTAATGAGTTCACAGCATTTTGTATATATTTGCTATTGCTGAATTGTATATATTTTACATTTTTAAATCATAACTGCAAGACACAGTACAAAAGGAAATAAATTCCTTTATGCACTTACATAAAATAGTGTTTTTAATGTTATCTTTAAAGTGAAAATTCCTGAAAGTGGAAAGTTAATATTGGAGTAATGATGTAGGCAGGTGTGAATACATAGGTTGTTTTTTATACATGAATTTACCATAATGTTAATTGTTCTGACAGAAAGTCCTTGTACCTTATTGCCTTGGTAACTGAGGTTAATTTCTTTTGTTTTTCTCTTGTCGATTTTTAAGTGAATATTTTATTATTTTAAGGAACAATTTTGAGTCGTTAATGAGTAAGATATGTGTGGTGTCACAAATTTAAGACTCCATAACAGCGCAATCACAAGTTTTGAGGCAGCTTAGATTATATAGCAAAATTATAGACCCCAAGTCTGAAGAAGTGAAGAGTTAAAATTTATATACTTTGATCATCTAAGGATACTAAAAGGTATTTGACAAAATCCAACACCCTTTCATGTTAAAAGTCTTAGAGACATTGTGGATACAAGGCACATACGTAAACATAGTAAAGGCAATATACGTATATCAAGCCGATAGCCAACATAAAACTAAATGGAGAGGAACTTAAATAAATTTCACTGAAATCAGGTACAGGACAAGGCTGTCCACTCTCTCCATATCTCTTCAATATAGAACTTGAAACCATAGCTTGAGCAATAAGACAACTAAAGAAGATCAAGGCAATACAAATTGGAAAGAAAGAAGTCAAAGTATCACTATTCACAGATGATGGGATAATATACATAAGTGACCCCAAAAATTCTACCAAGGAACTCCTACAACTGATAAGCACCTTCAGCAAAGTGGCTGGATACAAAAATCAACTCAAATAAGTCAGTAGCCTTTCTGTATAAAAAAGGCAGGAAATAAATTTGAGAAACTACTCCATTCACAATAGCCACAGAAAACATTAAGTATCTTGGTATAACTCTAACCAAGCAAGTGAAAGGCCAATATAGAAAAAAAGACAAAACCCAAAAAGACTTCAAGTATCTGTAAAAGGAAATTGAAGAACATATCAGAAGATGGAAAGATCTCCCATTCTCATAGATCAGAAGAATCAACATAGTAAAAATGGCCATCTTACCAAAGGTAATCTGAAAATTCAATGCAATCACTATCAAAATACCTATACAATTTTTACACACATACAAGGGTCATGTTTCAACTTCATATGGAAAAACAAAAACCAAGAGTAGCTAAACCAATCTTGTACAATAAAGGATCATCCAGAGGAATATCTATCTCTGATCTCAAGTAGTATTATAGAGCAACAGTAATAAAAATGACATGATAGTGACATAGAAATAGACTGGTTGATCAACAGAATTAAATTAAAGTCCCAGAAATAAATCCACACACCTGTGGACACATGATTTTTGACAAAGAAGCCAAAACCATACAATGGAAAAAAGAAAGCATCTTCAACAAATGGTGCTAGTCTACCTGGAGGCTTATATGTAGAAAAATGCAAATAGGTCCATATTTATCACCCCACACAAAACTGAAGTCCAAATGGATTAAAGACATCAACATAAAATCAGAGACAGTAAATCTGTTAGAAGAAAAGGTGGGGAAGAGCCTTCAACTCATTGGCATAGGATACATCTTTCTGAACAGAACATCAATAGCTTAAACTCTAAGATCAACAATTAATAATTGGGACCTCATGAAACTGAAAAACTTCTGTAAGGCAAAGGACACACACACTCAACAGAACAAAACAACAGCCTACAGACTGGGAAAAGATCTTCACCAACCCTACATCCTATATATTCAAAATATATAAAGAACTTAGAAATTAAACACCACAAACCAAATAATCCAGTTAAAAATGGGGTACAGAGATAAACAGAGAATTCTCAACAGAGGAATATCTAATAGCTGAGAAACACCTAAAGAAAGGACACTGTCATGAGTATAAAGTGAAAGTCTACAGATTTGGCAAAGTTCTTCACCAACCGTATATGCAGCAGAAGGATAATATCTAATATATTTAAAGAATTCAAGAAATTAAACACAAACCAAATAATCCAATTACAAATGGAGTACAGAGAGAAACAGACTTCTTAACAGAGAAATATCGGATGCCTGAGAAACACCTAAAGAAATTCTTAATGTCCTTAGTCATCAGGGAAATGCAAACCAAAATGATGCTGAGATTCCATCTTACACATATCAGAATGGCTAAGATTAAAATCTCAAGTGACAGCATATGCTGGCAAGGATGTGGAGAATGGGGAATACTCCTTCATTGCTGATGGGAGTGCAAATTTGTAACACCACTTTGGAAATAAATCTAGTGCTTTCTCAGAAAACTGGGTCTGTTACATTTTTCTACATGTAGACATCCAGTTAGACCAGCACCATTTGTTGAAGATGCTATCCTTTTTCCATTGAATAGATTTGGCTTCTTTGTTAAAAATCAAGTGACCATATGTATGTGTATTTATTTCTGGGTCTTTGATTCTATTCCATTGATCAAGCAGCCTATTACTATGTCAGTACCATGCTGTTTTAATTACTGTTGCTGTATAGTACAACTTGAGATTAGGTATGGAGAACTTTTATTGTATAGGATTCTTTTAGCTATTCTGTTTTTTGTTTGTTTTTCCATATGAAATTGAGAATTAATCTTTCAATGTCTTTAAAAATTGGCTAGGTATTGTGATAGGGATTGCATTGAATCTTTAAATTGCTTTTGGTAAGACGGCCATTTTTACGATGTTATTTAGACCCATATTTATCACCATGGACAAAACTCAAGTCCAAGTGGATTAAAGACCTCAACATAAAACCAGAGACATTAAATCGGTATGAAGATAAAGTGGGAAAGAGCCTGGAACACATTGGCACAGGAGACAACTTCCTGAACAGAACTCAGACAGCCCATGCCTTAAGGTCAACAATTAATAAATGGGACCTCATGAGGCTGAGAACCTTCTGTAAGGCAGAAGACACTGTCAACAGAACGAAGTGAGAATCTACAGATTGGGAAAAGAACTTCACCAACACTACATCTGAAAAAGGTCTAAAATCCAAAATATATAATAAACTCAAGAAATTAAACACCATCAAACCAAATAACCCAATTAAGAAATGGGGCTTAGAACTAAACAGAGAATTCTCAACAGAGGAATATCAAAAGACTGAGAGATACTTAAAGAAATGCTCAACATCTTTAGTCATCAGAGAAATGCAAATCAAAATGACTCCGAGATTCCATCTTACACCCATCAGAATGGCTAAGATCAAAAACTCCAGTGACACCATGTGCTGGTGAGGATGTGGGGAGAGAGGAACACTCCTTCATTGCTGGTGGGAATGCAAACTAGTACAGCCACTTTGGAAATCTCTCTGGTGCTATCTCAGAAAAATGGGAATAGGGCTTCCTCAAGACCCAATTATTCCACTCCTTGGAATATACCCAAAGGATGCTCCTTTACACAACAAGGACATATGCTCAACCATGTTCATAGCAGCCTTATTCATAATAGCCAGAATCTGGAAACAGCTTAAATGTCCCTAGGTTGAAGAATGGATAAAGAAAGTGTGGTACATTTATATTATGGAATACTACTCAGCTATTAAAACCAAGGAAATGCCGAAATTTGTGGACAAATGGATGGAACTATGAATGATCATACTAAATGAGTTAACCCAGAAGCAGAAAGACTCACAGGGTATATACTCACTTATAATTGGACACTAGCCCAAAAGTCATGTCTCATGAAAGTCTTCACTTACCAGGAGATTGGGATAGATGTGAGGACATCCTACTGGGACTCTAGGTAAGAGCAACATTGGAGAACGGGGAAATAGAAGGATCCAGAGTGTCCTAGAAACCTAAAAGAAGAACATCATGATGGGTGGATCTGGGATCAGTGGAGTCTGCTCAAACTATTGTACTAACCAAGGACAATACAAGTAGTAAACATCGAACCCCTACTCTGATATACCCAATGGACAGGACATTCTCCACAGTTATGTGAAGATCAGGGACTGATTCTGACATGAACTCTGGTGCCCCATATTTGACCACTTCCCCTTGTTGGAGAGGCTGGTAGCACTCATAGAAAGAATAATCAGACCATGTATTGAGGGAGGAGGCCCCCCTTGTTCATAGACCGAGAGAAGGGGAATAGGGTAAAAACTGCAGAGAGGGAGGAATGGGAGGGTACAAGTGATGGGATAACAATTGAGATGTAATCTGAATAAATTAATAAATTAAATTAAATTAACTGTAAAAAAGAAAGAAAGAAAAAGAAAGAAAAACAAAACAGGGAATAGGTCTATCTCAAGATCCAGCTATACCACTTCTTGGCATATACCTGAAAAACGCTCCACCATACAAATAAGGACATTTGCTCAACTATGTTCATAGCAGCTTTGGTCATAACATACAAAATCTGGAAACAACCTAGATATCCTTTAACTGAAGAATAGATAAAGAAACTGTGGTACATTTACACAATGGAATATTGCACAGCTATTAAAAACAAGGAAAATTTGAAATATGCAGGCAAATGGATAAAACTAGAAAAAAGAATTCTGAGTGAGGTAACCTAGACCCAGAAATACACTAATGGTATATACTCACTTATAAGTGATGTTAGCCCCAAATAGATGTCCTCTGAGAGACTATACCCAGCTGGGAATCTGGACAGTAACTGGGACTCAAATCTGGACTCTGGGCAGAGTGCTGAGAGTGGTAAGGAAGAGTGGTGGATTGAAGTCCCAGTAGGGAGCAGGCACTCCACTGGGAAACCATCAAGGCTTGCAGATCTGGATACAGGAGGGGGGCATGAACAAATTGATGCACCAACCAAGGACAAAACATACAGAGAACCAATACTCCCTGTTCTGATGTAGGCAATCAACATCTGATTCTCAACATGGGTGAGGGGTGAGGGGAGACTGCTGCTGAACCTTTGATATGTACTCTGGTGCTCACGAATTGTTCACTTCCCCTTAGGCAAGATAGCCGGCATTGAGGGCACAAAAAAGTAGGGGATGCAGGCTATCCTGACAAGACCTAATAGGCTGTGGCCAGATGATGAGATAGGAAGGACTCCCATCTGAGGTCTATGGGAGGGACTAGAGCAGAAGAGGCAAGAGGGTGGGAACAGGAACGTAAGAGCATGTGGACAGCAATTAGTATGTAATGTGAATAAATTATAACTAATAGAAAAGAAAATCTCATATACTTTTACTATTTAATGGTATGAAACAAAGGAAAGGATGTTTTCTAGTGAACTCTTCATATTTTCAAGGTAGTAAACAAGTCTAACACATCTTAAACACAGGCATAAATTCCTACTCAAATCAATAGGAAACTCAGGATTCTCTAATATGAACTCAAAGTCATCAGTGTTCTTTGAATTTGCCACGGAAAATTCAACTTCTATATCTATATACATGACATTTCTTTCAGTTATTGTTATCTTTCTATCAATAAAGGAGACTGAGCATTACAGAAACTTATATGGACATTCAGGAAAACCATTATTATAACTTTTAAAGTAATACAATTCAGTTAGATTGGGTACAAGGAGGTGAAAAGTTTATCTGCTGATACAGTCATCAATTTGCTAAGCCTTCTTCTTAGGGCCATGGAATATTCTTTTGTGTATAAGTAAATGCAAAGTATGTATATGAGTATGTGTATATTAGCATACCCATTTGTATGTTAATAATTTTAGAAAATGTGATTTAAATTTTTATATAAATTTGATAGGCTATTGGGTATTAAAAAATGGAAAAGTGTTAGAATATTTGAAAAGAAATGCCTCCTTTATTTTTCCTGCAATGAAATCCAGGCAGTATGCAACAGCAAGCCAAGACTATGTTTTATAAACCAAAATTACCATCTGACCCTTGAAAATTCTAAACAAATGAGTCAACAGCTGAATCAGTTTGTTGAATGCTCACATAAATCCTCCTTCTCCATATTCCATTCCAATTTGAGATAAAAGCACGAAAAGCAAAAATTTCTGAAGGTTCACAAATTCAGGCACTGTCATGAATTCAAAGTGATATAGAAGACAATCATTACTCCTGGAATAATAAAAAATTGCATTTGTATGGAAAACAACAGTACTCACAACTTTGTGCATGTGAATATTCATACCCACATAAAATAAACAATAGAACATCTTGAAGCATAATAGATGAGTATATTTATATTTTATTTATTTGACACATAGCTCAGTCAGACTACCATTGTTCACTGACAATATAAAACAAATAGAGAAAGACTTGGTTGTGCAAATTTTGTGGAAAATCAATAGATTTTTCTTCTCACTAAAATTAATAGGAAGACACAAGGCTGTAATTTCCACAATTTATATTCTTAGTTATGTATAATATTTTCATGTAGTTTCTACAACATGATTCTTTTTTCTGCTCTAATTATTATTAGCTTATAAGCTTTACACATTATCATTATAGAGACCAAATATACTCTTGACTATTTACAGTATTTCTTATCATAGAAGAGTGTTGTGTGATAAAAATTTTTGTGGGGGAGATATTGTGCACACATTTAATCTAAATGACTCAGTTGGGCTAAACCTCTCCCAGGAAGCTCGTTTCTGATACTTCCAGGCAGCTGGTTTCATCTTGGAATCTTTTATACCTTGGCTTGTCTGAAAGTCTTCTCCATAGTTTGGTCTGAGAATTTGAAACTTTATTTACTCTGGCAGAGAGGAGCCTAGTAAATCTGGCTAGTTTAAGGCACTTTCTGAAGCTTTGTTGAGTTCTTTACCTTTCTGTTTAGGAGCTTTCTTTAGGATAACATGTTGCAATTGTTTAAAAAGTTGCTACAGAACAAACGGCCAACTGTTTTTAATAATACTCTGCCAATTATTTTGGCTTTAGTTTTTTGTTTTGTTTTTGGTAAGGCAGCATAATCATTTTATTACATTCTCAGAAAATTGAGACACTGATATGAAAGTTGGTGTTATTTCTAATTATGATCTGTTACTCTGCTGCCAGTAACTATGGAATATACTGTCAAAGTGGTCAATATGATTCAAATGACTTATTGCACTGTAGTGATTATTGCCAGCACATAGTTGAATTCATAAAGGAATGTAAATTCTAGCTGTAATCTAAGTATTTATCCTTGTTTTCTCAGAAAATTGTAGCTCTAAGCTCTCCTTAAATAAGCCTCTTTTAGCATCAGACAAAAGCTATCTCACAGATCCATAATCGATCAAAATGAAGAGAACAGTTGAGTTTTAGGTCTACAACTTCAGCTGATAAGCCTACTAGAATATATCTTTACATCAGGCTAAGAGAACATTACAGAAGGGGGGTCAGAAAGATTGTAAGAGCCAGAGAAGAAGAGGCCTGAGTTGGCAGATTCTTCTAGACATGACTTGTGGGCTTTGAACTTTTTCAAACCTATTTTATTTGGGGTTCTTTAATGCTTATATCTCCCTTCCAGCCCACCTACCAGAGACAGGAGAGAAAAGAGCTTAATAGGAACAAAATAAATAGACCTTTTAAAGACTCAGTTCCTTAGAATGATTCTATTGGCTTAGTTGGCAGGAGTCCAACAGGCCAGTTAAACAACTAACCAGCAATTCAATGAAGGTGACTGCAATCAAAGCCGATGGAACCCGGAGCGGCAGCAGAATCTGAAGCCTCGAAGTGTTTGCTGGAGTGGTTCTCTCTAGGAGCGTTTTGAGGTGGAGTGACTAACAGCCAAGGGAAAAAAACCCACCTATTGTTTTGGGAATACACACACACACACACACACACACACACACACACACACACACACACACACACACACACACACACATCCTCTCAGAGCCCATACTAGGATGTTTATCAGTTGGCAAAGACCATGCTTCCACAAGAGGCGGTTCCTCCTCCCAGTGGACAAAAATCACCTATTCTCTTACAAGTCAGTTTTCAGCAAAAAAATAGTGAACCCTTACACAAGTCTGTTTCACTCCCCAAACTTTGGATCCAAACAAAAACATGTTTACATCCACTACAATCACAGGGATCCTGTGCTCATGAAATCTCAACAATGTTATTGCCTACAGAAGACTTGAGTAATGACCATGCAAGTCAGCACATCAACATGGATTATAAATTTCACAAAATCCCAGTAGATGAAGAGCTACAGGCAATCAATGGAGAGAAGGAAAATCAGTCTTTTCTAAGGACAAGCTCTTGTATAGGTAATCCAGTCCCAGATGGTCTGCCGTAGACACATGTATACTAAAACAATACTAAATGGACTCAGCAAGTTGACTATAAAATGCTTCTTTAAAATTGTAAAATGGTCATTTCTAGCTCAATCCATTTGTCAACAAATTTCGGGAATTCCTTGTTTTTAATAGCTGAGTAGTAGTCCACAGTGTAAATGTACCACAGTTTCTTTATCCATTCTTCTACTGAGGGACACTTAGGCTTTTTCCATGTTCTGGCTATTATGAATAAGGCTGCTATGAACATGGTTGAGCAAAAGTTCTTGTTGTGTGCTGGAGCATCTTCCGGGTATATTCCAAGGGTCTTGAGAGAGCCTTATCCCCAGTTTTCTGAGATAGTGCCAGATAGATATCCAAAGTGGTTGTACTAGTTTGCATTCCCACCAGCAATGAAGGAGTGTTCCTTTCTCTCCACATCCCCGTCAGCATGTGTTTTCACTTGAGCTTTTGATCTCAGCCATTCTGATGGGTGTAAGAGGGGAGCTCAGAGTTGTTTTGATTTGCATTTCCCTGATGATTAAATGGACTGAGCTAGAAATGATCATAATGAGTGACATAACACAGAAACAGAAACAGTCAAGTGGTATATACTCACTTATGTCTGGACACTAGCCCAAGGGGCATGTTCTATGAAAGTCTTCACTTAACAGGAAAGTGAGACACAGGGGAGGACATTCTATTGGGACTCTAGGCGAGAGAAGAAAGGGAGAATGGGGAAATAGAAGGATGTAGAGGGTCCTAGAAACCTACAAGAAGAACATTATAATGGGCAGATCTGGGCCCAGGGGTCCCGCTCAAACTATGGCACCAGCCAAGGACAGTATGTGCAGTAAACTTCGAACCCCTACACAGATCTAACCAATGGACAGGACATTCTCCACAGTTGAGTGGAGAGTGGGGACTGATTTTCACATGAATTCTGGTGGCCCATATTTAGCCACGTCCCATGGATGGGGAGGCCTGGTGGCACTTAGAGGAAGTTATAGCAGGCTACCAAGAAGAGACTTAATACCCTATGGGCATATACAGGGGGAGGTGGTCTCCCTCAGTCACAGTCATAGGGGAGTGGAGTAAGAGGAAAATGGGAGGGAGGGAAGAATGGGAGGATACAAGGGATGGGATAGCCATTGAGATATAAATAAATTAATATATTAAAAATAAAATAAATTGTAAAATGTTTTTTTTGGATGCAATTATAAATAGATGCAAGATCTCTATTACAGTATTCCAGGAACAAAAATGTAGAAAACGACTGTGTTAGCATTCTATTCTTGGTTTGATCTAGTGACATCAATATAGGCAAAAATGAAATCAGCTATGAAAGATTATCAGTGGAAGTGTCTTTTTTGTTTTTAACTGATTATATGTGTGTGTGTGTGTGTGTGTGTGTGTGTATCCACATCTGCCAATATTTGCAATATGTGTGTACATATTGAGGCTAGGGATTGGTCATTGATATTGATATTTCTTCTAAAATTAATTCTTCACTTTATTTTTTGAGACAGAATCTTTCACTGTTTCTGGAGGTAGTAATTTCTGCTTTCTTTTATTTTCTGTTTTTAAAAGAATTGTACTATTTCATTTTGCCCTAAGTTCCTGGGCTATCTAGTCTCAAGTTCTTGGTTATCCAAGCATAGTAGGTTTTGTGTTTCATGCAGTGGAATGGACTCTCAGCAAAATCAGATTATTGGTTACTTATTCCTACACCCTTTATGCCACCATTGCACTAGCATATTTTGCAGTAAGGATACCATTGTAGGTCAAAGGGTTTGTGCCAGGGTTGGTATTTATACCTCTCTTTTGGTAGTGTCCATAGTACCTTCCTGTACCAAACACAGTAACATGTTGCGATAAATGCTCTATGTAGGCACCATTTTCACTTCTCTGTGTTCAATATACTGTAAAGGTTTTGTATTCAACAATGAGACCTTTCTGTTAGTTTTTGGAGAGCAAGCTATAATCGTAGCAAGAGCTTGGTGTGTTCAGGGCTTCCCGTAGGACCCCTTTGGCCAACAACTCAATTAGATGAAATCAAATCCTAGTACTGGAAGTGTCATTTGGTGACAAGAGATGTTTAGTTGAGGACCTGTTTCCACAATTATTAGTGATTTTATTTACATGTCTTCATATAGATACATATTATAGGAAGCTTCTATTGGATTTGGATTCCATACTACCCCTTAAATGATCCTTAATTTTAGCTGGGCCTACCACTATTCCTTTCTGATTCTTCTGTCTCTCTCTCTGTCTCTGTCTCTGTCTGTCTGTCTGTCTGTCTGTCTCTCTCTCTCTCTCTCTCTCTCTCTCTCTCTCTCTCTCTCTCTGTCTCTCTCTCTCCCCCCCCACACACATTTTACCCATAACTATTTGTTCTATTTATTCTATTTCCCTTTCTTAGGGAGACTTATCTGTGCCATCCCCAGTTTCTTACTCTATGCCTAACCTTTTTGGTTCTATGCACTGTAGCTTGGTTATAATAGCAGCTAATATCCACATATGAGTGAATATATACCATATTTGTCTTTACAGATCTGGGTTACCGCACTAAGATTTTTTTTAATTCCATGTTTGAATTATATAATTTCATTTTAAATGGCTGAGTAATACCCCATTGTTTAAATGTACCAATATCCTTTAACCATTCTTCTGTTGAGGTATATCTAAGCTGATTAGTAATTTCTAGGTGTTATGAAAGCAACAGCAATGAACATGATTGAGCAAGCATCTTATTTGTATTTTGAAGTATCCTTTTGGTATATGCCTAGGAGTAGTATAACTGGATCTTGAAGTAGATCAATTTCTATGTTCTTGAGAAATTTCCACACTGATTTCCATAGTGTTTGTACAGGTTAGCATCCCCACAAACACTGAATGAATTGTAACCTTGTTCCACATCCTCGACAACATGAATTGCCATTTGTTTTATTGATCTTAGCACTTTTGAGAGGTGGAAAATGAAATCTCAAAGCAGTTTTGATTTGCATTTGGATATTGAGGAACAGGAGTGGCAAAGATCTACAGAAGACACACTTCTGTAGTTGAAGTGGTCTTGAGTTCCCAGGGAATCAGGAGCATATGTCCTTGTTGTGTGCTGGAGCATCTTCTGGGTATATTCCAAGGAGTGGAATAGCTGGGTCTTGAGGTAGCTCTATTCCCAGTTTTCTGAAAAAAGTGCCAGATTGATTTCCAAAGTGCTTGTACAAGTTTGCACTCACACCAGCATGTGCTGTCACTTGAGTTTTTGATCTTGGCCATTCTGATGGGTGTAAGATGGAATCTCAGAGTTGCTTTGATTTTCATTTCTCTGATGACTAAGGATGTTAAACATTTCTTTAAGTGTTTCTCAGCCATTCGATATTCCTCTGTTTAATTCTGAGCCCCATTTCTTAATTGAGTTATTTGGTTTGGTGGTGTTTAATTTCACAGATGCTTTTCTTTTTTGTTGTTGTTGTTTTTTTTTTTTTTTAGCTTGTTTCTTTTTTGATCAAACCCTCTATTAGCAAAGGCAGCTTCAGTTTATCTAGTTGAATGCAATCTTGACCTCTTGATAGGAGGATTATAGGCCTACACCACCTTGTCAAGATGGCTTATAATTTTATTTTTTAAAGTTTATTTAAGGAGTTTATGCAGATTACATCTCAATTGTTATCCCCTTACTTGTTTGTTCCCATTCCCCCCTCCCTTCCTCCTTCACCCTATTCCCCTCCCCTAGGTCTGTGACAGAAGGGGACCTCTTCTCCTACCATATGGTCACAGCCTGTCAAGTCTCATCCTGGTAGCCCGCTTACCCTTGCTCTGGGTGCTACCAGGCCTCCCTACCAAGGGGAAATGGTCAAATATGGGGCACCAGAGTTCATGTCCGAGTCAGTCCCTGCTCTCCACATACCTGTGGAGAATGTGCTGTTCATTGGCTAGATCTGATTAGGGTGGTCTAGATTTACTGCATACATTGTCCTTGGTTGGTACAGTAGTTTGAGTGGATTCTCCTGGAATAGAGCTACATCAATATCCAGCTATTCCACTCCTTGGAGTATACCGAAAAGATGCTTCATCACACAACAAGGACATTTGCTCAACTATATTCCCAGTAGCTTTATTAATAATAGCCAGAACCTGCAATCAGCCTAGATGCCACTCAGTCAAAGAATGGATAAAGAAACTGTGGTACATTTACAGTATGGAATACTACTCAGCTATTAAAAACATGGAAATCATGAAACTTGCAGGCAAATGGATGGACCTATAAATGATCATCCTGAATGAGTTAACCCAGAAAGATACACATGGCATATACCCACTTATAAGTGGACACTAGTCCAACAACGATGTCCTCTGAGAGTCTTCATTTAGCTGAGGATTGGGAAAGAAACTAGGACTTCCTATGGTGACTCCTGGTGAGAGAAGTATGGGAGTATGGGGAAAGGGAAAGGCCCAGAGGGTCCTGGAACCCTACATGAAAACCACCAAGGATGGCAGACATATCTTATAATTTTAGATAGTGTATTTCTTAGATAGATTGAAATAGAAAGTAACTTTGACAATCTTTAAAAAATAAATCTAAATGTTCAACTAAAGTTGATATCATTGTAATTGTGTGGGAAGGGTGTATGATAGATTGTAGTAATCAGTTTCAGGATGTCAATATAAGAAGCAAAAAATAAAAATTTAAAACCACAATGACATTCACTTATTACCACAGTTTTAAAAACTGGAAATTTCTATTTGTAAGCTGAATATCACATTTATAGATTTAAATATCATGCCTACTGTTTTGACTTAAATAATACTGATATTTGTACACTTTTGCTTAATGTTGATTACACTGAATAGGTTTGCTATACACATGTCATGTAGATACTTTAATTATAAAATAACCATAACTCTGATTTATACAGTGTTAATTGTGTACCTATACAAATATGATGACAAAAAAGTAGATTAGATTAGTGAATCTACTCCTCAACTTAAGCCTCAATTGTTACTTACAAGGTTATTTTTAATTCACTGGTATAGAATTTTGTATGTACATGCAAAAAATTTCATTCTAGATACAGTGGTATAAAATTCAAATGTAAGTTTATTCTTCACATACATTATCCATATATATACATATTTACATATATATATATATTTCTACTCTAATGTAAGGTATTGTAACCATATAACTCAATTATAATGCATGATTTACTTCCAAGACTTTGAAAGTACTATTTCAGGCTGTTTAGGATAAATAATTTATTCAAGTTAATTATTAGCTGATCAAGTGATCATTTCAATCACTAGTCTATTTTTATCACAAGAATATACATCTTAGGTACAGCAGATAGATACGATTCTGTAGAAAGATAAGGTAGGATAGTTAAGGTTTTCAAAACCTCAGAGACATGCAGAATATGGTATTTAAAAATGTTTTCTTTTATTATTTTAAATATTCACTGACTAGGAGACAGGTTAAGTCCTGGAAATACCCAGACTACCTAAAAGAGGATGATAAGCATCAAAGAACCTCCTTATAGAGATGGCTTCAAATGTGGCAAACAAGCCACTGAGCAAAATGTACTCATTCTATCACAGACAGAACTCTGCCTAAAAAAGGGCAAGCTTGGATGCAGAAAGAGTTGACAGCCAAACTCTACTACAACAGGATAAGCAAGTACTCAATAGTTCCTGCCTCACAAATATGTCTGTCAGATGTATTGGGCCAGAAGGCTGAAGAAGATGCTCCAATGTTGTAGAGAGTTTTGGGTGACTATTCAGATAGCAAACTGTCATCTCATTTGGAAAGCTACTAACCTGCCCTCCCAGCATGCTGAAATAATCAAGTTTATTCCTTCTCAAGTCTCTGATGGGGTTGAAGACCCCATAGTTTTACAATTAAGCTTAGTTGTCTAGCGGTTAACATGTTTTTAGGTCTAGATAGGTGTTTTAAGTTGATAATGACAAGATGTGATGGAGATTGATTTACATTCAGAATTTTAGATGCACCCAGATAGGAAAGATATTTTCTTCAAGGCTGTCAAATACAAATAGCCAAACACTAAGAGTGTAACATTTATATAATTCCTGCTGATGTCATGGTTCTTTTTGCTGTAGGTAGTTTATTGAATATATGTGGAATAATATAAATGTATACATAAAAAATAAAAAAAATAAAAATCACCCCCCTCAAAAAAACAAATATGATGACAAATCCTTACAACAACTTAGTTGTTCTCCTTTCCAATTCATTTTTGATACAAAGAACCCAGGAGATGTTAGAATTTCACAGTTGGTAAGTGTGAGACACAAGGTTTACTTTGAGGTCATTTTAATTTCCAAACCTGCAGGTTTTCTATTATAAAACACTGATTCTTTAGCAGTAGAAGTAAGATTGTTAAATATCAACTAGTTATAAACAAATAAGTGGATGTATTTATTAATTCAGTCTTTGCAATTGCTTCAAAATTACTTTTGGCTTTATATGTTATTTTCAGATAATAAATAAAAATATTTTTATACATCAAGTTTCTATTTCTTTGCTTCTACATATTTATTTCTTCTTTCTTATGAAAGTTGCTGGTGCTTCACATTTGACCATGTCCCCTGGAGGGGGAGACCTGGTGGCACTCAGAGGAAGGACAGCAGGTAGCCAAGAAGAGACTTGATACCCTATGAGAATATACAGGGGGAGGTAATCCCCCTCAGGAACAGTCATAGGGGAGGGGAATAATGGGAAAATGGGGGGGGGGGAAGGAATGGGAGGATACAAGGGATGGGATAACCATTGAGATTTAACAAGAATAAATTAATAAAATAAAATAAAAAAGAAAGTTGCATTGTCAAATAATTTACTTCCCAATAAATAATCCCATCCAGCTGTAGTCATGTTTTTAGAAAGTATATACCAATGAGACTGAAATTTTCTACAGTGTATATATTTATTTCTGTACACAAGCATCTGGTTTTGAGTTGAAGAAACCTTTGACCTGTATGATAAGAACATCGAGTCTGTTATATTTTGTCTTTTAGTAATAAGAACTCACTGGAAATTAAGAACAGATCTGTGGGGTGGAGTAATCATAATGGGTGAGTTTATCACAAAAGCAATGAAACTCAAACTTTTTTCTATGCAATTTTTTTTTCCGGAGGTTTGACTTCTATGATAAATGTATATGTTGTTTTGCATGGTCTTTCACAAGTGTCTGATAAGGCAGACTAATCATCTCAGCTCCTAGGGATGCTGATACTGAAATATCAAAAATGAATGTCTTATTTGAGTGATAGAACTACATCAAGACTAGTTGGGGTAATGTAGTAAGAATTTGAAAGAAAATAAAAAAGTAAAATGTAAAAACAGATTTGGCGATGTAACTCAGTGTTTAAAGTGGTTTTATAATATGCATTGCCTCACAAAATATCTGTCTGTTTGTCTGTCTCTCTTTCTCTCTGTTTCTGTCTCTCTGTCTCTGCCTCTTTGTCTCTGTCTCTGTCTCTGTCTCTGTCTCTGTCTCTCTCTCTCTCTCTCTCTCTCTCTCTCTCTCTCTCTGTGGGTGTGTGTGTTTTAGAGACAAGGTTTCTCTGTGTAGTCTTGGCAGTCCTGGACTTACTTTGTAGACCAGGCTAGTCTTGAACTCATAGAGATCTGCCTGCCTTTGCTTCCCCAAGTGCTGGCATTACAGGTGTGTTGGCACCGCTTTCAGCTATAATAGTATTTTGGAGTTTTAAAAAAATATTTCTGTATTTTTTGAAGGTGAATCCATTACAGTTCTTTTTTGGGCATATATGTTTATATTATTACACACATATAAAAGAAACTACATATAGCAAGAGGAACAATGAAACAATCAGGAATTATATAAATGTTACATTTGTGGTGTTTTGGCAATTTGTATTTGACAGCCTTGAAGAAAACATCTTTCCTATCTTGGTGAGTCTAAATTTCTCATTAAAATCATTATCTATCATATCTCATCTATATCAACTTAAAACATCTATCTAGACCTAAAAACATCTTATCCTCTAGTCAACTAAGCTTAATTAAAAAAGACTAAACTATCTGGTCTTCAACCCCATCAGAGACTTGAGAAGGAATAAAACTTAATTACCTGAGTAAACCGGAAGTGCAGTTTAGCATCTTCCAAAGTGAAAAAAAAAAAAAATGATAGAGACAGTTTGGTTTTGATGGAGTATCTCGTATACCTTATATAGTATCAAATTATGTGTGAAGATGTTCTTGAAGTCTTTGTTAATCTTTCTGCTACTCCTTTCAGAGTGCTATTATTTCAGTTATGCACGATCATACTTAGCTTTAATAATTGTATATAAACTTACCTAGACAATCTAGATGTTCTTCTGAGAAATCTGGAGGCTCAGTTTCAAGATCAACATCAAGACAACAAAAATAATATAATGAAGAAATAAATAAGAGAGAAATTTAATACTTGATGGTACTTTTTTATAATACTCTTTGTCAATGACAATATCAATGCCCACCATAAATGACTTCAAATATATTCAAACTTTAATATGTTGTTAATAATATTATAAAAATCAGCTGATATTTTTTTACTTCCTCCAATTCTTCTGTGAATATATATAGAGTAAAACTCAGTGTGTATACTTAGGATACACTGTAGGCAAATAAAAGAATAGAAGTAAGATAATGTTAGGAAGCTAGTTACCATCAAAAAGATTCAGAATCTTCTGATCTCCCCTGATTTTAGAACAAAGTCCATAGTACTCTCAGTTGTGAAATGCATTGTTTGTTTCTCTGCTGTATGCAACCAAACGATTTTCTCTTTTCCTTTTAACTGAAATTGGAATGACTGAAAATCAAGCAACAGATGACTCTCTTTTGCCTAAACATACTGTTTTGTTTTGTCTGATTTGTGCTAATGTCTTGGCTCTGTTATTTTCCTATGATATTTGTTTACTCTGTGCATATTTTATCTCTGTATTCCTTGTGTCTTTCCTTGAGTTTGCCAAGACTTGAAAGCCTGTCCAAAAAGCACATATTGAAATAAACAACATTATACTTAGGGGTATTTTACTCATTTATAAGTATTCATTAGCAAAACAATGAATGCTTATTTATCTCATCTTTAAAATTTGTGCAAAACTTTCCTCTGAGTATTGTTTTATAAGAAAAAGAGAAAATAAAAATCACAAAGAACTTGTGTGTCTCAGTGGCACAAAACATGTGGAGAACTTGAAAAACAGCATTAGAGACAGTTGATTTCACTCACAAACTTGCAAGAACTGATTTGGATAAATAAACGCAGAGAAGAAATTTATTATAAAGAATTCAAAATTACTTTATGGAATAATTTGCTAAAAATTTCTCTTATTTGCTTCAAGGACACATAAAACTTAGATCTATGTACTTTGTTATCTATTTTATTTTCATGAGAATATAGTAGAAATGAGTGGATATGCATTTGTATAAGATAGGGAAATGAAGGAAATATCTGGAGTAGAATGTCAATCATATAAAACAGTAACTTATGAAGAAACTAAAATAATTATAAAGATATTCTAGAAAATAACTTCATGACTTTTCATAGTAACACTGTCTGAATGGTAAATTGGAATAAAATAGGGTTCGTGCTATTTATGTCCAGTATCACACAGTAGCAATGTAGAAATAGTGTCCAGTTGGTATTGTTTTATGCCTAGTTCTGTGTAGTTTCTCCATAATAACTTTATCTTTACAAAGGATAAAAATAGTTACATTA
The DNA here is from genome assembly GCF_903995435.1 of Acomys russatus. Taxonomy (NCBI): domain Eukaryota; kingdom Metazoa; phylum Chordata; class Mammalia; order Rodentia; family Muridae; genus Acomys; species Acomys russatus. The sequence continues at coordinate 34,951,718 of NC_067169.1, forward strand.
AAAAATGCATTTGTTAATTGCACTCATCTGACATACTAGTCTTATTATTTCTCCAACTACTCATTTATTTATTCAAGTGTTGTTCTATCTCTAATTATATACAAGGCTCTAGGAACAGACGTGTTAAGTCTAGAAGAAAAGTTCCAATATGATTTTGTAATTTTTAATTTAGAAAGTATGATTTTATTCTTCTGTATAGTTATCATATCTTATAGAAAACATCAGTTAACAGTTCATAAGAGGAATATAAGTTTAAGAAGTTTGAAGTACTGAAATGAATGCATTTTAGCTTTCACACACTTTTAATCCTATGCAAGAATAGCATGCTACAGGAATAACAATAGTGATAGAACAGAATTGTAGCAAAGATTTTGACTTCAGTTTTAACCTCTAATTGCTGAAAACATCCAGGATTAACTTCTACTTTTCCTCACCATAGCACAATCTGATTAAAAAAAAAAAAAAAAAAAAAAAGGACTGACTGTTCCTTCCTTTGATTTTTAAATCTCTTTAGAGAAGACTGTGAGTGGCATAACATACATAAAGGAATTCTTAGATTATCTCAGTATTCTAGTCACTTAAAAACCCTATGTTGACAATTGAGGCATTAAGTTGAGGATTGGATTCACTAACCTACTTTTTGTTCTATTTTTGCTATGTATTTCTATATTCCCCCTTCTTTCTTTTCAACTCCTATCTCCAAACCTAAGAACGAATGTAAGATAAAGGAAAAGAAAGACAGTGTTGAATCTAACCTCATTTTCTCTCTAAACAAGACCAATAATAACTTTTAACCAACTCCCATTGATTATAAGCCTCTATAGCGCAAGATAGCAACCAAAACCTTTCTCGACCTACCTTAAAGAAAATGAGGCATTGTTTTCTTAAGGTTTCTTCCAGCTGATTTGGGATGAATAATACCTTTGTAGGGACCCAAATAAAATTGGGGAAGTGGTTAAACTAGCTAGGAATAGCATTTGTTGTCCAGTTTCTAAACGTTGAGAAATAACAGGCTTAATTAGAGTCTTATGTGGGATAGTCTGAAATGCTGGATCAATTGAGATTAGAAGCTTTCTTTGAAAGTGTCCTGGGAGCTGTCTTGTTCTGATGAGGAACAGCAACTGAAGCACTTGGTGCTGGAACATGAAGGATACAGGATATACGTGTCCAGCATGCTGAGAGGAATGAATCCTGTCAGGTCTGATCAAATGTCAGTGCCATGGTCTTTTGTTATGAAAGCATATAATTTCCTACAAGCATTATACAGTCCTAAAATTATAAATGTATTAGGTGTGCATGATGCATGGAACAATTAAGGCTGGTTTTCTGCTCTTTGTATGAGCAAGAAGAAAAGACATCTGTAAATCTTCATTCATGCCATATGAAGAATGGCATCTAATAGTAATTCATAGTGGTTCTGTAGCCAACAAAAAGCATTGTCTATGCCTAGACATTCATGTTTCAGCTAGTCTCAGAGCTATTCCCTTATAGTGGGATTAGCAATATAAGTTACCTGTTTGTTTTGCAGCTTAAATTCTTTACATCCTGATTGTATCCCCTTCCCTCATTCACTCCAGAACCCCCTCTCTCCCTCATTCCCTCTCCCCCCTTTAGTCCTCAGAAAGGGGAGCCATCCTCCCCTAACGTCTGACCTCAGCCTATCAAGTCTCAACTTTAGTACCTGTAACCTCTTCCTCTGTAACTTGGCAAGGCCATCATGCCAGGAGGAAGTGATCTAAGTTCAGTGGCCAGACTGCATATTCAAAGTAGTCCCTACCTTCCACACATGCGACCCACAAAGAGACTGTGCTACTACTTTTGAGCAGAGAGTCTAGGTCCACATTATACCGGGGCCTTGGTTGATGTATCAGTCTCTGTGTTGTAGTGTAGTTATTCTGTATTATATGGCTAATATCTGCTTATGAGTGAGTATATACCATATGTGTCTTTCTGGGTTTGGGTTACCTCACTCAGGATGATCTTTTCTCATTCCATCCACTTGCCTGCAAATTTCAAGATTTCGTTGTTTTTAATAGCTGAATAGTATTCCATTGTGTAGATGTATCACAGTTTCTTCATCCATTCTTTGATTGAGGGACTTCTAGGTTGTTTCCAGATTATGGCTATTATGAATATTGTTATGAACATAGTTGAGAAAATGTCCTCATTGTATGGTGGAGCATCTTCTGGGCATATTCCCAGGAGTGGTATAGCTGGGTCCTGAGGTAGGGTTATTCCCAATTTCCTGAGAAAGGACCAGATTGATTTCCAAAGTGGTTGTACAAGTTGGCACTCCAACCAGCAATGAAGGAGTGTTCACCTTTCTCCACATCCTCGCCAGCATGTGCTATCACCTCAGTTTTTGAACTTAACCATTGGGATAGGTGTAAGATGGAATATCAGAGTCATTTTGAGTTGCATTTCTCTGATAACTAGGGATGTTGAGTATTTCTTTATGTGTTTCTTAGCCATTCCATGTTTCTCTGTTGAGAATTCTCTGTTTAGTTTTGTACCCCAATTGACACCTTATGAGCATATACAGGGGGAGGAAGTTCCCCTCAGTCACAGACATAGGGGAGGGGAGTAAGGGGAAAGCGAGAGGGAGGAAGGAATAGGGATGGGATAACAATTGAGATGTAATATGAATAAATTAATAAAATATTAAAAAAATAAAAAATACCCCTCGATAATCAGATTCAGGCGCTTAAGAAAGAAGCTGAGGAGGAGACCAATGTCATCTACCACAAAGGCTAAAATTATCTGAGAAATAAATGGGTCCAGTGGAAAAAAGTAAAATAAAATGAAATTTTAAAAATTTTGATTATTTGGTTTGGTGGTGTTTAATTTCTTGACCTCTTTATATATTTTGGATATTAGTCCTTTGTCAGATGTAGGGTTAGTGAAGATCTTCTTGCAGTCTGTAGGCTGTCATTTTGTTCTGTTGGCAGTGTCCTTTGCCTTACAGAATCTTTTCAGTTTCATAAGGTCCCATTTGTTAATGGTTGATCTTAGGGCCTGAGCGATTAGTGTTCTGTTCAGGAAGTTGTCTCCTGTGCCAATGAGCTCAAGGCTCTTCCTCAATTTTTCTTGTAACAGATTTAGTGTGTCTGATTTTATGTTGAAGTCTTTATTCCATTTGGACTTCAGTTTTGTGCAGGGTGATAGATATGGATCTATTTTTCTACATGTAGCCATCCAATTAGACCAGCACCATTTGTTGAAGATGCTATCTTTAAGCCATTGGATGGATTTGGATTCTTTTTCAAAAATCAAAAGTTCATATGTATGTGGATTTATTTCTTGGTCTTCAGTTTGATTCCATTGATCAATCAGCCTATTTTTTATGCCAATACCATGCTGTTTTCATTACTGTTGCTCTATAGTATAGTTTGAGATCCAGGATAGAGATTCCTCCAGAGGACCTTTTATTGTACAGGATAATTTTAGCTACTATGGGTTTTTTGTTTTTCTATATGAAGCTGAGAATTGATCTTTTGAGGTTGGTAAAGAATTGTGTCGGTATTTTGATGGGAATTGCATTGAATCCATAGATTGTTTTTGATAAGGTGACCATTTTTACTATGTTGATTTTCTAGATCCACGAGCATGTGAGATCTTTCCATCTTCTGAAATCTTCAACCTTTTTCTTCAGAGATTTGAAGTTTTTCTTCATACAAATCTTTCACTTTCTTGGTTAGTGTTACACCAAGATACTTTATATTATTTGTGGCTATTATGAAGGGTGTAGTTTCCATAACTTCTTTCTCGACCTGTTTGTCACTTGTATCAGGAGAGCTACTGATTTGAGTTGATTTTGTATTTAGCCACTTTGATGAAGGTTTTTATCAGCTGTAGGAGTTCCTTGATAGAATTTTTGGGGTCATTTAAGTATATTATCATATTATCTATGGATAGTGATAGTTTGACTTCTTTTCTGATCACTAGTCTATTTTTATCACAAGAATATACATCTTAGATGCAACAGATAGATATGATTCTATAGAAAGATAAGGCAAAAACAATTAGATAAAGTCTTCAAAAACCTCAGATACATGCAGAATACGATATTTAAAAATGTTATTTTATTATTTTAAAGATTCACGGACAATGAGACAGGTTAAGTCCTGGAAATACCCGGACTACCTCAAAAAGGATGATGAACATCAAAGAACCTCCTTATAGAGATGGCTTCAAATGTGGTAAACAAGCCAGTGAGCAAAATGTACTCATTCTACCACAGACAGAATTCTGCCTAAGAAAGGGCAAGCTTGGATGCAGGCAGAGTTGACAGCCAAACTCTGCCAAGAGAGGGTAAACAAGTCCTCAGTAGTTCCTGCCTCACAAATATGTCTGTCAGATGTATTGGGCCAGAAGGCTGAAGAAGATGCTCCAACGTTGTAGTTTCAGGTGACTATTTAGATAGCAAACTGTCTCTGTCATCTTCTCATTTGAAAAGCTACTAACCTGCACTCCCTGTAAACTCAGGTAATCAAATTTATTCCTGTTCATGTCTCTAATGGAATTGAAGACCAGATAGTTTAGTTTTACAATTAAGCTTAGTTGTTTAGGGTTTAAGTTGTTTTTAGGTCTTGATAGATGTTTTAAATTGATAATGACAAGATGTGATGGAGATTGATTTACATTTAGAATTTTAGATTCACCAAGATAGGAAAGATATTTACTTCAAGGCATGTAACACACACACACACACACACACACACACACACACACACACACACACACACACACGCACACACACACACATATAATTCCTGATTGTGTCAAAGTTCTTTTTGCTATATGTAGTTTATTGTATATGCATAATAATATAAATGTATATGTAAAAATAGAAAATGTTTAATTAATAAAAATAAAGAAAAAACCCCACTACATTGACATAGTCTCACCAGCATCACTCATTAAATAAGAATGGAACAAGTACAATAAAATTAATCACAGTAAAGTGGATGGCAGAAAACCCAGGATGCCTCAACTCAACCCAAAGAAGAATAAACAACTAAGAAATATGGAAAACAGGACAAATAACACTTTCATAAGGAACAGCAAACCAACTGGTTATCCAATATCAAATGGCAAACACTGAAAATATACAAACAAGTAACATTATACATATTTAAGAGGTAGCAATATATATTTAGAAGTGTATACATACATATGCACATCTACATATATATGTATGAACATATATGTATATCTATAGGTATATATGTATCAACAATAATGAAAAACATAGATTTGAAATAGCAAGGAGGGGCATATGGAAAGTTTGGAGGGAGGAAAGATATGGAGTAAATGATATTATAATTTCAAAATATAGAAGAAATAATTAAAGAAAAGCCCTATTCTAGGCATCCTTTCTTGTTCAAATCATTTTAACCTACCTAGGAGCTCATTCTGCTTTCTTCAGAAAGCCTCATATGAGATTTAAAAAAAATCCATAGACTGTTTCAAGTAAACTGTCAAAGTTATCTCTTCAGTACGTTATAGCAAGAACAGAATCCATCAAGGCATGTTTCTGTGTATTTAAGTAACTTGAAAAGGTAGAGCCCTCCAAGATGGTCTTAAAGGACTCGGAGGTAAATGAGTAATTTTGTTATTTGCTTAATCTTAAAATTAAGATCTTAACACAACACTGCAGAAAAAGAATGAGAAACAAACAAATGAGCAGTTTCCTGCATTTCTAAATGCATAGAAAGCAATCTGGAGTACCATTAAGTGACTATCTGGCAAGGATTGTAAGGGTGTAGCCAGGGGTAGAGCTGACCACCTAGGAAGCAGAGACCTATTGAACTGTTTTAATTTTCACAAGAATATATTCATATATTCTGCATAATTAAAAATTAATAACACCCCCAAAAGATTTTACTTCAATATAATTAATTTGTGTGCATACATAACAAAAACAAACAGAAATAAAAGTAGTAAGGAACAGAAACAGAAGCTAGAAATATGTCACATAAGCAAGAAGATAACTATAACTGTCACCAGCAACATATGTCACTGAGACTTAGCTTAAGGAAAATTTGGTGAAAACATAAACCTTCAATTATGTGAGTTTGGAGTATTTATATTTATTTAAATACTCGATTCCTTAAATGTGTAGTCTTGTAACTTTGGGAAAATGTAAGAGTTTTAGGACTTTGTTCAACAAAATATAATATATTTCAGTATAACTTTATGGTAACAAAGTGACTATTTTATAACAAAAGCGGATGAAAAGTATGGGGTCCCATAGAAACCTGATACACTGAAAGGGATATCATCCATTCATCTGAAAGAATGAAGCAATAAATAATGCACACAGAAAGAAAACAGATTTCAATACAATGACTAGAAAAGTCCAGGAGGTTACTGGCGTATAGAAAATAAGATGGGAAAGCATAAGGGTTGCCAGCATACTGAAAAATAAAGATCGGCAGCTTACTAAGTTTTTGAGGGCATAATATTAACTCAGTTACCCAAATATTCACTGAATAATACTGCAGCTTTCAAACAGGTTTAAAATAATCATTGCCTAGAGAGGAAGCTATGATTAGTGCACAAAAACTTAGAAAATATATTCTATCCTTTTTAGCTTTAACTGTCAACTTCACACACCATCATCAACTAAGAAAGAATATACCTAGGTCAGATTGGTCTGTGAGCAGTGAGCATGTCAGTGGGGAATTATCCTGCTAGTTGTTTTAAGAGGACATAGACTAAATGGGGGCAGTGTTATTCACTAGTCATATGGCCTGTACCAAAAAGCTAGCTAAGCCAAAGCCTGAATGATGTGTCAACCAGTGTTCATCCATGATTTTTCCTTCAATATTCTGATTGAGATCCTACACTGACAAATCTCAATGATGGACTGTTTACTGTAAGCTGAAATAAGTCTATTACCCCTGCTTGCCCCCGTAAGTTGATTTTTGGTAAGGGTGTTTTGTTACAGCAACAAAATGAAACTAAAGCACCCTGAAGCCTATCTTTTATTTCAATGAGGTGGCATGAATGAGTCTGAACCTCTCCAAGGGCAAAGTCAGTGTCCAGGCAGAGAAGTGGAAAAGAGTTCTTCACAGAGATGAAGTTCTGAGCTTTCAGAACTTCAGTTCACTGGGATTTATAATAACGTGTGTTTCCATGTGTTTCGCCTTATATAAGGATGGCTAGTGTTATGATTTCATCTATGACCAAAGTCTTTAAAAGAATGTTATATGCTCTCACATACTCTGGTGCCTCACATTTGACCATGTCCCCTGGAGGGGGAGACCTGGTGGCACTCAGAGGAAGGACAGCAAGTAGCCAAGAAGAGACTTGATACCCTATGAGAATATATAGGGGGACGTAATCCCCCTCAGGAACAGTCATAGGGGAGGGGAATAATGGGAAAATGGGGGGGGGGAGGAATGGGAGGATACAAGGGATGGGATAAACATTGAGATGTAACAAGAATAAATTAATAAAAAAAAAAAAAAAAGAATGTTATATGGAGGGTAAGATAAATGTAATAACCATAAAGGTAGAAATTATACTCTTTACAATGAAGATCTGATCCTCTTCAATGCAGCAAATAGAAATTTTTTTTATTAATTTATTCTTGTTACATCTCAATGTTTATCCCATCTCTTGTATCCTCCCATTCCGCCCGCCCCCATTATCCCATTATTCCCCTCCCATATGGCTGTTCCTGAGGGGGATTACGTCCCCCTATATATTCTCATAGGGTATCAAGTCTCTTCTTGGCTACCTGCTGTCCTTCCTCTGAGTGCCACCAGGTCTCCCCCTCCAGGGGACATGGTCAAATGTGAGGCACCAGAGTACGTGAGAAAGTCATATCACACTCTCTACTCAACTGTGGAGAATATTCTGACCATTGGCTAGATCTGGGAAGGGGTTTAAAGTTTACCTCCTGTATTGTCCTTGGCTGGAGCCTTAGTTTGAGTGGGACCCTTGGGCCCAAATCTGCCTATCATATTGTTCTACTTGTAGATTTCTAGGACCCTCTGTATCCTTTTATTTTGCTATTCTCCCATGCGTCTCTCATTTAGAGTACCAATAGGATGCCTTCCCCTCTGTCCCAGTTTCCTGGTAAGTGAAGGCTTTCGTGGGACATGCCCCTTGGGCTAGTATGCAGATATAAGTGAGTATATACCATTTGATTCTTTCTGCTTCTGGGTTAACTCACTCATTATGATCATTTCTAGCTCAATCCATTTATCCACAAATTTCGGGAATTCCTTGTTTTTAATAGCTGAGTAGTATTCCATAGTGTATATGTACCACAGTTTCTTTATCCATTCTTCTACTGAGGGACACTTAGGCTGTTTCCATGTTCTGGCTATTATGAATAAGGCTGCTATGAACATGGTTGAGCAAATTTTCTTGTTGTGTGCTGGAGCATCTTCTGGGTATATTCCAAGGAGTGGAATAGCTGGGTCTTGAGGAAGCCCTATTCCCATTTTTCTGAGACAGAACCAGATAGATTTCCAAAGTGGCTGTACTAGTTTGCATTCCCACCAGCAATGAAGGAGTGTTCCTCTCTCCCCACATCCTCGCCAGCATGTGGTGTCGCTTGAGTTTTTCATCTTAGCCATTCTGATGGGTGCAAGATGGAATCTCAGAGTTGTTTTGATTTGCATTTCCCTGATGACTAAGGAGGTTGAGCATTTCTTTAAGTGTTTCTCAGCCATTTGATACTCCTCTGTTGAGAATTCTCTGTTTAGTTCCAAGCCCCATTTCTCAATTGGGTTATTCGGTTTGGGGGTGTTTAATTTCTTGAGTTCTTTATATATTTTGGATATTAGACCTTTGTCAGATGTAGGGTTGGTGAAGATTTTTTCCCAGTCTGTAGGCTGTCGCTTTGTTCTCTTGACAGTGTCTCCTGCCTTACAGAAGCTTCTCAGCCTCATGAGGTCCCATTTATTAATGGTTGACATTAAGGCCTGGGCCGTTGGTGTTCTGTTCAGGAAGTTGTCTCCTGTGCCAATATGTTCCAGGCTCTTTCCCACTTTTTCCTCTAAGTGGCTTAGTGTCTCTGGTTTTATGTTGAGGTCTTTAATCCACTTGGATTTGAGTTTTGTGCAAGGTGACAAATATGGGTCCAGTTGCAATTTTTTTTTTTTTTTACATATGGACCTCCAGTTAGACCAGCACCATTTGTTGAAGATGCTATCCTTTTTCCATTGAATGGATTTGGCTTCTTTGTCAAAAAATCAAGTGACCATATGTGTGTGGATTCATACCTGGGTCTTCGATTCGATTCCACTGTTCAACCAGCCTGTTGCTGTGTCAGTACCATGCTGTTTTAATTACTATTGCTTTATAGTACAGTTTGAGATCAGGTATGGAGATTCCTCTGGAGCACCTTTTATTGTACAAGATTGTTTTAGCTATTCTGGGTTTTTTTTTTCTATATGAAGTTCAGAATTGAACTTTCAATGTCTTTAAAAAATTGTGTAGTTATTTTGATAGGGATTGCATTGAATTTGTAGATTGCTTTTGTTAGGATGGCCATTTTTACTATGTTAATTCTCCCGATCCATGAGCAAGGAAGATCATGCCATCTTCTCAGGTCATCTTCAATCTCTTTCTTCAGAGTTTTGAAATTTTTTTCATACAAGTCCTTCACTTGCTTAGTTAGGGTAACTCCTAGATATTTTATATTGCTTGTGGCTAATGTGAAGGGTGTGGTTTTCCTAATTTCTTCCTCTGCAAGCTTGTCATTTGTGTATAAGAAGGCTACAGACTTTTTTGAGTTAATTTTGTATCCAGCCAACTTGCTGAAGGTGTTTATTAGCTTTAGGAGTTCTCTGGTGGAATTTTGAGGGTCACTTATGTACACTATCATATCATCTGCAAATAGGGATAATTTGACTTCCTCCTTTCCCATTTGGATACCCTTGATCTCCTTTTGTTGTCTTATTGCTCTGGCTAGAACTTCAAGTACTATATTGAAGAGATATGGAGAGAATGGGCAGCCTTGCCTTGTTCCCGATTTTAGAGGAATTTCCTTGAGTATCTCACCATTTACTTTGATTTTGGCTATTGGCTTGCTGTATATAGCCTTTATTATGTTGAGGAAAGTGCCTTGTATGCCCGATCTCTCTAAAACTTTAAACATGGATGGGTGTTGAATTTTATCAAATGCTTTCTCTGCATCCAAGGAGATGATCATGTGGTTTTTTATTTTCAGTTTGTTTATATGGTGGATTACATTGATGGATTTCCGTATATTAAACCATCCCTGCATGCCTGGAATGAAGCCTACTTGGTCATGATGAATGATATCTTTGATGTGCTCCTGTATTCGTTTTGCAAGTATTTTATTTAGTATTTTTGCATCTATGTTCATAAGAGAAATTGGTCTGAAATTCTCTTTCTTTGTTGAGTCTTTGTGAGGTTTAGGTATCAATGAAACGATGGACTCATAGACTGAATTTGGTAATTTTCCATCCATTTCTATCTTTTGGAGTAGCTTGAAGAGTATCGGTATTAGCTTGCCCTTAAAGGTCTGGTAGAATTTTGCACTGAAACCATCTGGCCCTGGGCTTTTTTTGGTTGGGATACCATCGATGATTGCTTCTATTTCTGTAGGGGAAATGGGACTATTTAGCTTGTTTATCTGTTCTTCATTCAACTTTGGCAAGTGAAATTGTTGAAGAAAATCGTCCATTTCCCTTAGATTTTCAAATTTTGTGGCGTATATGCCTTCAAAGTAGGATCTTATGATTCTTTGAATTTCTTCAGTGTCTGTTGTTATGTCTCCCTTTTCATTTCTGATTTTGTTGATTTCAATACTGTCTCTCTGCCTTTTAGTTAGTTTGGCTAATGGTCTGTCTATCTTGTTGATTTTCTCAAAGAACCAGCTTTTGGTTTTGTTGATTCTTTGGACTGTTTTCTTAGTTTCTAATTTGTTAATTTCAGCCCTGAGTTTGATTATTTCCAGGTGTCTACTCCTCTTGGGTGTTTCTGCTTCTTTTTTTTCTAGGGCTTCCAGTTGTGTTGTTAAGATACTTATGTGCGATGTTTCCAATTTCTTTTTAAAGGCACTTAGTGCTATGAATTTTCCTCTTAGCACTGCTTTCAATGTATCCCACAAATTTGGGTATGTTGTTTCTTCATTTTCATTGAATTTCAGAAACTCCTTGATTTCTTTCTTTGTTTCTTCCCTGACCCAGGTGTCATTTAGCAGAGAGTTGTTTAGTTTCCATGTACGTGTAGGCTTTTTGTTATTTCTGTTGTTGTTGAATTGCAGCCTAAGAGCATGGTGATCTGATAGGATACAAGGTATTATTTTAATCCTCTTGTATCTATTGAAGCTTGCTTTGTGACTTACGATGTGATCAATTTTGGAGAAGGTTCCATGGGGTGCAGAGAAGAAGGTGTATTCTTTCTTGTTTGGGTGAAAGGTTCTATAGATATCTGTTAGATCCATTTGACCCATGGCATTGGTTAATGATGTTATTTCTCAGCTTAGTTTCTGTTTCAATGACTTATCCTTCAGTGAGAGTGGGGTGTTGAAGTCTCCCACTATTATTGTGTGGGATCGATGTGTGGTTTAAGCTTTTTTAGGAGATCTTTTACAAATGTGGGTACCCTTTTATTGGGAGCATAGATGTTCAGAATTGTGATGTCATCTTGGTTGACTTTACCTTTGATGAGTATGAAGTGTCCTTCCTCATCCCTTTTGATTAATTTTGGCTGAAAGTCTATTTTGTTCGATACTAAAATGGCTACGCCTACTTGCTTCTTGTGACCATTTGCTTGGAAAATTTTTTTCCAACCTTTTACCCTGAGGTAATGCCTTTCATTATGGGTGAGATGTGTTTCTTGAATGCAGAAGAATGTTGGATCTTGTTTATGCACCCATTCATTTAGTCTGTGTCTTTTTATTGGAGAATTGAGGCCATTGATGTTGAGAGATATTAATGACCAGTGACTGTTAAGAGTCTTAATTTCGATGTTGTTTCCAGTCGAGCGTTTGTGTAGTTGTAGTTTTGCCATGGGATAGTTATCTATTTCCTGGGTAGTTTTGGTTGTAGCTTGACCCTTTGGGATGGAGTTTTCCTTCTAGTACCTTCTGTAAAGCTGGGTTTGTGGATAGGTACTGTTTGAATTTGTTTTTGTCATGGAATATTTTGTTTTTTCCATCAATGGTTATTGATAGTTTTGCTGGGTAAAGTAGTCTGGCCTGGCATCTGTGGTCTCTTAGGGTTTGCAAGATCTCTGTCCAGGCCCTTCTGGCTTTTATGGTCTCTGCTGGGGAGTCGGGTGTAATTCTGATAGGTTTACCATTAAATGTTATTTGGCCCTTTTCCCTTGCAGCTTTTAATATTTTTTCTTTGTTCTGCATGTTTTGTGTTTTGATTATTATGTGGCGGGCAGTTTTTCTTTTCTGGTCAATTCTATTTGGTGTTCTGTAGGCCTCTTGTATGTTTATAGGCATTTCTTTCTTTAGATTGGGGAAATTTACTTCTATGATTTTGTTGAGAATAGTTTCTGGGCCCTGGAGTCTGATGTCTTCTCTTTCTTCAATGCCTATTATCCTCAGATTTCTTCTTCTCATGGTGTCCTTAATTTCTTGGATGTTTTGTGTCAGGAGTTTTCCAGATTTGGCATTTTCTTTAATGGTTGATTCAATATCTGTGATTGTATCTTCTAGACCTGAGATTCGTTTTTCCATCTCTTGGATTCTGTTAGAAAAGCTCACCTCTGTGTTGCTCGCCTTCTTTGAGGTCTCACGTTCTCGTTTTTCTTCTGTCTGTGTGTTTATCATTGAATCCATTTTCATTTTCAGATCTTGAACTGGTTTTTTGATTTCTTTCATCTGATTTTTTGTATATTCCTGAGTTTCTTCCATTGCCTCTTTATAGGTCTTCAGAGCTTGAACCTTTTTATTTATTTCTTTCATCTGGTTGTTTGCCTTTTCCTGCAATTTTTCCAGTTCCACTCTATGTGCTTCTTTTATGTCTCTCACCTGTTTGTCTGCGTCTTCATGCATTTGATTACGAATTTTATTTGTTTCCTCCATTATCATCCACATTACTAAGGATTTGAGGTCATTTTCTTGTATTTCCATTGTATTTGAGTTCTCTGGGTTGTTTTCTTTGGGATAGCTGAAAACTGGAGACGGCATGTTGTTTTGGGATTTTTTGTGTATGCTTTTTTGTTCTCCTTTAGACATCTTGCCGTCTTTGTTTTTGTTGGGTAGCTTCCAGAGTTGAGTGGAGGGTGTCTGATGATAGATTTACTTGTTTTCTCACGATTTCCCTAGGCTGCGAGCTCAAAGCTTCACTGGTGTGGATGTTAGGAGGTTAGCCCTGTTGTTCTGGTCTCTCACAGCCAGTGATCCTCAGCCCCCCTCTGCTGTGGATCTTGCAATTGTTCTGGGTCTCTGAATGAGCATTGGGTCAGGCCAAGGTATCCACAGCCTTCTGGGTTCCCTGCCAAGTCCAGCCAGGAATACTGGGTCCGAACCACGGGCTGAACTCAGCTAGATTCTCAGGGCCTGAATCGTCTGCAAGCTCAGCTAGGGATTTTGGGCCCAAAATGCACACAGGGTCCAGCCAGAACTTTTGGGCTTGGACTACGCACCAAGCTCCGCTAGGGCCTTTTGGCCCAAAGTGCGTGCTGTGGTCAGTTATTGACTAAGGGTCCGAACTGACCACCAATCTCAGCCAGGAATTCTGGATTCAAACTGCACACTGTGTCCAACCAGAGTCTTAGAGCTGGTGGAACCGAGCGCTCTATCCAGCCTGTGCCACAGCAGGCGATCTGTGGCTGCTCTGAGTTAGCGCCAGTGGTGTAACCAAGTGCTCCGCCCAGACTGTGTCACCGCAGGGGAGCTGCCGCTGAGCTGAGGTGGTTCCTAGTGTGGAGCTGCGCACTCAACTAAGCCTGTGCCACAGCAGGGGAGCTGTGGCCATGCTGAGTTAGTGCCTCAGGCAGAATTGCTTGCTGGGCCGGGCCAGTACCCGGGACTCTGGGGCCAAACTCTCCGCCGAGTCCAGTCTGGGTCCGAAGGCTCCACGTGACCCAAATCCTGCCCCGAGTCCCCCTCCCGCAGCAACTCCCACCAGCCACCACACCAATCGCCTCCACCGGAAGGCTATGAGCTGCAAACCTCAGCCACTGCTGCTGGTGCCGCTGGTGCTTCTGCCTCTGCCGCTGCCGCTCCGATCAGAGAAAAACCACGCTCCTCCCGTGTGCAGGGGCACGCAGGTCCTCCGCACCCTGGTCCCTCTGAACCATGGAGCACTCCTGCTGCCGTGATGTTCGGACCTCAGTGTTCCTGGCTCAGAAATCTGTGCAATTCCCTGAATTGTTCACTGGAGCCTCCAAACGCGGTCCACACTGCTCGCCGCCATCTTGGATCTCCCGCAAATAGAAATTTGCTTTATACTTTTCATCTCCTTTTTTAATTCCTCCATTCCCTAGCCAGGGTTCCAGGACTCAAGGACAGCAAGACATAGCAACTAGTGCCTGAAGTAAACACTTGAACTACAGGAGACTCCCTGAATGCACTGAAGCTCACATACAGTCAGATGGGAGACTGTCTCTGAGCAAACCATGGAAATAGTGAAAGAAAAAACAGGAAGTAATAAAAGAAAGGAAAGAAGTGTGTTGTTCAATAGGTATAATACTTGGGACAAGTAGTTCTAAAAGATAGGCTGTTATATGTTCATATTTTGCATGTGGCTATTAGACATATGAAATCTGGAGATATACAGTTATATGTTGGTGATTTGAAGGAGACTTTGAGGAGCCATGAAAGTAAGATTAAAGGAGACGCTGGAAAACCATGGAGGTATGAAAAAAAAAAACAAAAAAAACAAAAACAAAAAAACAAACAAAATCAAACCAAACCAAACCAAACCAAAACAATAAGCCAGTGTAGCCAGAGATATGCCATTGGTCTTGAGGGAAATGCTCAAGTGGTCTAAGTCAGGAATTGAGCAATGTGTCCTGAGGTTTGACTAGATGGCCCAGCTTTGTTGGAGATCAGAGACATAGCTTGTTGCTCCTATTCAGGGTATTAAATTGGAGAGCCGCATAGTACAAGTGAGATGTTTAGGATCCACTGGCTAAATGGCATGTTTAAAAAATCTTGCTTGTAATACACACATGAAAATAAAAAAGCTACGTTTACCTCTATGTGGCATCCATAATGCTTTTATTTTTTGCTTGTACCTCCTTTTCCCATCAATTCTCCAAAACAAAGCCTATTTACATTAAAAATTCTAAATTTCACAGAAGATGACCCCACTGCACCATTGAGGGGTAAAATTCAAGGTCTAAGGTGTTGTGGAAAGATGTGATATGAGAAAATAGCTTGACCCATTTCCTGTGTGTATGTGTGATAGAGAGCCTTGCTTGCAAACAAAGATTCCTGAAATATTACGGATGGACTTGCTCAGCTGATCAACACAGAAAGGAATGTATTTTGAGACAAACTGTCTTTCAAGATAGTCTGTCTCACACTGGGCAGACAATTTCAGGAAGGGAGACATACAGTCCCCTACAGCTGCCACAATGTTCTCATTTCCAAGCCACTCATTACGCCACTATAAAGGATTTCAGCCAGCTTCAGCACTTGGCAGACCACCCAGATTCCCATGGGAAAGAAGCTGCCTCTTGGTGTGTGTGCTAATTAAGCACAGTTAAATAGTTGAAGATCAGATTCTGGTGCCTTTCTGCTTTTTGTCCCTTTATGCTGCCTCAGAAATATAACAGTGTAGTGGAAGGGTATATTTGTATATTCTCTGAAGGTTTAGAACAGCCACTTTGGTATAAGGAACAGCCTTATTTCAGATATGAAGAGGCTTTGGATTAGGAAGTAACAGTGTGACTGTATTTCTGAGATATTTAGTACTCTATCTGGGAAAGTAAGTCTGGTCACAAAGAAGCCTAGAAGATTAGATTAAAACTTCCTACATTTCGGAAGTTACTGTTTTAACAACTGAAATCTAAGGGAGCTCAGTTTAATTATTCTGTACTAGCTATAGATTCAGATAGTATTTAATATGTTGTATGGATTACCAACACATCTGCTTGACACCAACTCCTTAAAATAAGATCAGACATAATTGGAAAGCAATTGGAATCTATCTCCTGGGTTTTTGGACCCATAATAGTGATAGCAATGATTTGGTCCAATTATAGTGGCACATCTGAAAAGAGCAAAAGGCTTATGGTCAGACTCTTTCCCCTGCTACTGTTGCAAAACAATCTTCAATGAGCTTCAAGGCTTTAATTCCTTTAACATGTTCAAATATCCACTTTGTTCTTGCTGGGCATAGCTTCTGTTATAATATTCCATCTTATCATTACTGTCTGGTATTGACCATTGCAACAGACCATCCCAGGACTCAGTGTAAAGATTCATCTTGAATATCTAAGAAATAAGAAATGGGAGGTGAAGGGTGACCTAAACCTCAGGCAAACTGAGAAATTTGTTGCAGCAAATCTGACAAGCTGATAACATCAGCAGGCAATTAAGAGCTAGGAAGCACCTGAAAAGAAAGTCCATAGTATAAGAACCTCCGTTATAACTTATGTAAAGGGAAGCTCATGACAAAGGAGTCAACATATAGATAACAAACTTCCTTAGAATTCATGAGCTTAGAAATGAAGAAAATAAATCCACAGATAGAAAGTTTAACCTGTTGGGGTTAGTTTAGAAGTATGGCCTAATAATGTTTATTACTAGCCCTATAATTATTATTACAGTGTTATTTTCTAACCTGCTAGTAGTCAATGAAACACAGACCCCTGTTATATTTTAAAATAGCTTTAGTTAACCTGGGGTAGGGCAAATATCAATTCCCTAAACTACTTCCCATATTGGGATAGGTATCCCACATCCTGTTTCAATCCCATGTCATCTGCTTCTAATAATTTCTATTGTGCTACCTCCCATACAGAATCCCAAACATTTGCTACTGCTTCCCATTGGGGCCATCTGTTCACACCAGCCATTTGATTCTTCTTCTACCTAACACATGCCTCCCCTCTGCCACCCAGCCTCCTTCTTTTTATCTTCCTCCTCTCTTCTGTTCTCTCTCATCTCTTCCAGTCTGTCTCCCAAAAGCCCAAGAACCTTAGCCATGCCTACCTCATTTGCCTTGCCCATGTGCCTTGGCTTTTTATTGGTCAAATAGGAGCAAGGTTTTAGGCAAGGTTACAAACATTTTGGGGTATGCGAGTTTGCTCATTTGGGCAGCAACCAGACCAGCCTCCAACATCAACCCAAAGAGTTCCTTTCTGCCCCATAAAATCCCCAAGACTCTGCACTCTGGAGCATAGTCTTCATTCCTGCAGAAAGATTGCTGCCCTTCATTGATCTAAATCAATGATCATCTGCTTTAGTTGAGGATGGTCTCCTTTTACTCTTGTTTTCACTTCACCTCTATCGATCCTGGTTCAACATGGGGAGAAGAGGAAGACCTGATTAAAGTCCTGACTGAATGTGTGCTTTGAAGTAGGCATGACTTGCTGAGGACTCTGAGACCACCTGGCCCAAGAGAAATTTAGGAAGCTGTTACCCAAAGTGGGCCAGACTCAAGAGAGATGGCAAGGTTTCCTAGCAACTCCAATTATGAGTGTTTATGAATGAATGATTTATTTCTCTCCCTCTCTCTCCCTGTCTCTGTGTATATTTGTGTGTGTGTGTGTGTGTGTGTGTCTTACATTGATACCATTGATCAATGAATTTCAAAGTTGCTTTAGCAAACGAAACTTCTTTGAGTGATATGTTCCTTTTTATGCCCAAATTTTAACAATACCATACCCCTAAAAGTGAAAAAAATATTTAAAAATTTGAATCCTTTCTAAAGGTAAGAAATGGCCACCATATGCATATGTGGTACAAATAATTTTCAGTTTGTTTGCAGGGTTTTGTGTTTTGCATAGTGACAAAATTTAAAAAACTAGTATGGTGATGTAGAAATGATAATTAGAGAAATAATTCAGGCTGTCTTTGTTAGGGTTACTACGGATGTGATGAAATACCATGACCAAAACAACTTGCAGATCAAAAGGTTTATTTGGCTTATATATTTATATCACTGTTTATCATTGAAGAAAGTCAGGATGGAAACCCAAATAAGGCAGGAACTTGGAGACGGAAATGATGCAGAGGCCACAGAGCAGTGCTGCATACTGACTTGTTACTCATACATTGCTCAGCTTGCTTTTTCATAGCACCAAGAACCACCAGTTCAGGAGTGGTACAACCAGTAATTAATTAAGAAAACGTACTACATGATTGCTTGTAGCCCCTTTTATTGTTTTGTTTTTCTTTTGTTGATTTGTTTATCGAGATACAGAGCCCTGGTTGTCCTGGACACTTTTTGTAGAACAGGAGTCAGAGAGTATCTTTGTCCTGGATTCTTTGTAAACCAGAACTCACAGAGATTCTCATGCCTCTGCTTCCCCAGTGCTGGGATTAAAAGGTTCTACCATCATGCCTAAAACCAATAGCCCATTTTATGGAGGCCATTGCTTAAGTGATGTTCCCTCCACTCATATGACACTACCTTGTTTAAACTTGACACAAAACTAGCTCATATGCGTTCTTTACATGCCATGATGTTACAGCACCTGTCAATAATGCTTGTATGTGGTACATTGCTCTTAACTTCTAGGTTGCCTCAGAAGAGGGAAGGACACTAGGTGCTATTTACACATCTTGTATTTACATTTTGAAAGTGAAGAAATACATAATAATAGCTTGCTGAATTAATTGCTGATTAGGTTTTTTTTTTTTTAACCAGTACCCCCCCCCCTTTTTTTTTTTTTTTGCTTGTTTTACATTATCCTTCTTAGCATTGCAAATATAGTGGTAGTTTTTAAAGCTTTGGTCACAAACATTTTTAAAATGCTGAAGAATTGCAGGCCTTCAAAAAGAAGCAATGTGAAAATTTGCAGTACTAAATATAGATACAAATAGCAGAGCATACTGTGGGGTTCAGTGATCTTTTCATGTTTTCCTTACTTCATGCATAAGTTCCATTTAATTAGAGACCCTTCAAAAGACTAACAAGCCCTGGACTGCTTCTATTTGACAGTTTATTTTTGGATAATGTAAACACAGTTACAGAATCATGGATCTGGCTTGGCTGAAACATAAGCATGTGTTTCCTTGCCTTTCTCAATATATGTTATTTGAGTAAGTTTAAGGTTTTTTTTTTGTTTCAGAAACAGTTACTCTAAACACATTTCTTACCGAATGTCCCTATGCATTTTTACTTGCAGAACATGGAAATAATTTACACTTGGTCCTAGTTACATATCTAATAGTAGAATTTGGAGACAATAGCTTGCTCCATTATATTTTTTCACCCTTCCTTTTAAGTGACCTAGAAATCATTCAAGGCACTTGAAGAATTAAAAACTCCTTACTTAAATGGTAGGGGAGGAGGGTTCCCCCTTTCTGAAACTAGTGGAAGGGGATAGGGGAAAGAGAGGAAGGGTAAGACTGGAAGGATATGAGGAAGGGGGCTATGATTGGGATGTAAGTAATAATTAAAGAATAAAAATAAAAATTAGAATGAAATCACATTTTGTTTGCTCAAATTTTCCTCCTTTATTGCCACAAAAAATACGACTGGGATTAGATCCAGGAACTAGAGCAATTTTCATTTGTAAAATGTTTGGATGGGTAATGCCAATAAGTTTTTATGTGTGTGATCTTCCATTTCTACAGTTTTTCAGCAGAGTAAACTATTTTCTGGTTAACATAATTTGTCAGAAATACATTCCCCATAGCAAGTGAAGTCTTACCAATTTGGAGCTATTTCTCTCTGCATGATCCAACTGGAAATTTTTTGTTCTGTCCAATCACAATTTCCACTTGTTTTCAAAAGCAGTAATTCATTTTTTATTCATTCATTTTATGATTTTATTGTCCATAATTTAATATAACCTGGGTAAGGAAGGCCTTTTCTTATAAATAACATACACCGGCAAGTTATTGGCTTGGGCCACCTTCATTCTTTCCTTTACTTCGTGAGTAATGAAAGCTTAATTTTAAGTTTTTACTAATAAAATCAAGCATGCAAAAATCTGGATGTTATGAAAGAAGGATCACTTTCTCTATAGTTGTGTCTTTCCCACTATAAACTACATTCTAGTGAAGGTCAGCACAATCTTTTCTGCAAGCCACATCCTTAGATAATTAAAAGAACAACTCTTTCAGTTTTCTTCTCCTAAATAGCCATGTTTAATACACATTCTTGTGTATACCCATATCTTTGGCCTTAAATTCAAGTTTCTGACTTAAAAAACCTCTCAGACTTTTCTGTTAGGATTTTGCCATTGGTACTTTTCTTATCTTAAGGATTTTAATTTATTTTGTCTCAAATTCAAAACCATAAAAATGATACATAATAAAAGATTATTCTCAAGAGTAAATAAAATTACCCATAGCTAGACAATATCCTTACCAAAAATGATTTCCTCATGCATAAAGAAGTAAATAGTGTTTTTAAATTATTCTTTGTCACTGAAAGGCAGGCTCCCCTCCGCCATAGGCTTCTACCATTTATAAGTCACAGATAGATTTAGTTAGGTGGAATCCAATATCCTCTTAGAAGCAATTATAACAATCTTACTTCTTTCTTATATTTCTCATTTTCATTAGATGGTGGGCTCTGACTGCTGCTGTCTTTGTCCCTGATGTTACTGAAATTAGAAAACCACTTAAACCCACCTCAGCCTAGATTAACCTCTTCTAGGAGTCATTTTAATATTCTTTATTCTCTCTCATACATTTGCTCTAGACAGCATGACCTTCATAAGAATATAGTTAGAAAAATAAGCATTGTGTTGAAGTACAAAGTTAGTAGCTAGAGAATGCTGTAAACCTACTTTGATATACATATGGAAAACTTCCTTTGATTGTTTCAGGAGAAAACATTGGCTATTTAAAAAGATCGGATTTGGAGGAAGATATGTTAGAATGTCTAACTGGAACTGAAGGCAGAGTGTGGAGGATGCATATGATCAAAATAAGTTGTATATGAAATTTTCATATAATAAGCAAAAATATTCAAACAAAAAATAGAAAAAGAGGAAAATCATAAATGTTTTTAGTGTTTGAATCAACAACCTCAACAGATTTGTCTGAGCCAATAAAATAATACTTTTCTCATTGAATGTAACAGTTACTTATAAAGAATAAATAAGAAATACTTTAATCACTCTGAAAAGATTCCATATATTCAGTAAACAAATATTCACTATTACTCATATCCACCTAGTAACAAGCCATCTTTATTTGCTACCTATATGGATTTTGTTATTCCAGTTATTTTATGCAAATGATATCATGTACAATGTTATTATGTATCTGGTTTGTCTCCTCAGTAAAGTGTTCTCAAGGCTCAACCACATACTAGGATACAATTTTTATTTCTTACATATTTCATTTTGTATGAACATGTCACCTTACATTTATTAACTGACATTAATTTACTTGCACTATTTGGTAATTATAAATAATGTTACATGAATTTTATGTATAAATTTTTGAATAAATATATACGTTAAAGTATTTTGATCATATATTAGGAGTGATGTATATTATTTGTCAAATTTGTTTAATGCTTTGAGCAAGTGCCAAGCTATTTTTTTAACTAGCAGAACAGAAATGCATAATTGTCTTTAATTTGCAACCTCATTACAAAGTTGGAAAATGCCTTTTTGATCATAGTTACCCCAATGGTTTTGAAGTGACATCTCAGTGTCTAGTTTCCTAATGTCAATGATACTGAAAATCTTTACATGTTATTATTGCCTATATGTGCATTCTCTTCAGTGTGCTGTTTGGACTTTTATCCATTTTACATTTGTTGGTATATTGATGTACATTGATCACATCCTAGTGTTCTTTAAGTGTCTTAATTTCTGTTGTTCAGACAGGATAATCTCAGTTTAACCTATGTTCAGGTTTTCTGATAGTTTCTTGTGTCAAATAAAAGCTAATGTTGAGTCCCTCACAGCAATATTTTCTTTCAACTATAGCCCTTGTCATTTAAAAAATATCCATTTTGTTCCATTTTAAGTGATTTATTATTAAATTAAATTTTCTGATTTTAAAATCAGAACCATGTTCTATAAAATTTACTATTTAAATGAGTAAGTCATCCTTTTCTTGTGCACCAAACAATAAATTGTCATCTGTTTGGCTGGCACAAATTCAGGAATACTGGTAAAATTAAAACATCAAATGTAGTTTGCTTACAACCTCCATGACATTTGTAGAAACATTCTTGGTAATAGGAAAAACTTTTCCCTGTAAAGTGGTGAGGTAGGTAGTACCAATGTTGATTTTAATCATTCTTTTTCCTTTATTCTATAAGATGAATAAACTACACCCTGAAGAACAGCATACTAGTCATTTCTGTCTTCTGGGTTCTAAAGTTATAGCAGGTAACAAAAGAGAGAAAAAAAATCTGTATTCTTACAGCATAGTTGAGATGAAAAAAGAACTACAAAAATGAATGAAGAAAGTAATGACAAATAGTGTTAAGTGTTTATGAAAATAAATTATCTTTTAGAGTTGGGAAATGACAAAAGGACATAGGAAGACCTAGAAGGTTGGTTGTTAATGGCTTGGTAGCTGATTGATAAGCTGACCCGATGAGCTGAAACAAAGACTTATTGTTCCAGAAGAAAACTCCAACTATGACATGACTATCACTTCTGGTGTCCTAGAAGTGATATAAATATTTTGTTCCAAGGTCAGGAGAAGGTTTCTCAGTTTACAAATGATTACATGACAGTATATTCATTACCATAACTGATCATAGGGCATCAACTATGGGTATTGATTTCAGATTTTCATAAAAATCTGTTTTCTTCTTTAGTTTCTGGACCATAGAGTTATTGTGAACAATTTTAGTTGATGCAAGTATGAAATTGGCAATCGTTTGGAATCAGTGTTTTCCAAATGGGTATTGTAGTCAATGGAGTGGAATTTAAAGTCTGCTTGTGTTACTAATGGTAATTTGGGGCATATTAACAGCCCAGTCAAATTTCATAATCTATTCTAGAATATGGTAAAGAGTTCCTTGATCATCAACACATAGGAACAGGGGAAAGAAACTGGTAGAGTGGAAATAAATGCTTCAGAACAGACTCAATAGATGATTCAAAAATTCTTGAGGGCAACTCAGCAGGTGGGACAGTATTTCATAGTTGCCCCAAGTTGGGCAAATACAGGCATACATTTTTTTCATTTAATTCTATGGGAATATATGTAGTATACAAAAATCCATGTGATTGCTTGATAAACAGGGATGACAATAGCAAAAGGGTTGTTTTGCAACCAGGTGTAAAATGACTCTGCATTTCTTAACCTTGGAACGTGATTTAAATGATTTCTGGGACACCAGATTTGATAGCTCTGTCATATAGCTTTCTTCTGGAACAATAGCTCTTCTTTTCAGTTCCCATAGGACCCTATCCATATACTACTTAGCATTAATAAAATTATTCTAGGATATTTTGAATAACACAAAAGTAGCAAAATTAAGGAATTTCTTAACAGAAAGTGAGACTGTCCAGATGAAAATTCCACATCAGGATATGAAAGTAGCCATGGCTAGCCTTTAAAGTGTCTTCTGAGGGAATTCAAATATTTTTTACTTTTATTTCTTCATTGTATCCCTGACAGTATTTTTTTGTTTTATTTTGAATCATGAAATTTGGAAACTATGCTGCACATCCATTAAGTCTTAATTTTTAACTTGTGAAATATTTCTAGATGAAAACAAGCTTTGTGATCAACAATAATTTCAAAATCCATGTTTTTTCCATGAGATTACAGTAACTGTCATTAATCATTCAATTAATGAAGTCATAAAAACAAAACAATAACTTGTGTTTCATTCTGTTTCATAAACTCAAATGTGGCAAAATATTTTTTAAAAGTTTTAACATAGAATTAACTTTATTTCATATACATAGAAATTAAAACTCCTAAATACCTATAGCATAGATTCATAGAAATTGATCTATTGATTAGTATTCAATGCTAAGTACTTACAGTGTTTAAGGTATTATAATAAAATCTACCATCAATACATAAAATCTATCATGAACACATACCCTCTAATATTATGCTCAGTTTTTTCACATAAGACTCAGAAAACCTGAGTAAAATATAGAAGTGTAAAGTGTATTTAACAGGATTTTGTCATAAATTTAACATATCTTTGGTTTACTTAAGCATAAAAAGAGAGTATGACAAGGATATCTCTCAGCTCACTGATATGGCAGGATCATGGAACAACTATGAAGTTAGATTTACAGGCTCAGTAAAAGAAAACATGAAGTTGCTTTTATATGAATATAGTGGCACAAGCTTTTGCCATGTTTACCGAGTTCAAGCACTTATGCCAGAGGCTGCCATGTTTAAACAGGTAATTGTTATTTCCTCTATATTTGTGGCATTGTCTAAAATTCAGATTACTCAACTATAGCTGGGTCTTGAGGTAGAGCTAGTCCCAGTTTTCTGAGAAAGTGCCAGATTGACTTCCAAAATAGTTGTACAAGTTTTTACTCCCAATTATAAGTGAGTTATACCATGTGAGTCTTTCTTCTTCTGGGTTAACTCACTTAATTTGATCATTTCTAGTCCCATCCATTTGTCCACAAATTTTGGGATTTCCTTGTTTTTAATAGCTGAGTAGTATTCCATACTGTAAATGCACCACAGTTTCTTTATCCATTCTTCGACTGAAGAACATTTAGGCTGTTTCCAGGTTCTGGCTGTTGTGAATAAAGCTGCTATGAACATGGTTGAGCATATGTCCTTATTATGTGGTGGAGCATTTTCTGAGTATATTCTAAGGAGTGGAATAGCTGGGTCTTGAGGAAGCCCTATTCCCATTTTTCTGAGATAGCACCAGATAGATTTCCTAAGTGGCTGTACTAGTTTGCATTCCCACCAGCAATGAAGGAGTGTTCCTCTCTCCCCACATCCTCGCCAGCATGTGGTGTCGCTTGAATTTTTGATCTTAGCCATTCTGATGGGTGTAAGATGGAATCTCAGAGTTGTTTTGGTTTGTATTTCCCTGATGACTAAGGAGGTTGAGCATTTCTTTAAGTGTTTCTCAGCCTTTTGATATTCCTCTGTTGAGAATTCTGTTTAGTTCCAAGCCCCATTTCTCAATTGGGTTATTCGGTTTGGTGGTGTTTAATTTCTAGAGTTCATTATATATTTTGGATGTTAGACCTTTGTCAGATGTAGTGTTGGTGAAGATCTTTTCCCAGTCTGTAGGCTGTTGCTTTGTTCTCTTGACAGTGTCTCCTGCCTTACAGAAGCTTCTCAGCCTCATGAGGTCCCATTTATTAATGGTTGACACTAAGGGCTGGGTCGTTGGTGTTCTGTTCAGGAAGTTGTCTCCTGTGCCAATGTGTAAGACAAACTACATACAGCAAGGAGAACCATGTGACAATCATGAGAATAATGAATTCTATACATGTTACATGCATAGTGAGTTGGCCATCTGCATTAGTCTCATTTGAAGTAGGTGTTTTTCCTGTCTTGTTGGGTCTAAATTTCCCAATGATATTCGATATTTATCCTATCTCAACTCTAATAGCTTACCTTCTTTATCTTTATCTAAAATCATCTTGTCCCATAACCAACTAAGCTTGGTTGTAAAACTATACTATCTTGTCTTCCATGCTCCTCAGAGACTTGAGAAGGAATAATACTTAAATTCCTGAGTGAACCAGCAGTGTGGGTTAGCAGCTTCCAAAATGTAAAAATTGACTTAAGACAGTTTACTGCCTGACCAGTCATCCAATATACTTTATAACATTGGAGCCTCATCTTCAGCATTCTGGCCTAATATCGCTGCCAGACTTGTTCACAGGGAAGGAACTATTGAGGATTTGCTTATTCTGACTTGGCAGAGTGCGGCCGTCGATTCTGCCTGCGTCTAAGTAGCCCATTTTTAGGCAGATTCTGTTTTTGGCAGGAATGAGGACATTTTGCCCAGTGCCTATTTTGTCACCTTTGAAGCCATGTCCATAAGGAGGCTCTTTGATGCTCATCATCTTCTTTGAGGTCAGCTGGGTATTGTCAGGAGATAACTTGTCTTGTTGTCGAAGAAATTTAGGATTGTAAGAATAGCTTTAAATGCCATATTCTGTGTGTTTCTGAGGCTTTTGAAGACCATATTCAACTTTTTTACCTGATGTATTGATAGAGTCATATCTATCTGTTAGACTTAGGATATATATTGTTGTGTTAAAATCTGCCAAGTATTTGACATGCCCACGTTTTGTATCAATATACTAAATTCTATAGCCATGACTTAGAAATAACCTTCATTATAGGTAAAAATTAAAGCCTTGAGTTAAGGAGTAGGTTCAATCATCTAGCTTTTGTTCTATCCTCCCTCTATGTTCCTAAATCTCCCTTTCTTTCTTTTAGCTCCCATCTCCTTGCCTATGTATGTAAGATATAGGTAGAGAGAGACTTTTTTTTTCTGTATAAGGCCAATAATGACTTATGACCACCTCCCGATGAAAATAAGTATTTGTAGACCAAGTGAGCAAACAGCAACCTATACAACCCCCTCTTTGAGGGAATGGGGCATTGTTCTCTTAAGGTTTCTTCAGGTTCAATTGGGGCACATAATACCTTGGAATGGGCCCCCCAAAATTGGAGGGAATGGTTAAGCCATCTAGTGATTACATTTGTCGTTCAGTTTCTAACTGTTCAGAGCTTCCAGGCTTAGTAGGGGATTGAAATGGTGGTTCAAATTGGATCAGAAATTTTCTATAATGTTGTCCAGGAAGCTGCCTAACTTGGATGAGTAAAAGCAACAGAGTCATCTGAGGCTGGAACTAGGAGGATGCAGGATATCAGTGTCCATCGTGCTGGGAGGAATGATTCCTGTCAGGTCTGATCCAGCTGCTTAATTTGTTCTCAGCAAGCGCGCTGATGTTGCTGGCGCCACAACAGCCACCTACAGCTCTGGCTGCTGCTGCTGCTGCCACAGACACTCTGCTGCCCAGGAGGTCTGTGCTTTTTCTCCGTGTTTGGGGATGCACAAGTTTGTCCCTATTTTGTTCCTGGTGTACTATGGTTTCTCCCACTGTGGTGGCGTGGGGAGCTTGGTGTTCCTGCTTAAGAAGTAAGTCCAATTTTAAGCCTTGATTTCTCTGGCATCTAAACAAGGTCCACACTGCTCACCACCATCTTGGACTCTCCCCCGCCCCCCGCACTATTAATAAGGCTTACAGCCAAACAGCTGGCAAAGCATAGGAAGTCTAGTGGAAAAAAGGAGAAGAGGACATTGGAGGTAACAGGAACATTACAAGAAGACCAACAGAGACAACTAACCAGGGCCCAGAGGGGAATGCTGAGACTGAAGCACCAACCAAGGATCTTGCATGGACTAGAACCACACCCCCTGCAGGAATGTGTCCAATGTATAACTCTGGCTTCATATGGTTCCTCTATTGAGGGGAGCCGGGGGCTCTCTCTGGCATGGACTCTCTTGCTGGATTTTCAATTACTTCCTCCCCTTGCCAGCCCACAGGAGAAGAGGACATTTTTGGTCCTGATGTGACTGATAAGCTGCAACGGGTGGGTGGGTAGATGTACGGTTTGTCTCTTCTGAGGAATGTAGGGGTTGTGGGGTGGGAGAAGGAGGGAAGGTAGAACTAAGAGGTAAAGAGAGATGGGGCTGCCACCAGGATGTGAAGTGAATACATAAATAAATTGATATATAAAATTGTATAAAAAACAACAACAAAAACCAACCAACCAAAAAACCAAAGTTCCTCAGCTAGAGAGTTACATTGTCTTTAGAGAACAGGAAGCTTATTTCTTTTGGTTTTATTTTCTTTTGCATTTATTGGGATTTGAGTTCTGTCTTTCACACTCTTTTCAGAAGAAAATTCAACAAGCTGAAGATGAAATGTAAAGATTTAGGTCCTGGGAAGTTACAAGTGAAAAATATTTACTGTAATGCCAACTCTTTGGAGTTTGGTAATGGTAATGAGACTAATGCGAGTAAAGTAGCCTGGAAAACATTTTGTAGAGGCGTGAGGTGGCTAGCACAATTTACTGTTAGACAATGACATCTGTGAAGTGAGGCAAATCTGGAATAAATGACTCCTTTGTGACTGTGCATGTACTAGAAACCTTGTTTTCATTTCTGTTCTTTCTTTTTTGTAATTTAAAATCAAATAAAAATTCTGTAGAGTTCTATTTACTGGGATGCTTTTATTCTTCTGTTCTACCATTCTAAGTATATGGCCTAAACTTTCTTGAATCTTGGTATCTTAGAACTAGAGAGAGCCAGTTTCAGTAATTTAACGCACATGTAAGATGATACCACATAAGATAACTATCAGTGTGGGTAGAGTATAACACTTAGAAAAGAGATCAAAAGGGTAATATTAGGTGATAGTGACACATGAGTCATTAAAGATGATATGAAACTAATTTCCTTTCTAGTTTCAAATATATCATATTTTTTCCTTTTATGGAGTGTAAGTCCATAAAAATGTAACTGGTAATGAAAGAAGAAAACCCTAAGTGAATCTCAATGGTTTTAGAATAGCCATTTTAACGGTATAGTTCACTGAGGTTCATACAGTTCAGAACTGAGCAAGTTGAATGGCTGCTTTATTGGTGTGATATTTTTATTTGTGAATTCATTACAGTAAATTTTTTAATGCCAGTACCATGACGTTTTTATTATTGTGGCTCTACATTACAGCTTGAGACCAAGAATGGAGATACCTCCAGAAGATATTTTAGTGTATATGATTGTCTTAGCTATTCAAAGTTTTTTGTTAGTTTGTTTTACCATATGAAGTTGAAAAAATGTTCTTTCAAGGTCTGGTAAAATTGATACAGCATAAATTCCATTGAATCTGTAGATTGCTTTTCATAAGATGGTCATTTTTACTACATTAGTCCTACTGATCCATGAGCATGGGAAATCATTACATCTTCTAATATTTACTTCAATTTCTTTCATCAAAGACTTGAAGTATTTTTCATAAAAGCCATTCACTTTATTGGATAGAGTTAAACCAAGATATTTTGGGTTTTTTTGTGGGTATATAATAAAGGGTGAAATTTCCTTAATTTCTTTCTCAGCCCCTTTGCCTTTTATATATAAGAAGGCCATTGATTTTCTTGAGTTGATTTTGTATCCAGCCACTTTCCTGGAGGAGTTTATCAGTTGTAGAAGTTCCTTGGTAGAATTTTTGAGGTCACTTATATATACTATCATGTCACCTGTGAATAGTGATACTTTAACTTCTTCCTTTCCAATTTGTATCTGCTTGATCTCCTTTAGTTTTCTTTTTGCTCTAGCTAGGTTTTCAGGCACTATATTGAAGAACTATGGAGAGAGTGGACAGCCTTGTCTTGTTCCTGATTTCAGTGGAATTGATTTAAGTTTCTCTTTGTTTAGTTTTATGTGCTCAACTATGTTCATAGCAGCTTTATTTATAATATCCAGAATGTGGAAACAACCTAGATGTGCCTAACTGAAAAATGAATAAAAAGGTTGTGGTACATTTACACAATGGAATACTTCCCAGCTATTAAAAACAAATTTTGAAATCTGCAGACGAATGGATGGGTCTAGAAAAGATCATTCTGAGTGAGGCAATCTGGACAAAGAAGACACAAACTGTATATACTCACTTATAAGTAGATTTTAGCTATATAATACATGATAACTATCCTACAATCCACAGACATAAAGAAGCTAAATAACAAGTAGGACCCTAGGGAGGATGCCTAATTCTTATTCAGAAGGGAAAATAGAATAGACGTCAGAAGTGTTTGAAGAAAGGGAACAGGAAGGGAGCCTACCATAGTCCTCTGAAAGACTCCACCAAACAGGGGATGTAAGCAGATGCTGAGACTCACAGCCAAACTTTGAGGCAGAGCACAATGAATCTTTGGAAGATGTGGAAAATAGAAGAACCTAAAAAGAACAGGATCTTGACCTGCAGAGACTGATGCACCAACCAAGGACCATACATGGAGAGGACCTAGACTCCCTGCTCAGATGTAGTCTATAGACAGCATAGTCTCCATGTGAGACCCATAATATTGGGAGTAGGGGATACCTTGGACATGAAATTTGTTGTCCACTCATTGATCACTTCCCCCTGGCAGGGCAGCCTTGCTCTCTCACCAAGCTTTATAGATTAAGTTCAATCCCTGGAAATCACATGGTATAAGTAAAGAAATGACCATTGAAATTTATCCACTGACCTTAATACATTCACCATGGGACCTTAAGCACATACACATTGTCACACACAATAATAAGTAAGTTAGTTAATTTAGAAAATTAAAAAGAAATTTGAAGAAATAAAAAATAAACAATAAGAATGTAATGGAAATTGCTATAGCTAAACAAAGACCTAAACTTATTCAGTGTTATATGAAGAATGAAGGTTTAAGAAACTTTGTGATCTGGCAAATAAAAATTTTATAAAATTATGTATGCAGATGAAGAGTAGAAAGTGCTTCTATTTCAGTAAAATTGGCATATTACTTCTCTTTTAGAACATTGTAATCTGAAATGAATACTATATGCTAGCACATCAAATATGATATGATATGATAGAATACAGACATTGATATGATAGAATACAGACAGTCCAGAGTGCAAATAAATAGAGAACAGCATTTTTGCTTTTCATTCTAGTTATTAAATATCAACTGTTTCCCAAAGCTGAACATAAGTGACCAATGTTGATTTTTCTTATGTTCTCCATCATTATGCTAATGAAATCTTTATCTATGGACTTCTACTGTGTATGACAATATATTTGATCAGAAGAGTGCATTATAGAAGAACCCTAAGTTCTATGACAACAGTTTTAGGATACAGAACATATGTTCTTAGAACCAGAGAACACACCACATTTAATTTAGGAATATTCTACTCTTACCACAAATTAACATCTTATCAATATTTTCATTTTTGGAGTTCTAATGATGCCCATTATAAAAGTACATAAACCCAGGAAACTTTCAAAGAAAGCTTCCAATCCCAATTGGTCCAGCATTTCAGACTGGCCCTCACAGGATTCTAATTGAGCCTAGAATTTCTCAACATTTAGAAAATGGACCACAAATACCATTCCTAGCTTGTTTAACTATTTCCTCGATTTTATTTGGGCCCCTACTAGGTATTATTCATCTCAAATCAGCCAGAAGAAACCTTAAGAGAATAATGCTCCATTTTCTTTAAGGAGGGTCAGATAGGTTTTTGGTTGCTTTCTTGGGTTATAGATGATCAGTTTCAATGGGAGTTGGTTACAAGTTGTTATTGGTTTTATCTAGAGAGAAGACAAGGTTAGACTCAACGATGTCTCTCTTTTCCTTGACCTTACATTCTTAGGTTTGGAGATAGGGTAGATTAGTGTATCTACTCCTCAACTTAATGCCTCAATTGTTACTCACAAGGTTGTTTTAAATTCATCGATACAGAATTTTGTATATAGATATAAAATAAGTTTAATTCTAGATAGAGTGATATAGAATTCAAATTTAAGATCATTCTTCACACACACTATTATATATATACACACACATACGTACACACTCTAATATGAGGTATTGTACCCATGTAACTCAATTATAATGCAAGGTTTACTTCCAATACTTTGAAAGTGATATTTCAGGTTGTTTAGGATAAATAAGTTATACAAGTTAATTGTTAGTTGATCAAATCATGGTGATGTTAATATCTAGTTTACTTTTATCACAAGAATATACATCTTATGTATGGCAGATAGATATGATTCTATAGAAAGATAAGGTAGGATAGTTAGATTAGGTCTTCAAAAACCTCAGAGACATGCAGAATATGGCACCTAAATATGGCATTTTTATTATTTTAAATATTCACTGACAATGAGACAGGTTAACTACTGGCAACACCCAGCCTACTTCAAAGAGGATGATGAGCATCAAAGAACTTCCTTATGGAGATGGTTTCAAATGTGGCAAACAAACCACTGGGAAATGTGTTCTCAGTTCTACCACAGACAGAATTCTGCCTAAAAAAGGGCAAACTTGGATGCAGACAGAGTTGAAGGCCAAACTCTAACAAGACAAGATAAACAAGTCCTCAATAGTTCCTGCCTCACAAATATTTCTGTCAGATATATTGGGCCAGAAGGCTGAAGAAGATGCTGCAACATTATAGAAAGTTTTGGGTGACTATTCAGACAGCAAACTGTCTCTGTCATCTTCCCATTTGGGAAGCTACTAACCTGCACTCCCAGCATACTCAAGTAATCAAGTTTATTCCTTCTCAAGTCTCTGATGGAGTGGAAGATCAGATAGCTTAGTTTTACAATACAACTTAGTTGTTTAAGGGTTAAGATGTTTTTAGGTCTAGATACATGTTTTAAGTTGATAATGACAACATGTGATGGAGATTGATTTATACTCTGAATTTCAGATGCATCAAATAGGAAAGATCTTTTCTTCAAGGTTATCAAATACAAATAGCCAAAGTACTAAGAATATAATGTTTATATAATTCCTAATTGTGTCATGGTTCTTCATGTTATATGTAGTTTATTGTATATATGTCTAATAATATAAATATATATGTAAAAATAAAAATGTTTAAGTCATTAAAAAAGAAAAACAAAAAGTACAAATACCACCCAATAATGTCAATAAAGTAAAAACTGTATAAATAGTCTGGTATTGCATAAAGTTCTCAGCTTCAGGTAGATAACTTCTTGGGATTTATATTTTGGAGCTTCATTAGATCACAGTGAAGAATTAGGCCCAGAAAAACTAGAAAGTCATTAATAAATCATATGATTGTCCCCAAACTAAATATGAATGTATGGGTATAGAAAAATGATAGCGGCAGTCTCCCCAATATACCTTATTCTTCACACAAAGAAGTATCATATTTCCTGGTTTGTTGAGAGCTACAGTAATATGTGTGTAGACTGTCCCTAGATTCTTTTAATTTGCTCCATCAGCTTCTCCTTCACTTCTTCACTGAATGTCTCTCTGTGCTTTCCGTAATTATCAGTGCATCTACTTAGCATCCTTACTTAGGCATATCAACTTTGCTTCTTAAGTCTTGCAAATATATTACTTCACTTTTCAGAGAAGTAAATGTTTTTTATCTTCCCAGTTATTACTAATTTTGTCAAGAAGTGTACTGGTGAGGAGGTTTGGAACAGTTAATGGCTTCTACTCTTTCATTATAACTGAAACATGTCTTAAATTATTCATATCTTGTCTTGAAAGGGTCAGATTTCTTTCAGATATTCCCATCTGTGCCACACTTTTATTTTATTCATGTACCTTGACTTTGACCTTGTTTCTAACTAAATAGTATCTTGGCTTATATTAAGAGTTTTCCCCCTTTCCTTGCCCTAGTGATGTTATAACTTTCCCTTCATTAACTATTAACGAAGGGCAAAATGCAAAGATTGCTTTACTCTGACTCCTAAATCCAATCGATTTCAGTATGGAAAAAAAAAAAACCAAAAACAAAACAAAACAAAAAAAAAACCCAAAAAAAACCACCACCACCAACAATAAAAACTTCTTTCACTCCATAACACCACATTGTCAGCATGCCCCACTATGCCTTATATCTGATATTTATTTCAAGGTGTGGAGTTCAAGTCAAAAATGGCAAAATCTAATGATGTATAAATTTCTATTTTTTAAATGTGATAGTGTTGTGAATCTAAAAACCAGTAGACAGAGTCACTTGTAAATGAAGTAGAAAATAGGTGGTCATCTTACTCTGATAGCTAGCTACTAGTGATGATAAATCTTTCTTGATAATATTTGAGGGTATAAAGCTAATTATTACTTCCATTTTTATCTATACAACAATAGAGTTATCACATCTTGTATATATTAGATATTAAAGTTGCCAAGTATATAGTAGTCAGTTGGTATATGTTAGATTATGACTTTAATTAATTCTAATTTTAAATTTGTAACTGAAATATAATTAAATGAATTCCCCTCCCTAGTCCTCCCTTGACCCCTTCCCACATAGTCTCCTTCCAATGATCCCATGTCCATTTCCCAATACTTTCTTTAATTCCTGGATTTTTTATTTTATTATTATTGTAACATATATAGGAACACACAAATAGAGAAATACAGCCTGGTGATCCCATTTCGTGTTCCTGGACATATATGACTTCAATGCTGACCATGTTGGATGAACAATTAGGAGGCTCATCCATGGAAAGCCTAGTTCTCCCTCTGTCAGCAATAATCAGTCATCTATATTTATTTGTCTGAGGACCAGGACTCTCTTCCATGGTAGCAAGTATGACTTCAATTTCAATAAATTTTTGAAGAACTACACTTAAATACTGGCGCTATGGAGTATATTTATAGGTTAAAGTAATTTGTGATCTACCTTGTTTAAATCTTAGAACGAATTATTTGGAATTATCAGTGTCTATAGGATATGAAAAATAGAGGATAAGTGCCTTCAAGCTGTTATAGCTAAAGACACAATATTTCCATAAATAAAATTATAAAATTTACAAGGAAAACCCATTCTCTTGTAAGAAAGTAACTGCTGTTTCATTTGCTACGTGACATACATCACATAATAATGAGTCAAGTACCTAAGATGACTGCTGGGCTGAATTACTATATCACCAAATCACTCCCTGAATATCTATGTCTATAGTATCTATGTTTACAGCAAAGGCTACTCTCAGCTTTAAATTCGGAAAACACTTTGTGTAATGAATAGAGATAAGGTAAAGATCTACGGCTGCACAAGAAACTGAGAATAAAGACGATTGAGGACTCATACCTTGATAAGACACTTGCCCCGCTGAGTGAAGGCTCAAAGAATATTGTGGTAGATGGGATAGCAAGAATATAAACGGCACAGCATAAGGACAGGGTCTATGAAATAGCAACTTCTAAGACGGATACAGACTTGGGAAGTTTGAACTAACAATAGCTGTGCATACAGGTACTGAGTCCATAGAAGTTGACTACTAGTAGCAGTCAGCTGTGAAGGCAAAGGACCATTGGGCCCTCCCACATTCTGCTTATCTGTTGATAATAGATTCTAGGAAAAAGAAAGGCATGGTATTTAGTTGTGTACCCACTGGTGAACCCACCAGATTGTGATGGATAGTTCCAAATTTAGGATCATAAGGACAACCCTAGGGCCAGGTGTTGGAGGCACACACCTTTAATCCCAGCATTCAGGAGTCAGAGGCAGGTGGATTTCTGTGAATTTGAGGCCAGCCTCGTCTACAAAAAGATTTCCAGGATAGTCAAGGCTACACAAAAAAATCCTGTCTTGAAAAACAAACAAAAAACTGAAAAAAAGTAAAGGCAACCCTGATTAAACTGTTTGGAACACTGAACAAAACCCAAACCAATAAATAGAAAACACAAAGATTTGTATAGGTGGGGATGTGGCCAGTCAGGGCCCTAGTGAAATGGGCTGGGATGACAAAGGGACTAAAGTATATAATGTATGTGTGCAAAAATGTGAAAGAACAACCTTTACTAATTTACAAAATAGAGATGGAACACTTGCAAAGAAGAGGAATACCACAACACAGAAAATTTTAGAAGTTTAGTGACTGATGCTGCAAAAAAATTTAGAAGTTTCATATCTGAGTGTCATGTGCTACTGGGTACTTTTCATAGCATGTACCTTTTTTTAAACTTAATATATCTTATTCTTTGTAGCCCAAGGTGGAGGAGCACTCTCAGTTTTTCTCTTGTTCCAGTTTATAGGCTAGGTTTTGTCTCACTTTCCAGTTTACTCTGGTACTACAACTCTCCAAAGATAACTGGGGTCCCATAAATCTTTGTGTGTGGGAGAGCTGAAGGATGATATCATCCCTAACTTCTCTGTGCAGATGAGGGGTGTAATTTCTGCCTAAGAAGATCCTTTCCTTTATGTGGAATTGGCTAGAATTTCATCATTTTAAGTTTAGTTTAAAATTGCTATAGCCTCAAAGACACAAATCTAACCAGGAAATTAATCTTACTAGTTTTAAACAAGAGTAACATGGTAATGGCAGGAAAATCATGGCCACGGGTGCCCTTGAAGCCAACCCCTCTAGCTTGCTATGAGAGTTAAGATCCTTTGGACTGAAAACAGCAATAATGACTCTACTCATACTTATTTGTTATGAATTGGGCATGTAGAAAAATACCAAAGAAAACTCCTAAGGAGGGTTCCAGAAATCCAATGGTGGATTAAATTGCAAGGAGAATGCTGTGAAGTTGTAATCATTGAAAAAAATATATATATTGCACTAACAGTGCTAAAAGAAAAAATAATGACAAAAACTAAAACAAAATTATGTAATAACCGCTTATTTATAAAAAAGCCTTACATGTATATTAGAGACTTGATACCCTATGAGAATATATAGGGGGAGGTGATCCCCCTCAGGAACAGTCATAGGGGAGGGGAATAATGGGAAAATGGGGGGGAGGAATGGGAGGACACAAGGGATGGGATAAACATTGAGATGTAACAAGAATAAATTAATAAATAAAAAAAAAGAAAAAAAATATTTCACACACACACACACAAAAGAAGATAAGATAATTTTTATTGTTTTTATTTTTTAATTTTTTCTTTATTCTTCAGAATTTCTTTCATATATACAATAGAATACGATAATATGCTCTACAGTTTTCTTTGTCCAACTTCCCACATATTGCCCCCAACACACCTCCCTCCAAAATTAATATGTTTTTGAATAGCTCTCTAGGTCCACTTAGTGTTGGACATTTGTGCATGGATGTGGGTACCTCCACAGATGGGGTCACCTCTTCAAAGGGAAATGAATCTCATTCCCTTAGCACCTATCCACTGACAATGACTCCACATTAAGTAGATACTATAGGGGGCTATCCATACCTTAAGATCATCTACCAGATCCATATATGGATTTTGGCTTGTTTGATCTTTAGCAGATCATAGCAGGTAACACAGCTGCTCTGAGGTCGTGAGTTCCACAGCTCTGTTGTGCTCAGTAGACAGCACCATTTTTAGAGCTGGACAAGATCTTTCTTTTTTTTTTATTCTGATGAACACTGTTATTTTTCCAGTGCCCTATTTTGCCGTAGTTATGGCAAGTATTACCCTTATAGAATTCTGTGTTTATAGCATGCTATTTCCAAGAGATATATTATTATCAGGCTAGAAGAATGGGAACCTGACCTAAATGTTTTTTTGTGACCTACAGGCTGAGACCTTTGGTAGAAGAGTGCAAAGTTCAGGTTAAGTCAGAGTAAGGGGTCCCTCTCTATATTCTAGTTAACTTTGCTTTGCACTGCCCTGTTGTTCTCTCTTTTAAAAATTTTAATTGATTTTTTTATTTATTACAGTTTATTCACATTACATCCCAATTGTTATCCCCTCACTCTTATCTTCCTGTTCTCACTCTCCTTCCCCCTTCTGTCCCATTCCCCTCCCAGACACCTCTGAGAAGGAGGCCCTCTTCCCCCATCTTCTGGCCACAGCCCATCAGGTCTCACCAGGGTAGCCTGCATTTCTTTCCTCTGTGTGCCCATGAGACTGCCCTGCCAAGGGGCAGTGATCAAATCAGAATGCATGTCAGAGGGTCCAAGGCAGTCCCCCCTCACCCTCCCTACAAGGAAATTAGTTGTCCATAGGAAAAATCTGAACCGGTGGTCTAGGTTCTCTGCTTGAATTGTCCTTGGTTGGTGCATCAGTTTGTGCAGGACCTGCATGTCCAAATCTGCCAGCCTTGATGTTTCTCCCTGTGGTGCTCCTGATTCCTCCAGATCCTTCCATCTCCCATTCTTCCCTACCACTCTCAGCACTCTGCCCAGAGTCTGGCTTTGAGTGCCAGAATCTGTCCCAATTCCTACTGGGTGGAGTCTCTCATAAGACATCTATGTTGGGCTAATATTCACTTGTAAGAGAGCATATACCAAGCATGTCTTGCTGGGTCTGGGTTACCTTACTCAAGGTGATCTTTTCTAATTCCACCCATTTGCCTACAAATTTCAAGATTTCCTTGTTTTTAATAGCTGTGCTCCTCCATTGCTGGTGGGAGCACAAACTTGTACAACCACTTTGGAAATCAATCTGGAGCTTTCTCAGAAAATTGGGAATCATTCTACCTCAGAACCCAGCCATACCACTCCTGAGAATATACCAAAAGATGCTCTACCATACAATAAGGACATTTGCTCAACTCTGTTCATAGCAGCTTTATTCGTAATAACCAGAATCTGGAAACAACCTAGATGTCCCTCAACCACAGAATGGATAAAGAAACTGTGTTACAGTCACACCCTGTAATACTACTCACTGATTACTCTCTTATGCCACTCTACTTTGTTTACTTCTACTTTCTTATGTTTTGCCTGTTATCATATGCTTCTGGTTTTCTACTGCAGACAAGTAGACAGTTACATCACTGAGGATAAACATTCAGCATTTTAAACAGTAAGACATTCTCTTAAACATCATGTCAAAAGAGTGTGGTGTGTGCGTGCGTGTATATGTGTGTGTGTATGTACGCGTGCGTGCATGCATGCATCTGTGCTCATTTTTCACTTTAAAATGGATGCTAATGTATAGAACAGGTCAGAGGAGTTTCATTCAAGAATGAACAAATTTTCTGAGAATCTGTGTCTGTAAAGAATAATAGATTGACTTATTAAAACTGCAGTGATACTGAGAGGTTGCAGGTCCAGAGACTAATTACTTTACCTTGGGCTAGTTTTGGCCTCTCCTCTACTCCTCAACAGCCATTCCTTGCTGTCTTAGTTATTGTTCTATTTCTGTGAAAAGACTACAAAAATTAAGGGTATGGAAGAATTCAAGACCTAGATAATTTTCAATTAGACACTGTTCCTTTCAGTTTCTTCCTAAAAGAAAATCTCTATGGTGAATCAAAGCCCTACCATGGAAGTATTAAGTTTTAAAACTTCAAAATAATAGTAGAGAAATCTGAATTGTGGTAGGGAAGGGCTTAAATGAACAGGAGACTGTTAAATAGTCTAAGGTCACCTGATATAGTGATGCAAACTCTGCAGCAGGGTCCTCATAATTTCTACCAACAATAAAACATGTGTAACAAGAATTTATAAAAGAGTAAAAATGAAAAGGCATTAGTTGTGTGCTGACTCAAAAAAAAGGCATTTGATCATATTATTTATTTTTATCTATCAAGCCTGAAAAGCTGTCTGATAAAGGAAAAAGGAATCTCCCTATGTTTCTATCATTTACTGGCTGACTCTCATTTCCTGCATAATGAATTATTTACGTACTCCACTGAAGGCCACTCAATTTATACTTAATCAGCACTCCAGAATGTGTCATACTCATTTATAATAGCATTTATTCTGAATTCAATGTGCTTCCTTCATTTACTATGTGATAATGTTGGTGCTTTCCACCTTGTAGATGAATGAAGGCCCATATTTCCATACAGCAGCTCTTCAGTATCACACAGCAGTGGTGAACTGTCTTTTACAAGGTTTTCATTATTTGAGCAGTACAGACAGAATAAAAAGGTAATATAGACCTTAGTGAGAAACAGCCAATGCAGCCTTTAAGGATGGTCTAGCCCTCACTCAGTTTACTCTGCGGTTCTCTTTCCATTTCTGAGTTTCCTAAACCTGTCTCTTGTGTTTCCATCTTTAACACATGCTTGATAGAAAAGTAATTAAGTAGCATTCTCTACGGTGCATAGAATAATTTTAAAGGGTTGAAATTCTTCTAG
Source organism: Acomys russatus (assembly GCF_903995435.1). NCBI lineage: Eukaryota > Metazoa > Chordata > Mammalia > Rodentia > Muridae > Acomys > Acomys russatus. The sequence continues at coordinate 34,991,489 of NC_067169.1, forward strand.
GTAACAAATTAGAATTTTCAGGCTACTTTTCTCAAAGGCATGCAGCCACCATACCTCGCTCATTCAGAGAAGACAAATAGAATTCCCCACACAGAAAATTCTGCTCATTTTCCAGATGAAGTGCAGAGGAAAGATGATTGTTGAAATTCTTTCCAGCTTCTCAACTCAAAATCTTTTATTAGTTACAGGCTGTTCTCCTTGCAAAAGGAGGCTGGTCCCACACAATAGTGAGAATGCAAGTGAAGTGGAGGCCAGCTAGCATTCAGAATGTTCAAAATGCAATGAGTTTCATCATTTCATGTTGTGGTAGAACTTATTTTCCCACTAATATATGTGACAGACAACTGTTTGTGATGACATGATTTTAGAGCATGTCATGATTTTTAATTTTCAGTATATTAGTTTTAAAATCAAATGAATATATGTGAATTAAAGGTATGGTGGTGAAAGTAACAGATATGTGGCAGAAGCTTGAGTGCCTAGATGGATTAATTTTGCAGTAATATTTTATAGGTATTGTTAATGAAAATTTACTAAATGTCCAGACAATTTCCTTAAATGGTAAACATTGTTGCATTTTATTTCAGCTAGCAATGGCAAGAATCTGAGGATTTGATTTGTATACTTAATCATTCATTTTCTTATTCTCTCCCTACCCCGCCACCCCCTTGGTAAAAAGATGCCTTTCAAGTTACCAATCTAGAAGATTTATTTATTTGTTTATTTTAGTTTTATTTTATTTTAAATATAGTTTCACACATTCCAGGCTGGCCTAGAATTCACTATATAGTTCCCAAATACTGACATTACATATGTGCACTAAAACTGCCAATTTTAATCTGGTAACTTTATAAACATAAATAATTTTTGATTTTTAATAAACTTGGGGTCAAGATTCTGGATGACTGGCTTGACAGATTTTCTTTTTATATTCAATAAGTTAGGAAGTTCCAAAATAATTATTTTGGAGCATAATGAAATTTCCGCAGTAACTTAGTGTTGTATTTGAGTGGCTTCCTTCATTCACCACTTATTCTTCTTACATATATACCAGTAATTCTTCCATTTCATTACTTAATAGTGCTTGATGGGTAAAAGTAATATGCATGTTGTTTGTTCATTTCTGTAGTGATAGACATTTTAACTGTTTGCTAAGTTATTTGTTTTATTTTTTGCTATTACAAATAAAGATACTAGAGAAACACATAAATGAAATGACTGCAGATTTTAGTGGCAGACACCATTCTGTAGTCTTCACACCTTGAATGTAGGGGAAATTTGTGACTAATAGGGTCTACATTTTTCTGGTTAGTTTATATTATTATGATGCATATGGTTAAAGAAAAGTAGATTTGATTTTAGTTAGGATGTTAGTCTTGCATAATATTATACTAAAAATTTTGCTAAATAAAGCAATATTTTTTCTTTTATATCTGGAGGCAAGAAATCTCAGGCCAAGTCACAGTCAGGATTGGATTCTGTTGAAGGTTTCTCTCCTGGCTAATGGCATTCTTGCTGTGTCATCACATTTCATTTCAACTATTGCACAAGGATCTGTTGTTGATGTTCCTATTTTTATAAGAATACAAGTCCCATTGGATTAGGACTCTTCACTTAGAATTTCATTTAGCCTTTTTTGCTCTCTTAATTTTTCAATACTGAAATATTGTGAAATTCTAGTTTCCATATATCATCAGTAGGAGGACACTCTCAAAGCAAACCACTGGTTGAGCATAGTCACTTGAGTACTGGTAAGTAGCTATTTCTAAATGCAGGGGGAAAGTATTTATGGGTCTGAAGGTGGAAAATCTACAGCAAAAAATAGAAGCTTCTTGAAGCAGAGAGTAGCTCTGGATGTTAGTCATCAAGGAAATAGATAACAATCATAAAGTGTCAAAAATTGAACTCATCACACCACAAGAGACTAGAAAAGAATCATTATTCCTAGGCAAGAATTTATCCTCAAGGAGGCTGTAGTACTTATAGACTACAACTGAGCAGGGGGTGTAGGTCTTCATTAAGCATGGTCCTTGGTTGGTGCATCAGTCTCTGCAGCACCACCACTCCCGCATCCCTGCCTCCCAGATTTGTTGGCTCTGTTGGTCTTCTTGTGGTGTTCCTGTCCCCTCCAGGTCCTCTATCCTCCAACTCTTTCATAAGACTCCCTGCACTCTACCCCAAAGTTTGGCTGTGAATCTTAGCATATGCTTTGACTCCCCACTGGGGGGAGTCTTTCAGAGGACCTGTATGGTAGGGTTCCTCTTGTAGGTTCCATAATATGGGGAGTAGGGGCTACCTCTGACACGGACTCTGGTGCCCACTCATTGATCACTTCCCCCTTGCAATGTGGCCTAACCAGGCCACAGAGGAAGAGGATGCAGACATTCCAGATGAAACTTGATAGGCTGAGGTCAGATGATAGGGGAGGAGGGCTCCTGCTTTTTGAGAACTAGGGGAGGAGGGACAGTGAAGAGACTAAGGAAGGGGCTACAATCAGGATGTAAAGTGAAAAAAATAAAATTAATTAAAAAAAGAATTTATCCTGAAAATACCTTGATAGGAGCCTTATGTAACCCTCAGTAGGGAATACAGCCAAGCTGTGCCTAGACTTCTGATCTACAAACTTGAAGCTAATGAGCACAAACCCTATCTTATATATAGCAAAGTCACTGTAAACTTTAGCACCTAGAAATGATTTATATGTCTGTCCTTTACCAAAAACACATTGCTTTGATTTCTGTACCATCCTACTAAATCATGAAATTGGATAACATGAGCCTTCAATTATTTTTGCTTTACTGAATTGTTTTGGATATTACAATAATTCCTAGTCACATAAAAATTTCAGAATCAGTATATGTGTGTATTTGTGTATAATTTTTATTTCTTTTGCAAGTGTTTTGCACAATTTTCTTTATATTCTATATATATTTTGCTGGATTTATTCTAAACTACATCAGTGTAGAAGTATCAGCATAAAATTTCTAAATTTAAACTGGAAAATAAGTTGTATAAATGTAGAAAAGTTACTGACTAATCATTTTTTACTGGGTTCGTGTGGTTGTATTAAGTTTGCTCATTGTTATAGGACTTGTGTTGCTTTATTTTAAAACCTTTTTGTACTTTCTGTATAGAAAATCATTTTCTAATAATAAAATTTTAGTTTCCTTTCAAAGCTGCAAAAATTTTTTTTGTTTTTGTTTTTCTTTTTTTTTACATACTACACTAATTAGGGCTTATAAGACAATGAGAAGAATGGATGATGAGTTAGGTTTTCATTGTCATTTTCCTGAGTTGTTTTTATTTTGTTTTATTTTTTTGGATTTCTTACATGAGTACTGTATTTTAATCATTTTCACCCATTCCTTTTCCCTTTCCAACTAGTTCTATTTCCTCCTACACCCTCTCAAATTCATAAACATCTCTTTTCTAATTGCTTTTATTATTGTAATTAAATTATATGTTATCCACCATACGTATCTATTTAGAAATACAACCCATTGAGTCCATTTAGTGTTATTTGTGTGCATGTGCTTAGGTTTGATAAGTACCTTGCCTCTAGTAAGACTGATTCTCCCTCTCTCAGTAGCCATGGAAAGTAATCTATACTGATTTCTGGAGTGGTTGCACCAGATTGCAATCCCATCCATAGGAAATGAGGAGTCTCCTTTACCTGCATCTGCTCCAGAATTTGTTGTCAGTTGTTTTCTTGATTTTGGCAATTTTTACTGGGGTAAAATGAAACTTCAAAGTTGCTTTAATTTGAAGTTTCTTAAATTTGTTGCACACTTAAAGATTTCTTAGCCTTTTTTCTTTCTTCATTTAAGAACTCTCTATAAGAGATGTTTGAAAAGTTGTAGCAATATATTATTATGTAAACTTACTTAAAAACACACACACACACACACACACACACACACACACACACACACACGAATTGCAGTACCACCCACGTGCTAATACTTACCACAAGAACAACAAACCTCAAAATAACAGGCATGAATAATCTCTCTTTGAGGTAAGGAGAGCCCAAAAGCCTCGCAAACCAATATAGGTTACTGCAATAACTCTCATTTATCTCTCAGAACTTGAAGGCCAGACTCTAATGTTAAATTTTATCTTTTAAAAATTAGTTTACAAGTTTAAGCATCAATGTCATGAGAGATTCATCCAGTTCTACTGATGAACAAATATACACATTTTTATTACTATGTGAACATTTATGAATTTCCATGGTTTTAATCTTTTAGATGCTTTTCTTCGTACCAATCTTATGCATTCTTGGTCACTAAAGTTTTATACTAATTCTCAACATCTAGTAAGACATATTTTGTTTGGTGTTCTTCCCCTCCAAAGCTTTAATATTCCTTGAAGTTCCACATAGCCTTTTAAACTTCATCTTTCACTGATATATAGCTGAGGTTTCTATAGGCTCTAAGAATAAAACGATACAAAAAATTTATTGAAAATATTATATTTTTCAATTTGATAACATTTATATCCCTGTTTCATTGATTTTCAATTCTAGACTTAATGTGTCAAATATTATATACATACACACACATATATATACATATACATATTTACCAAAATACTTGGTATCTTATAAATATTGCACATATTTTTTAATTTTTATATTTAAATAATTTTCTGATAAATTAATATGTAGTTAATTTTATTTTAAGGTACTCATGTAAAGAAAATTTCATTTTTTCATTATTTCTCCTGCATTTCCTTGGATAATATTTAGTACATAACATTACATCATTTTTGAAGGTAATGAAAATTTTCTATACAATTCTGTTTCATCATATAATTCTGGTTCATACTGAATATGTTATTTGCTTGGTGTGGAAGTTATAAACTACAATACAATGTTGAACATCCATGTACATCATCCTTTATTTCTGAAAGAACACTTTCGTTGTTGTTCTTTGACTAGTTATTGTTTTCCACTCTACCCAGTACTTGAATTGACTGTTTCAGTTAGTGTTTTCTGATCATGACAGATCAACTGGATTCATGCACTACAGAAACTATTGCTGACCAGCACAAGACATGCACAGGATCAAATAAATATATTAACAATGCAGCAAGAGTATACAAAGAACACATGAATCCACATGTCTAGCTGATAAGTTGACCTGACTGAGAGAGAAAGAATCATTTTTCCTCATGGGATGTTGCCCCCAGTAGTAAGTTGCCCATACTTTGGTGAATAGAAATATCCATAAAAACACTAGCATCAGTAATTGGACTTAGTGCTATTTTCTTTTAAACACACACACACACACACACACACACGCAAACAGCAATTGAAATTGGGAGGGAGATATTTTGGACTGTAAAGACTTGGAGGAGCTGGAGGGAAAGATTAGGAAGTAGATAAGATCAAAATATGTTATATACATCTATGAAATTCTCAAACAATAAATAGAAATTACAATAAAATTTTCTACTAGTATCCCAAGAGTAGTTTTCCTCCATTTTAACTCTTCCTATATGCTTAACTTAAACCAGTGTTCTTAGTGGTTAAAATAGATCTACACATTAGCTAACTTTCCAGTCATTTGGAAATGTTTATGAGATGAGTCATTTGCTGCTGAACAGCTGAGGGTACATTCTTGCCTCAAAATCCAGACAGCATTGTGTATAGATGTTAAGAGTACACATGAGACACATTTCATTTATCCTGAGAAGGTAGCTCATGTGGAACTGTATTTGGTTGCATTTGAATGTCTGTACTTTGCTTTTTTACACTATTGGCCAAGATCCCAAAATTTGAGATCAAATTCACTAAGTTCCTGCAGTAGCAAATTACCTTATGAGTGAATTATCTGGATTCAAGTGACATTCATATTTAGCATACTCATTCTTATTTTTGTTTATTCAACAATATATTTGAGATAACTTTTTCACTTGCATATTTGTGTTTAGCAAGAATCTTAGTCTTAACTCTTTGTAAGCAACAGCAATTAGACATGCATTTAGATTTCTATGAACTTTTGTTAGTTTATACTTTCTTGAAAAATAATTTTGTATACAGAGGAATTTCAGTTACCCTCATTTTCTCCTATTTTCCAGCCCTTATGTGGGGAGTTGGGATTTGGGTAGTACTTGAGGGAAGACTTTAGATTTGTACATTCTGCCAATTCTAATTAACAAGCACTTAGGATAAGCAAAAAATGTAATTACAAAAGTAAAAATAATTACTAAAAATTAAAAATAAATTACTAAAAGTAAAAGAGAAATAAATAAATAAAAACCCAACATCTTCCTTAAGGAATAGCTTTCATGGTACTAGAAGGTGCAATACAAGTTGCCAAATGAGAAATCAATTTATAATCCTACCAAGCTATGACACTTATAAACTACAGTAAATACCAGTATAGTGATATATCCCTAAAGTGTTTAATATTGATACTCAGATCTTGGTGGTAAAGAACAACTGTCTAGTACCAAAGGTTAGTACATTTGTGGATCTTATAGCACCACTTTACTGCACTAGGATACTTTATAACTGCCTTCTAAGTATGAACCTTTATAACTACACATAATATTAACACTTACCCTTCAACAAATAAGCTTGTATTTTCATATGATAGAGATCATTGTAGAAAACCATAACTGGTCAAAATGCAGAGAATAACCCAGGCTCAATGGATATATTTACAACATATCTTCTTCATCTAAGGGTCAGAGAACATGGAAGAAGAGAGGGCAGAAAGATTTTAAGAACCAGATGGCCATAAAGTCTGCTGATGGGGTTGAATACCAGACAGCTTAGTCTTAAAATCGGGTATAGTTGGTTAGGGGATAAGATCTTTTTAGATCAAGATAGATGATTTAAGATACTAGACATGAGATACAATAGATATTGACTTTTGTTCAGAAATTTAGACCCAACAAGGTAGGAAAGATATTTACTTCAAGCTTGACAAATACAAATAGCCAAATCACTATGACTGTAACATTCATATAACCCATGATTGTCTCATGGTTCTTCCTTCTGTATGTAGTTTATCTTATTCATGTGTAATAATATAAATGTATGTGTTAAAAATAAACAATTAAAAAAAGAAAATGATATGAAAGCCTCATTCATGATAACTCAGCCATATGGCTACCTAAGCAAAACTTAAAGAAGTACAATACCAATAGACAAGCTAACATGGAAGTTGAGAATCTCATGGGGCCCCAAACCTAGACAAAGAACTACAGGTAACTAATAAATAATGAGAAAGATAGAATTGGTAAATACCAGAGATGAGTCTCATTACTGGTTATCCAATACCAAATGGTAAACTCTGAAATGATATATACACAAGCAACACTAAACAGACTCAGCATAAAGAGTAAAATAAAAAAATCACAGAAAAAGTGGTCATTAATTTAATAGAGAGTGTGGAGGAACTGGTAGGAATATAGGGAAGGGGAGAAAAATGAGGTAATTATATTTTAGTTAAAATACATAATGGCATAATGTTAATGCTCTGCTGCAGCTCTGAGAGGTCCAGGGTAGGGTCTCCCGGGCTGGATGCGATGCCTTTCCAGTTTGCTTCATCTCTTGGGTCACCAGAACTGATGGCTCAGGAAACTGATCAGGAAAGGGAGCCCAGGGTTCCTTCTCTAGGGACAGGTTATATTGTGTTGGCAGACGAGAACTTAAACTGACAACAAGTTTCCTATGGCTAAGGTTGTAGAAACAGCTTCTGGCTAGAGATTGTATGGAGGTCATAAAAGGAGGCTCTTTGATCTGTAGATAGGCCTCTTTGTGGAGTCCTCCAGTATGCTAATGTAAACTTAGGCTCATTAGCCATAGAAGGTTGATGGCCCTGAGTCTGCTAACTTATTTGGGAATCTACAGGGAAATAAGAAAGAGATAGAAAATAAACCACTCACACATACATTCAAGAGAAAAGGTGGGTGAAATTAGGCATCTTAACTTAAACTGAAGCTAAGTTTCCCCAATTTCAGTACATACATTCAAAAGAAAAGGGTGGATGAAGTTGGGCATCTTAACTTTGACTGCAGTTAAGCTTCCCAATTTCAGTACAGTTCATTGTAGATGAACATACTTATCCTTCTGAGAAAAGGGTATTACCTCATAGTAAAACAGGTTACATGTTATAAATCTAAACATTTCTTATCTAAGTATCCATTACATAAGTTCACAGTGAATTTGGAGTGACAAGGCCTAAAAGTTACAAGAATATACGACATCATTGAGGACTGACCTAACTATACATTATCAAGCTATCTCTTAGTTCATAATGAATTCAGGACAATAATTTCTTCTGTCTTTCATTGTAAGAAACAGGGTAAATTCAGACATCTCTAGGTAGCTTCATTCCAACTTAGGCTCATGGGAAGTTTAAATAAACTTGCCTATATTTATGGTGAAATAGCAGGATTCCAGGCACCATCTAGAGTGGAGGCTTATCTGAAGCCACAAATCTGCTACAAGGCAATCCTTAGTGAGGCATTTGGAGGTCCACAAAGGTATTTATTGTACCTATAAACTAACTTTAACTTTTAAAACTATTTGAATTAAATCAGGAATTCCATAATTAGTGATTAATTCATCTGAATAACAAACAGTACATCTTCAAAAAATCCTATAGGAAGTTTGCTCAATCAGAGCTGGTCAATACCCAGAAAGCAACAGTTCACACCAATGTCAGATTTTTTTGGTTGTTGGAGACAGGGTTTCTTTGTGTAATCTTAGCTGTCCTGGACTTGTTTTGTAGTCTGGGCTGGCCGTGAATGTAGACCTGGCTGTGACTCACAATGATCCTCCTGCCTCTGCCTCCCTGGGTGCTGGGATTATAGGCATGTGCCACCATGCCTGGCTCTAATGCCAGATTTTAGCGAGATGCAGTAAAGCACAATTGACAAGGTAGTCAGAGGTTGGAAGCAATTCTAGGGTACATCATGGTACAGACCTTGCAAATGCTGGATCACCTCCAGAGATCTCTCATGCCTACTGTACTTCCCCAAATCAATGGCTTCTGACAGCGTGTCAGAGACTGGAAGCAATTTGGGTGTGCATCATGGTACAAAACCTTGGAAATACCAGATCACCTCCTAGAAATCCCACATGCCTAGTGAGCTCCCTTAACAGGGTCGCTCTTGGCACCATAATTTCTTTTCCCATTCTTTTATTTCCTGCATCACAACTGATATGTTGAACATTATTCTCACTGTTTTTAGACACAAGACTTAGATTAAGATTAGGACTTCTAAAGCACTGTGATTAAGGATATACTGCATTATTACTACAGAAATAATCCTTATGATATAATAAAAGCAGCAAATCATGAGGAGAGAATATTCACAGCAACATTGTACAGAGCTATCAGCACCACAACTGTATCTGTGCCATTTTTATTCTTGAGTAATGAAAATCTAAGTTGTGGCCATATTTTCATTTGAATTATGTGGCAACATAAACTACAATGTAGGCCTTAGATTAGGAATACCTAATCCATCAAAGTCCACAGTTCTGAACAAGAGGCTAAATATACTAACCTTGCTTTTTGTGCTTCTGTAGTTATGATTGTGGCTAACTGTTCTGTAACCAAGATGTCTCAACCCAGGATATGGCTTTTGTGCTTAAAAGCTCACACTGATAAAGGTTGAGCTCTAAACTGGGACCTCATAACACCCAGCTACTTCTGGGTGTTCTCTGGTGGACACCTCACAACAGATGCAATTAAAAAGCCACTAGGAGTAATTGTAAGACTGAATTAGATCCCTATTGGTTGGTGATTTCATGCTGACAAAACTGGGAGAAATTCTTTTCAGTATGTCAATTTTTGAATTTTTAGCTATGCCAGGCTTTATCAGTTCTGCAGCCAAAATAAGCTAGTCTCTTGTAACCTAAAATATTCATTCTTGGCCATCACCAGAAGGAATAAAACTCAAGCTAAAACACAGTCCAAGTAAGAGTCAGTTTTACTAAGAAGACTGAGGCAAATGAGACTGTACCTCCCATGGAACATTGGGATATCTCAGCAATGGAAGATTTGAGAAATTATTCTTATTCATTGTGTCTTGAACTTGATATTTTCAAGGAGATATGAAGTCATAGCTTGGCTTGATATTTGTCAAAAAGGAGCAGTTTATAAATCAGTAGTCACTCAGAGAAAGTAACAGTTGTGATATACCCTTGTGTATAAACACTGCATTTTTTTTACATTATGCTTAACTAAGTACTGCTCACTTTTACATTTATGGAGAATATGTGATACAGCCATGAAGCAGAAATTTCACATAATCAACTTAAGCCTACTAGGTTGAATTCTCATCAGCTAATAAATAATTTAAATAGTAAATCAGGGTAAAATTTTATATGGATAGAGTGTATGTAACTCCAATAGTGATTAGCCCAAAGTTACTCAAGGATAAAAAGGCAGATATCTAACAATTGGAGAAGGAACACTGCCATTAAAGAACAATTAGTGGAACATTTGCCTTAGGGGTTGAAGTTCTTTAGAAAGTTCTTTGTTAGTTAACCTAATTAAAATATGTAAACAGATTTCTGTATTTTCACAGCAAAATGTTCAGGTTCTAACAAATCATTACAAAAAAGATTATTTTTAAGGAAAAAATTCTTTTTTATTTTTGTGTATGTTTTGTGGGCCTGTATACATTTGTGTCACATTCATAAAGTGCCAACAGAGGGCAGAAAAAGGCATATTCCCTAAAACTGGAATTACAGATGTTCAGGAGCCACTTTATGGATGCTGGGAGCTGAAACCTGAGTAGGTGTTATTAACTCCTGAACCATTTCTTCTCTTTCTGTTTAAAGAAAAAGAGATTATTTATTGATTTTTCTCTAATTCTTTCATCATGATAACCATGATATAAGCTTATAGTTCATTTCATTTGGAAATATATATGTACATTTGACTACTCTATAAATACAATACACATTTCTTTCATAATTATATTTTCACCAACAAATGATACATTTTACCTATTGCTCACTACTAGTGTTATGAAATATAGAAACACACCTTATGTTATTATTGTTATTACCAACATATTTATATAGGAAGTGGATGTAAATGAATACATTTTGTGAGTACACATTCATATGTATGCCTGTGAGTCTGGAGGCTGCATATTGGTTGTGGGAGTTTTCCCTAATCTTTCTTTCATAATTGAGGCAGAATCTTTCTGAACTCAGATATCTCCTTTCATAACCAGTTTTCTTTGAAAGTCACTGTCTCCATCTCATGTGCGCTGGGATTACATATGGATATGATACCTGTCTATCTTTTAAGTCGTTCATGGTGATCTGAACTCTGCTCCTTACTCATATAGCTGGCCCATCTCTTCAGCTCCTATTTTATTTAATAGCTATGTCTCTGATGGTATTCTATATACTTTTCCAGGTTTCTAAAAGAAGAGCATACACTAAGAATAGACTCTTGGGACACTAAGGATATAGTGAGATAACAATAAGAGTATGTATTATTATTCCAGAAGATACAAGTTTGGTTTTCAGCATCTAGATGGCCATCTGTAACTCAAGCTATAAAGGGCTCAGCACATTCTTCTGGATTCTTTGGATACCCACACTCACATGTGTATGTACCCACATAGAAACATACAAGTATACACAAATAAAAATGAAAACTAAATCTTAGACTATGTGTTGAAATTTAACTAGTTTACATTATACTTAAAAGATTTGTGAATATTGCACTCCAAAAATTATCAAGAACGTTAAGAATTACTCATGATAGTGACTAGACCATTATTTGCATAGTAAGAAACATGTATTTTGAATACTGGTATCCGATATCTTCTGTCTTAGATAAAGGTATGCAGTTATTCATCTCCAAGGTTAAGTTTGCAAAGTCCTGCTGATCCCAAAGAAATATGATGATAAGCTATCAAGTTGCAGAGTAGAAAAGATATACAAAACATAAAACCCCAAATGTACCAGTGCTGAATATAGGGTTAATTAAAGGTCTTTCCACATAATCCTTGAGATTGTTGTAATATTTTTTTTTTGTATCTGGCTGAAATTTTCTCTAAATCTAATACATATTGACATTATTAAAGCTTTTTAGGCTTATCATTTTTATTTTATTTATATTCATTCATGAATGTGGAAATATATGAATAAAGTGGAAGTGAATGTGGGTAAATGCAGGGTATGAAACTAAAAAGGTAGCTATGAAGAGGAGAAAAATAGTTTTGAGAGAAAGACTGTAGGACACATTGAGGTATGAGCAAACAAAAGAACTTACAAAAGATGGGTGGAAGGGTAAAAATGTTCAGGAAGACAAGTGAAGAAATGGAGAGAAGAGAATCAATAAAAATAAATTTTGTTAGAAAATCCTAATGCTATGTGAAATAGTTTTAAAACACAAATATATATTTTTTTTAAATTAAAAACAGCATGCAAAGCAAAGCTTATCTTTCGACATTCAGCTTTTATTTCATTTTCTTTACCTACTTTCAGGTGATTTCTGATTAAAAAAATAGTTGGCTCATCGATGTGTTTCTTGTTTTTAATTATAACGGTTTTGAATAAAGTGCTTTTTATACAATGTATAGAATTCATTCAAACATTTAATACTTTGTTCATTTACATCCATATTTGGCTCTATATTTTTCTTAATTATAAAGCAATTGAGCTTCAAGATGGATGAACTATAAAACTAGAATATGTAACACTACATCATTTATTTTATGTTTTTAATAGCACATTAGACACAGGCAATTCAGAATGACTATGGTATAGGGTAAGTTAAAACTACAACAGGGACATATGAAGTATATATAGAAGTTGAACTTGTACTCACAGCTCATTTAATATGTTAAAATTTCCAAGAAACTGTAACATGACACTATCATTGGAAACAACCATTTATGAAGAAGAGTGAATTAGAATACTAAAGTAATTTTTCAGTTACTGAGATAAAGACTCAGAAGATCATATTTTTCATATCTTTTGAAAAACCTGATGGTGATGTTTTTGTGTCATAAAACAACATGTTATGTATGAGATATAATTTGACAATGATACTTCATATTAAATAAATTAATACTACTCATATTCATTTCATAATCTGTACCTAGTCTTTCACGTTTTTTCTATTTTTTAAAAGATTTAATTTATTATAAAGATTTATTTATTATTATTATGTATACAGTGTTTGCCTGTATGTATTCCTGCATGCCAGAAGAGGGCATCAGATCACATTACAGATGGTTGAGAGCCACCATGTGGTTTCTGGGAATAGAACTCAGGACCTTTGGAAGAGCAGGTGGTGCTCTTAACCACTGAGCTATGTTTTCAGCCCCCAAATTTTAATTTAATATAATTTATTCAGATTACATCCTAATTGTTATCCTTCACTTGTGTCTTCCCATTCTCACCCTCCCTCTTTCTTCCACCCTATTCCTCTCCCACGTACCTCTAACAAAAGGGGACCTCCTCCCCTACCACATAACCACAGCCTATCAGGTCACATCCAGATAGCCTGTTTCCACTTTCTCTATGTGCCCTTCAGGCCTCCCCACCAAGGGAAAGAGAAAAAAACCAGGGTTACCAGGGTTCATATCACAGACAATCCTTGCTCCACTCACAACGATGGAGAATGAGCTGTCCATTCACTCTATATGAACAAAGGGTCTAGGTTTACTGCATGCATTGTCCTTGTTTGGTACAACAGTTTGTACAGGCCATTATGGATCAAAATCTGCTTGCATTAATGGTCTCCTTGTGGGGCTCATGAGCCTTATGAGTCCTTCAATCACCCCATTCTTCCATACCACTCTCAGCACTCCACTCAGAGTCCAGTAGCAAGTTCTAGCATCTGTACTGATTCCCCACTGGGTGAAGGCTCTCAGAAGACTTCTATATTGGGCTAATATGAACTAATAAGTGAATATATACCAACTGTTTTTCCGGGTCTGGGTTATCTCACTCAGGACGATTGTCTCTAGTTTCACCCATTTGCCTGCAAATTTCAATATTCCCTTATTTTTTTTAGTATAACTAAATAGTATTCTATTGTTTAAAAGAGCCATAGTTTGTTTATCCATTCTTTGGTTGAGGGACATCTAGATTATTTCAAGATTCTGGCCATTATGAATGAGGCTTCTATGAACATAGTTGAGCAAATGTCTTGGTTGCATGCTAGAGCATCTTTTGGGTATATGCCCAGGAGTGGTATAGGTGGGTCTTTAGATAGCACTATTCCCAGTTTCTGAGAAAGTGCCAGATTGATTTCCAAAGTGGTTGTGCAAATTTGCACTCTTACCGGCAATGGAGCAGTCTTCCTCTTTCTCTGCATCCTCAGCAGCATGTGCTGTCACTTGAGATTTTCATCTTAACTATTCTGATAAATGTAACATGGAATCTCTGAATCGTTTTGATTTGCATTCCTCTGATGATGTTGAGAATTTCTTTAAGTGTTTCTCAGCCATTTGATATTCCTCAGTTGAGAATTTTCTGTTTATCTCTGTACCCCATGTTTTAACTGGGATATTTGCTTGATGATGTTTAATGTCTTGAGTTCTTTATATATTTTGGATGTTGGTCCTTTGTCAGATATAGGGTTGGTGAAGAGTATTCCTCCTTCTGAACGTTGTCACTTTTTCTGTTGACAGTGTCCTTTGCCTTATAGAAACTTTTTCATTTCATGAGACCCATTTATTAATTGTTGATATTAGAACCTAAGCTGTTAGTGTTCTGTTCAGGAAGTTGTCTCCTGTGTCAATGAGTTTAAAGGATCTTCCCCAAGTTTTCTTTCTTTTTTTTCTTTTATTATTATTATTATTATTATTATTATTATTATTATTATTATTATTATTATTATTACTATTAATTTATTCTTGTTACATCTCAATGGTAATCCCATCCCTTGTATCCTCCCATTCTTCCCTCCCTCCCATTTTCCACTTATTCCCCTCCCCTATGACTGTTCCTGAGGGGGATTACCTCCCCCTGTATATGCTCATAGGGTATCAAGTCTCTTCTTGGTAACCTGCTGTCCTTCCTCTGAGTGCCACCAGGTCCCCCCTCCAGGGGACATGGTCAAATGTGAGGCACCAGAGTACATGAGAAAGTCATATCCCACTCTCCACTCAACTGTGGAGAATGTTCTGACCATTGGCTAGATCTGGGTAGGGGTTTAAAGTTTACCGCCTGTATTGTCCTTGGCTGGTGCCTTAGTTTGAGCGGGACCCAAATCTGCCTATTATAATGTTCTACTTGTAGGTTTCTAGGACCCTCTGGATTTTTCTACTTTGCTATTCTCCCATGCTTCTCTCATCTAGGGTCCAAGTTTTCTTTTAACATGTTTAGTGTGGCTGGTTTTAAGTTGAAGTCTTTAATCCACTTGAACTGTAGTTTTGTGCGGAGTGATAAATGTGGATCTATTTACGTTTTTCTACATGGAGACCAGCACCATTTGTTGAAGATGCTATCATTTTTTCCATTGTATGGATTTAGCTTCTTTGTCAAAAATTGAGTGTCCATAGGTGTGTGGGTTTATTTCTGGGTCTTCGATTCCATTCCATTGAACAACCAGTCCATTTCTATGCCAATACCATGCTATTTTTATTATTTTTGCTCTCTAGTACTGCCTAATATGTGGAATGGAGATTACTCTGGAAGATCTTTTATTATGCAGGATTGTTTTAGCTGTTCTGGGTTTTTTGTTTTTCCATATGAAGTTGAGAATTGATCTTGCAAGGCCTGTAAAGAATTTTTTAGGAATTTTGATGAGAATTTCATTGAATCTGTAAATTGCTTTTGGTAAGATGGCCATTTTTACTATGTTGATTCTTCTGATCCACAAGCATGGGAGATCTTTCTGATCTCTTCAATTTCTTTCTTTAGAGATTTGAAGTTTTTCCATACAGTCTTTCGCTTGCTTTGTTAGAGTTATACCAAAAAACTTTATGTTATTTGTGGCTATTGTGATGGGTATAGTTTCCCTAATTTCTTTCTCAGCCCATTTGTCATTTGTATACAGGAGGACCTTTGCTGAAGGTGTTTATCAGCTGTAGTTTTCCTTGGTAGAACTTTTAGGGCACTTATGTATACTATCATATCATCTGCAAATAGTGATAGTTTGACTTCTTCCTTTCCAATTTTTACCCCCTTGATATCCTTTAGTTGTTTTATTGCTCTAGCTAGGGATTCAAATATTATACTGAAGAAAAGCCTTGTCTTTTCCTTCATTTTTGTGGAATTGATTTAAGTTTCTCTCTGTTTAATTGATGTTAGCTACAGACTTGCTGCATATTGCTTTTATTATGTTTAGGTATGCGCCTTTTATCCCTGCTCTCTACAAGACTTTAAGCATGAATGGGTGCTGAATATCGTCAAATGATTTTCTGGTATCGTATGAGATGATCATGTGGTTCTTTACCCCTTTGGTTAAAGAAAATAATAAATTTTAAAAGCTCCTGACATCGAACATCCAAGAAATCTGATATGAAAAGAGCAAACCTAAGAATAATAGGGATAGAAAGAAGACTCCTAGTTTCAAAGTCCATAAAATATTTTCAACAAAATCATAGAAGAAAAGTTCTGTAAACCACTTACAGATATTTTAAAACATTGTTTTTCATTGTTTAAAACCCCTATAAATTGACTATTGCTACTAGAGATCTGCTTTATTAAATCAAGCAAACTAAAGCACTAAGTGACCTCTCTTGGTTTCTCAGATCATGGTAAATGTTAAAACATGCGCATTTTTTGTGTAACCTAGTATTTATACTATTCATAGTTGTTTTATACCATAAGTCACATAGTACCTCTTACATTTAATGTGCATATGAATAAAGAAAATGTGGCCCATTTACACACTGGAGTATTAGCTGGCAGACAAATTAGTTGCAGACAAATGGATGGAACTAGAAAAAAAATCATCCTAAGTGAGCCAACCTAGATCCAGAAAAATGACTATGTTTTATATTCACTTATAAAGGGACATTAGCTGTTACATAAAAAGCTAATAATAACAGAGCTACATTCAGAACATCTTGAGAGACTGGGTAAAGGGGAAGTGTCTAGGGAGGAGAGGGATGCAGGGATCTCTCTGGTAAGCAGAAACAGAATTTCTTTTATGGGTAAATTGGAGGCAGGTGGTAATATGAGCAGGATAATAGGTGAGACTAAGTCAAAATGGGCTGTAGGGAGGGAGTATGAAGAGCAACCAGATAGAATTGTTGGATCATTTGGGTGGTAGTGTGGAAGCCTAGTGCATTAGAAATTCTCTAAAATATATTAAAGTGATCCAAATGGGTTCTCATAATAATGCAGAAGAAAGAGTTCCAAATGGACATCTCAATTCATCAAACAAGGCTTCCAGTAGTGGGCCTGGGTTGTATTCATTTGAATTGTTGGTCAAGGCTGTCCCACAGAAATCTCCAAACAACCCAGGCTGTTTCTAAGACAATGATTGCTCTCCAAAAGCTGACATCAGGGCCATTTTGTTTAGGACAACACCTACAGTACTCATTGATCATGAGCAAGGCAAACCAATGCGTACATCATGCCTTCAATCCTACCTTCTAGTATCTTTTGCAAGGGATACTGCTCAGGCTACCAAAAGAGAAACAAAAAATACATACCCAGTCTCAAATTTTTTTTAACATAAAACCCATCCTACCTGTAAGACATGCTAGGTCAATGGTGGCACGAAACTTCTGGGAGTACTCAACCATTCTTTGATTTGACTTATGTCCCAGTGTGCAAGACAGAACCCAATTCCAACACTGCTTGTGTGACCAAGAGCCAGAGACCAGATAGCCCAAAGACCTAGGGTGAAAGCTTAAGTATCAGCCAGGCATGGTGGCACACTTCTTTAATTCCAGTACTTGGGAGGCAGAGGCAAGCATATTGCTGTGAGTTCAAAGCCAGCCTGGTCTACAAAGTGAGTCTGGGACAGCCAAGGCTACACAGAGAAACCCTGTCTCGAAAAACCAAACCAAACCAAACAAAAGCGAAAACAAAACAAAAACAAAAACAAAAAACAAACCCTAAGTATCAATAAAATGACTCCTGATTGTATTCTTCAATACTCACAAATCAGTCATCATTAGAGAGGCTTTCGCATGCAGTAGATGGAAACATGTAGAGACACACAGTCAGACATTGTGTGTGCACACGTGCATGCACACACACACACACACACATACACACACACACACATACACGCACACACACACACACACACACACACACACAGAGAGAGAGAGAGAGAGAGAGAGAGAGAGAGAGAGAGAGAGAGAGAGAGAGAGAGAGAGAGAGAGAGAAGGAGAGAGAGAATATTGTTTTTGGAATACACAGATCTAAATTGGATGATTTTATCAAATTTCTTCCTCAGAGCTCAGAGAATCCTGCTCTTTGTAAGAGGACGCATACAGAGTATAAGTGGCAGAGGGTATGGAGGACACCAGGAGAATAGAACCCTCTAAATGAACTGAGCAAGGCTCATATGACTTTACAGTGCTTACACAGGTCTGTACCAGGTCCTCTGTTTATTTTTTATAGCTTTCTGCTTAGTATTTTTTATGAAACTACTGAATGTGTGAATGAGTAGGTCTCTTATTCTTGAGTCTGGTCTTGGAGATTTTCTCCTTCTGTTGAGTTGCCTTATCTAGTCTAGATGTAACGAGTTTTGTTTCATATTATTACATTTTATTTTGTAAAAAATTACTATAATGGTTAATTTCAGTTGTCAGTTTCACACAGGAAGAGGGAATGTTAATTGAGAAATTGCCTACATCAAACTGGACTATGGGCAGTTTTGTGGGACATTTTCTTGATTGATAATTGATAGAGGAGAATGCATCTTAATATGGATAATAAAAAAGAAGCCAATGAGACACAAGTAGTGAATGATCCAGTAACTTTTGTTCATTGGTGTTTTCTGCTTCTCCTGCCTCCAAGTTCCAGACTGAGCATTGATAAAGGACTGGGACATGAAAGATATAGAAAGACTTTTCCTCAATAAGTTGGTTTTAGTAAATATTTTATAACAGTAACAGACATCAAACTGGGGCATTTACCATTATATTTACTTTCATTAGATTACTTCTGTTCTATTAAACACATACATTATTTATAACTACATTACATTGTAAGACAGGAAAATTATTCAGTGTTAGGCTATGCAGGTTTTATACCCATACAAAAGTAATTTGTTTTGTGTGACCATGGTCTGATGTATAAAGACTACTGAGGGCAAAGCACCAAATTACTTACCTCAAATGAAAAGATTATGTCTCAATGGTGAGCTAACAGATTTATAACATAAGACATATTAAATATCTCATTAAATTGTGGAGCCTTATAGGATCTTAAAAAATACCTGTTAAATGACTTACATATTCAAAAGGGGAGATTATCTTAGTCAAATTAGTCACTATAATAATAATTGTATGAGTCACTAGGTAACCTGTAAATGACAACAACAACAAAATATTTCTTACTGTTCTATCGTCTGCGAGTTCTAGACTGAGGTACTAGCAGAATCATTATTTCATAATGAGCCACTTCTGGCTCATACATAGCTGTATTTTCTATCATTGCACAGGAACAATAGAAAAGGATATGCATTGGACTATATTCTGAAAGCATAATAATTCTACATGTGAATATTCTACCATCCTGAAAACCATACTTCTAGATATCATCTCATAATGGTTTAAAATCTTAGTAAATATATATTATAAGGACATAAACTTTCAGTCCACAACAAGATAATAAATATCCAAATGAAAAAAAGTCTTCAACATAGTCACCCAGTAAATTACACTCTCATCTTAATAGTTAAACAATCACCTCAAATTATTAATTTTAATTCTATGTTCATTATATGATCTTAGTTTCATCTAAACATATTCCTATGATCCTGTTTATAAAGTCTATATGAGCTCACATTTTAAAAAATTAACTTATTATATATATATATTTTTTTCAAGTCAGATTCTCCCTGAAAGAAACTCTGTGCACAAGTGACTTATTTAAAAAAACATGCCAAGTATGAAGTGAGTACCAGAATAGAAAAACAGAATAGATAATGAGAAGAAGCTAAATTATTTTGGCCAAAGACTCAGCTTATAAGAAGCCCTGAAGCTAGTGGGCGTTTGCTTTACCTGTGATAACAATTAGTTTTTTATATTCTGCCCCAGTGCATTCCTCAAAATTGTGTGGAGAGCAGAGACTTACTTGGACATGAACTCTGGTGCCCCTATTTGACCACTTCCCTTTGGTGGATAGACCTGGTGACACTCAGAGGAAGAGTAAGCAGGCTACCAGGAAGAGGCATGATAGGCTGTGATCTTATAGTGGGGGAGGAGGTCTCCTTCTGTCACAGACCTAGGGGAGAGGAATAGGATGAAAGAAGGAGGGAGGCAGGCGTGGAAAGATACAAGTGAGGGGATAATGATTTAGATGTAATCTGAATAAATTACTTAAATAGATTTTTAAAAAAGTTATGGGTTAAGTGTAACTCTCGGTTTGTAGGATATTCACAGAAAAAATGAGAGGGAACTCATAGTCACTTCTAACTCACTCTTTACAAGGAACCCAAGTGCAATCATTTTATAGAAAAAGAATTTTTATATACATTGATGTACGTAATAAAATGAACCAGAGCCTAGGAAACATATTAAGAGTCTAGATCATTCCTTACCTTTGTCAATAAGGTTTTGAAAATGAATGAAGGTATATTGTTTATATTTTTTAATTTATTTTTGTTGTTTTGAATCTTGTTTTTGGAGATAGCATCTCACTCTTGAGGTCAAGCAGGCCTGGAATCTTTGTACAGGTCAGGCTAACTCAATCCCATGATCTTCTTCACTTCACAGTCTGATTATTATGGTTATTGGGCTGAGTCACCATATCTGGCATTTCTGGTTATTATGAGATATTCTGTTTTGATCTACCAAGTAGATTTTACATGTAGAAAACATAGAAAATGGTGATTATGTAGTTATTGATCATTACATGAAATGATAAAAAAGTTCAACTTATATTCTACCTAGAAATTCACACACAAAAACTTTTCTACAGCTTATTAGGTTGCTTAAAAATTCATTTTTTATTTCCTCATATCTTATATTTTATTATTATTTTGTTTCTTTTTAGATATAGATGTCATCAAAATGTGATTCTCAACAATTTTCATTGTCCCAGGTGTGAAGTCCAGAATTCCTCTATTCAGAAATACCTATGATTAAAATTGCTGGACACTTGTACCTAGGGTTGTCTTAAACATTATCTTGTCTCTTCTCATTTAATCTTCGTTACTACCTAATGTGTTAGGAAGCACATTGATCCCTATCTTACAAATTAAAAGCAAGCAAGCAAACAAACAAACCAATAAACCAAATAAAACTAAAGTTTGTGAAGTTAAAGTAACTTTACAATGGTCATGTATGCAAGGAAAATGCAAACAAATTCTTAAGACAATCCAATGCAAAACAAGTACCTAAAACCAATAATTTGTCTCAGACACAGAAAGGTAGAAAAAAGTTTAAAATTCTATGTCAGGTTTTGATGTTCTCATTTGAGAAGTTCAGAGAGAAGACATTTCAGCTGTAACCATTTGGAAAATATCATTCCGTGTGTTTATAGAATAAAAATAAAAGTCAGGGGAATACTCAACTGGATTGGGTAGACTTAGAGGAATAGTTGTGAATGTAAATGAATATACATGTATATAAAGCATTTTCATTATTCACTCCTTACTTTGTTTCTCCTTCCCATCTCTGTTAAGTCCACCTCCAGCTTATTTGTCTTTTTCCAAGATTCATGGCTTTTGAGTTTGTTTGTTATCAAATTAGTTTAACTAGGACCATTGGTGGATCTTAGAATTGGAACTATCCCATGAAGCTTGCTGGGGTCACCATTGACTGCACACTTGAAGAAAACATCTCTACCTCTCATGATTGTTACATTAGTAGGAAGTAGTTCAGAAATCAGAAATAGTGCCTCCAGACTCCATTCTACATTCATACTCAGATACTGATTGGTCAATTGTTATGCAAACCCAGTGTAATTATTTTTAGTTGTTGTGAGTTTATGGCCAGAAGATGGTTTTTTGTAGCCCTCCTCTCTATCTTCTAATTCTTCAATATTTGGCCCCTTCTAGAATGTTTCATGAGTCTTTTTACATTCAGTATAGATGTCCTCTTAGGGTTAAGCACTCTTCTGTGACAAATTTTCAACACTGTAGGAGTTATGAGCCTTTATGTTGATAATAATATAGAGCAGTATTTGTCTACAAACATAAACTTAGAATGCACTCTGACAGACTTTCAGTTTTGCTAAACAACAGCAGTGAGATGTCCTCCTCTTATCACCTCCCCTACTATCATAAGCTTTACATGTTCACAGGACCAGACAGATTCCCTCCTGTGGAGTTTGAAGAAATCTTTTATTTTGCTTTTAAAAAAAAGTGTGTTTGTGTGTGCATGTGTGTGTGTCTATGTGCATGTGTGCGTGCATGTGTGCATGTGTGTGTGCACATTTGTGAGTGTGTCTGTGTGGGAGAGTGTGCAGAGGACCCAGTTGTAAAGGGGGATCTCCTCTTCCACCTTTACATAGGTTACATGGATTATTCTCAGCTCACCAGGCTTCTGCAGTAAATATCTTAACCTGCTGAAGGATCTTAGATTTGCTTTTAAAAGACAGTTTTAAAACACTTTAAAAATAACTTCATTCTTAAATCCCAAACCCCAAATTGTGCAGAATGACAAAATTTATAATGATACAACATTTCTGAAATTACAAATTATTTTATTATTTTTTATTTTATTGAAAAGAAATTCTTCTCTAATACAATACATCTCAACCACAGTTTGTTCTCCCTTCACTCCTCACCCGTCCTTGCTGTCCCCCCACATCCTTTCTCCCTGGGAGGCACTCAACCTCCATTTGCTCTTCAAAATTGAACAGGCATCCAAGAGACAATAGCTAAACATGACAAAACAAGCCCTGAAGGCAGGCAAAAGTGTCAGATATATGCCCGTTCACACTGTTAGGAGTCCCACCAAAAAACACCAAGAGCTGTAACATACATGCAGAAGACCTGGTCACAACCCCTGCAGGCCCCATGCTTGCCACTTAGGGCTCTGTGAGCCCTGGTAAGGCTTAGCTGATTTTGTGGACCATGCTTTCCTGGTGTCATACATACTGAGTCCTATAATTTTTCTTCCTTTCTTCTAAAAGATTCCACAGCATTTGAGAAGAGGAATCTGGTGGACAATCACTCTCTGCATAATATCTGGCTGTGTGTATCTGCACGAGAGCTCATCTGCTGTAACAGCACACCTCTCTATTGATGACTGGGAAAGCCATTAATTTATAAATATAGCAGGATGACATTGTGGATCATTTCATTGATTCTATTTTGGCTGGGAACCAGATACAGGATAGACCAGAGACTTAAGGTAGAACCAAACACAATTGTATAAAAATAAATAAATAAATAATATAAAATAAAAATGAAAGAAAGAAATATTTTTTAAAAAGCTATGAGAATATTTTATTTTTCAAAGCTCAATATATTCATACAATGTATATTGATCAAGTACTACTGTCTCCCAACAATGTCCCCTAGTGTCATCTACTCATCTATTTCCTAGTTTTTTACTTTTGTTGCTAATGCACTCTGACTTCATTATTATTTCCCATATGCACATGAATATGTGGCCATTCAATAAGGCATGTGCAATCCTACCTGTTTATCGCACCAGTTACAAAATCCCTTCTGTGAAGCAGGCCTAATTATACAACCAGGACCTGGTTGATTATCCACTATGGTAGACGTGAACACATATTGCCAATAGGTCAGTGTTGTAGCATGGAGGGACTTCTGCTGGATAAAGTCATTGATGTCTTTTTTCCTCCAGTACTCTGCACAGCACCTTTTAGCAAAATGTATGCTTGTAAACAATGAATATATTTCGTGGATAGTTTAAAACTGTTTTCTCTGTCCTCCATCAACAGTGAGTAATGTCTTCAACAATAGGGTCTTGTCATCTAAGTTATGAAGAGCAACCAAAGGCAATGACAATAGCCTGTTTGGGGTACCTTGTGGCCTATCTGACCAATAACTCACAGAAAGCTATCCTATGCCTGGCATTGAGATTTTAAGTTAATAACTCGTATCTTTTGGAAACAGTATTGTCCATCCATGCAGAGCACTTACACTTCTGTTCAAACATTTTCACGCATGTGCACATGCACACACACACACACACGCACACACACACGTAAAGAGAGATGATTAACTTACAAACTACTAGATTCCCACAGATCCATAGATTTCATTCCCTTTTGTTTCAGCAAACCAACTCTTTACCTTCTTATCTCTCCAATCCCTCTGTACCCATCTAACTTTTAACCCAAATATGTGCCCACATTCTTATTTCATGTCATGTGTATTCAACTGTCCTTTATAATACTTTCCATGAGATGGAAAATTACATGATTATAGATTTTCGTACACCCTTTATTTTGGTTAAGCCTTCTGCAAACATTTCATGATATTTGGGAAGATCAGACCCCTTTTGTTAAAAACAGAGTATCAAAGAATTTCTAATTCTGATACTTCACTAATAAAGAAGAATTTTGCATGGCAGATGTGCAATGGTAGAATGAGAAACTCCATGAGTTTTTAAAGCAGGCAGCAGTAAAAAGTTAGAATGGGCAAAGAAGACAGCCAACAATGAGAGCTTGAAAGAGCCAGGGAAGATACAAGTATTCACATCCTAAATTATCTTTGTCTCTCTGGACCAAGCTAGATGGTAAAACTGGCTCAGTATTTGCTTTGGGATAAAGCATGGTCATCAATGGGGAACTCCAAACATTATCTAAAGTGCCAACATTATACTACAAAGGAATATAAATCTTGCATAAGACAGACCTTCATATTGAAAGAGTCAATCTAAGGCAGGTATAAAGCTTTTTTTTTTTTTTTTTTTTTTCATCATAAGCAGTAATTGTGGTGATCCTGGGGGAAATGGATTTGGGGTAAACACCACCTGCATTAGCAGCTGATAGAATGAAAATGAGGAGATTTTGGCATCTAAACCTTGTTATGTATGTTCATTATGAGTAGAATCTGTGAATTTCATCTGCCCAAAGAATATGGATCTTTATTGCTAATCACACATATTGACTGACCAAATGTAGATGGAAAAGTATGTCATTTATGTAAACTGAACAGCAAATCTGCCTTATTTTATATATCATGCTAAATTAAGTTAGTTGAGGCAATCAAACTCCTAATGCTTGGAGTAAAATGCTTGACATTTATGACATCTCTTTACCTTAGTCATGAAAACAGGTAACGCAAAAAGTTAAGAGTATAAATAGAAATTAGTATGATCAGTTACCTTTTTTCTAGTCTCATACTAAAAATATTGAAATATAGAAACATTATTATAATGATCATGTTGGAGCAAAGGAGAATTGTGCAAGTCTACATGAAAGACTGCATGAGTAGTGAAAAGAAGAGAATAAAAAGTTATATCACCTACTGGGATTTATGATGGAAATTGTTGCTGTCATGATAATGGTTATTACAAGCTGTTTTGTGAACCAACTCTGAGTTTAAAAGCAAGAATGGCTTGGCAAAGTCTGTGACTTGTTAAGTAGCTCTTATATTTACATAGTTAGGAGCAATTAATCATGTCCTCATGCCACCAATAAATATAAATGTTTTTTCTTGTAGACAGACAGGAAATGTGGTAAGCCAGGGAGGAAGAGTGTTCCCTTCAAAACACATATTTATTTGTTTATTTCAGATACTGTGGATGCAATTTTTTTTTACTGGAAAGTATAGTCCCAATAAGAGGCTTGAAGCAAGGAGGCAAAGTAGATCAGTTATATTCCATCATCCTAGTCTCAGCCTTGTCCCTTGTGAACTTACCAATGTTACTAGTCTATTTTCCTCACAACATTCACAGAAAAGACATTTTATTTTCATTACATTTGCAATTCACAGAATCATAGGTATTCTGGGAAACATTTACCTTTTTCCACTACTAATGTTTGACACATACAAGTTCTTGGAAAATTTTCAGTGAGAAACATTTAATACTAAATTGTCTCATTGTGCTTCAAATTATTTCTGATAGATTTATGTGACATTTTCTCTTAATAGTAAAAGTGAAATTTGAAAAGCCTCAAATTCATTTCTTCTTTAGAAGGCAAGAGAAAATCTTAACTACTTGGCATTTATCCTATGTTGTTGCAACTAGATTGAAATTTTCAGTGAGGCTGTAATTTTTTTCCAGTGACAAAACCTTCTAATATAAGCACACTTGCTCATATGCATGTACACACACACACACACACACACACACACACACACACACACACACACACA
Organism: Acomys russatus; assembly: GCF_903995435.1. Lineage (NCBI taxonomy): Eukaryota > Metazoa > Chordata > Mammalia > Rodentia > Muridae > Acomys > Acomys russatus. The sequence goes on from NC_067169.1 coordinate 35,017,876, forward strand.
CACACTCACGCTCCCCCCTCACACTTACTCTGCAAAATGTGCCTTAGTACAGCACATGAAACAAAGATAAGAATGGGAATGTTATATTTTTCTATTTTGGATTAAAACAGAAATACTATGTGACATCGATAATATATTTAGAATTTTGACTAATATTTATTATTAACTGCTTATATTTATGATCCAGATATTTTATGAAACTGTTTATAGCAAAGGCTACTATGTTCAATTCTGCTCTTGTTGTTTGAGATTTTATAGGAAACTTTAACATATTTTTGTTTCATTTCTGCTTTAATGATGGCTGTCTGACATATGGCCAAAAGAGAAGGGGAACAAGACTTTCAAAACCAAGAATTTCCCAACTTAAATAGAAATAGCCGTTGTATACAGAATGTTACATGACAATTTTCAAAGAAATAGGTTTCGTAAAGTTTTGTCTTTATAATGTGATATTTTATGAAATTTGATCTCATTATCAATAAAGCTACTTCTTTTCTGGATTTTCTTTTTCGTGTTATCCCAAAAAATATTTACTAAATATCTACTTTAACTTTAATTAAGGCATAATCTTCTCATGTTTCTTTGTTTTTAATGAAAGGTATTAGAAGACAATGTCTAAGTTATTAGAAACTTTCTTGTTAGATTTATAATTTTGCTACAATCATAGAAGCATTTCAAATATTGGTAGCGGCTTATACAAAATAGAGCCAATGGAAAGCTGGTAGATTTGTAGATTAAATAGCTAAAATCAATGGCAGTCTCAAATCTTTTGTGGTATCTTTTAACATAGTTCTCTCAAATTTTCTATCCCTAAGCTTAATCCTCAAGTACAAACGTTTAGAACCAGCAGCAGTTATTTAAGGTTTGAGAGTGCAATTCCCATATCTGAACCCAGAGGAGCTTAATTTACCCTGTTCAAATGAAAATACAAAGAACGTGCTTGGCATATGGACAGGGTCCTTATCAGACAATGAATCTGCTATCATCTTGATACCTACAGAAAGGAGAAAATACAAACACTGAGCACATCTTAAATATGGATCTGTTGTTTTTTATCTTAATTTATACATTCTTTAATACCTGCTCTCTTGTCATTTTACTTCTACTGGAATTCCAATAATTCATTAAGAAAAAATGAAAATGAATTCAAAAAGCATAGAAGCAGACCAAAGATTACCAAGGGCTTTGAGATATTCAGAAAAATATAATTTAAATAATGTTAATAAAATTATGGAGTTTTCTGGGTGTGGTGACACACATAATCATGTGGGTCTCTGTGAGTCTGAAGCCAGCCTGATCTACTTATTGAAATATAGAAAGTTTAGAGAGGAGTACATAGTGAGACCTTGGCAAAACTAAACAAAGCAAAACAGGCAAAAACAGAGTTCTGGTCTGAACCCCCATTTTTATGTAAGTCAAATGAGTTGTTACCTCTGCATGACTGAGAAAAATCTATCCATGATGACATTTTAGGATAAAAAAAACCCAGTCTCATTTGATTAAAAAATAAGAAACTAACCAAGTCCTACAGAGGTTAACATGGTAGTTCAAATCTAAGCTTTTTTGCTCCTCCTTCCCTAGCAGTGTCACTTGGCAAGTTACATAGGCTTCATTTGTATTCTGGTTTTATTTTTCTTTTAAAAATTGCACTTACATACCTATTTTGCAGTATAGGCATTTATGTGGGTAAAAACTCATATGCTGCAACATGCTTATGGAAGATTGAGTTGAGGTTACCTGGTTTTGTGGAAAGCATTTTACCTGCTGTGCCATCTCATTAACCTTTGTTTTTATTTTTGAGAGAAGATTTTAAGTGAATAGTTGCTAGAGAACAGTTAATGAAGAGTGATTTTAGGGTTCAAATTGCCTTAATGGTCCCATGGGTATCAGAATGAAGAAAACAGCATACAGAGTACAGCATTTAATTCACTTTCAAAATATAGAGGGAAGTCTACATTACATGTCAGAATTGTAGACCTTGAACTTGGGAAGAAGTTGAATATAATTACATCCATTTTTCCAAAGTAGAACTTGACACATTTTTTCTCATTTATAGCCAGAAGGTAGGATATACCTGATTACATTAAATCTTTTTCTTTTTTTACTGTTTCAAAAAACTTTATTTTTACTTGGTTCAAGACTTGGGAGGGACTCCAGGGCAGTTACAAAGCTGCTTAGTGGCTTGAGAGGTCCATTCTGGTGGAGATCCTGAGGCTGGTTGGTGCAGATCATAGGTGTGTTTGAGAGTGAGTTGTTCAAAGAATTACTCGCCCAGAGATGGTTGGCAGTGGCCCAGCCAGCCTACAGAGGTTGGTCAAGTGGTTGCCCATCTTTTTGATGAGCTGTACCTCATCTATGAAGTGGTGTTAGAAGTCAAAGAGATGAGGGTTTGGTATGGGCAGAACCCAGGAAATGAGGATCCGAAGGGGCTTGATGCAGGCTCTTCTCCTAGGGCTTTATGTCCTCCTGGGTTTTATCCCACTCATCTTGATATGGATTCTGCACATCCTGTAAGAGTGTGTAGTCCCCACAATCATTTTGCAACTGGAAGAGACTCTTGGTGCCTTAACTCTTCACCCTAGACCAATTAACAGTTGTGACCTATACCTTCTGAGTCACATCATCCTAATCAAAACAGTAGCTCTGAGAAAAGTAGGTGTAGGAGGCCAGGAAGTGTAAGTTGACCAAGCAGTTCAAGGCAGCTTCCACTCTGGTGTAATAATACTGACAAATCTGAAAGGTCATGGCTGATCCGCGGTATGGAGCTAGTCACAAAGAGACAATGCTGGCTGACCCTAGGAGCTGGAAGCAGCAAGGAGATGGTCCCAGAGGCTCTGAATGAAGAAACTGTAAGGCAGGTGGAAGTTAATAAAGAGGGAGTCCCCAGGGCCATTCTGTCCAAACACTGTGGAAACAAGACACAGATCCACGGGTTCTGCTCTGATTATGCTAATTCTTACAAGCATTTGGGTATCATACTTTTACTTATGTTGGAAATATTTATCCCTGCAGCATAGTTCATTTCTTTCCTGCAAAACATAAGTGAGAAAGAAGGGTAGCCTATGAACAATGTTACCATAATTGTGAAAGTTTCTCTGTAACAGGATTCAGAATTCATCACATGCCATCATGCTTCTTGTATATTATATAAAAAATAAACTGCATAGTTAATACCTCCTTGACAATGTGTAGATGAAATAGTTCTATTATATATTTTGTTGTTTACATAATAAACCACATTAAATGTTTCTAACAACTTTTTAAATGAAAATTACACTGTATTCAAATATCATATTGCAAATAGTATCCACAAAATATTATTTAAAATAATATATCTGGATTGAGCAATCTTGGAATTCAGCATAATGCTTGCTAGAGGCCAGATCAGTGGTGAATGATGTTATTTTAATGGAATCATGAATATCAGAATGTTGATATCAGAACACAATACAGCATAGTTAAGTTCATACTCCCCTTCCTTTAATTCTAAGGTATGTCTGAAATTTTTATTGGATACACCAAAAAAAACTAAATTCAAGAACTCACACTTGTTTTTCATTGAATTTCACAATTGTGATGCTACAATGACTCACAAGCTCATTATAGTACATGACATTTATACAGAATTAAAACAAGTACTTAAAGAATTTATTTTTAAGCTCATGCTTGCTTTTATTTTCTAGTAGTAATTTCGGAAGACTAATTTGAAGTGAAACAGGTAAATAAGTGTTTGAGAAAAATTAAATTAGTAAAAAGAAAGTACATTATGTAATTTTACAAAGTGATCCAAGAAGAAAAGTTGTGTGTGTGTGTGTATGTGTGTGTGTGCGTGTGTGTGTGTGTGTGTGTGTGTGTGTGTGTGTGTGTGTGTTGGGAAAATATGTCATATCATGGAACAAATCTGACATCATTTAAATCAGTGGTCCCTAGGTACTTTGAGCACACATAAAATGGAAGATTGGTTTGTTCAAAGCCTGAAGGTCGCATTGTTCTATAAGTTGAACTTCAAGTTACCTCATGATAAAAGTAATGTAATCTGCTAAATGATTCACAGGTTAGTGTCAAAGGTAAATTTAAAGATTATAGTGGACAGAATAGTTTTCATGCAACCAGGAAATCACTTTTCCTGTTAAAATTTTAATAATATTTAATTTGTCTTGAGTTGACACTTGTACTGTTATTTCCTTTAAGTATAAAGAAAACAAAACAATAAAACAAAAATCTGTTTATCCAAAACAGTGATGATTTGTTTTTTAAGAATAAAAAAATCTTGGAATGATTATCTGACTACAAGAAGTAGGGTGTGTCACTAAATATATCATATTCCAGAAGTAGTAAATATATTTACTTTATTGTGAAAGTCCAATCACCACACATTTCAAATTTTCTCCAAATTTTCTCATTGTAACCTACCCATTAAGTTATAATCCCCTTCTCTCCTTCACTCAGCCTCCTTTTCTCATGTTTTTGGAATGGTAATAATAATAAGAATGATTTTAGTAAAATGTATATGCCCAGAAGTATTAAGTAGATCTTTTGTCAGTATTTCAGTAACACAATGGCTAAGAGTAAGATCGATAATTGTCAAGTGGAGCCAATGTGCTGGCTCAATTGATAAAGGCACTTGCCTGACATTCTGAGTTGGCTCCTCAGGCCCTACATGGTGGAAAGAGCACTGACTCCCACAAATTGTCTCTCTATCCTCACATGTCCCATTCTCTCTCTCTCTCTCTCTCTCTCTCTCTCTCTCTCTCTCTCTCTCTCTCTCTCTCTCTCTCTCTCTCACACACACACACACACACACACTTAACAGATAGAAAGAAATAAAATTAAAAGAGTAAAGCAGTGCAGTTCCTATAAGCCAAATCAGACAAATTATGTTGTATCTTAGGGAACAAAATAGTTTTTCAAGTTTTTATTGGGTCTAGAGAGATAGCTTAACAGTAAATAGCACTGTTTTTTTTTTCCCCACAGGACTTTGGTTAGTTTTGGAGCATCCACATGGCAATTCACAACAGTCTCGGCACTCCAGTTCCCAGCAATCTAATGTTCTCTTCCAGCTTCCACTGTTAAGAGACAGGCATGCAGTACATGCACATATATGTAAGCAAAATACATATACACATTTTTTCATTTAAAGTTTATAGAACAATGAAGCCTGAGTGGTAGTCCCTCTACATATGAAAGAAGACTAAAAATATTATCATGGAGTTACTGCTTATTTAAAACAATCTCATGTTCAAAAAGTAGTATATATTTTGTTAAATAACATTATATGTTTTAACTGAGATAATTAATAAATGTACAATTTTTTAGTATATCTAAAAAATGAATAATTCAATTTTGTTATTTTATGGGATTTTAGCATTATTAAATTTATATTTTGCTGTTTTGTCTTTTAACCTGTTGATTTTAACCAAGGCCCTCTGTGCGACTCTAAATTTGGAATTATACACTCAAGTCTGATGGCCTCACCAATGAGACCTCCCATTAGTGCAGCCTTACCCATGACTAGCAACCACACATGCTTTGAGACAATAATGTAGAAAAGGTACTTCTGGGGAAAAGGTAGGGATGATGGTGGTTGGCGAAGGATAAGAGAGTGTAGTGACTATAGTGAATATAGTGAGTGAGAGTAAGCAGAGTGTATTATGTATTTGCATGAAATTGTCAAGGAACAAATGTAATTAATAAAGAAGCAATAATAAAGTCTGTAAACAATTAGTTATGTTAATTGTAAAACAGCTCTTCATTTTTTTTTCCTTTTTTTTTTTTTATTAATTTATTCTTGTTACATCTCAATGTTTATCCCATCCCTTGTATCCTCCCATTCCTCCCCCCCCATTTTCCCCTTACTCCCCTCCCCTATGACTGTTCCTGAGGGGGACCCTCCTCCCCCTGTATATTCTCATAGGGTATCAAGTCTCTTCTTGGCAACCTGCTGTCCTTCCTCTGAGTGCCACCAGGTCTCCCCCTCCAGGGGACATGGTCAAATGTGAGGCACCAGAGTACGTGAGAAAGTCATATCCCACTCTCCACTCAACTGTGGAGAATATTCTGACCATTGGCTAGATCTGGGTAGGGGTTTAAAGTTTACCGCCTGTATTGTCCTTGGCTGGTGTCTTAGTTTGAGCGGGACCCCTGGGCCCAAATCTGCCTATCATATTGTTCTACTTGTAGATTTCTAGGACCCTCTGGATCCTTTTATTTTGCTGTTCTCCCATGCGTCTCTCATTTAGAGTCCCAATAGGATGCCTTCCCCTCTGTCCCAGTTTCCTGGTAAGTGAAGGCTTTCGTGGGACATGCCCCTTGGGCTAGTATGCAGATATAAGTGAGTATATACCATTTGATTCTTTCTGCTTCTGGGTTAACTCACTCATTATGATCATTTCTAGCTCAATCCATTTGTCCACAAATTTCGGGTATTCCTTGTTTTTAATAGCTGAGTAGTATTCCATAGTGTATATGTACCACAGTTTCTTTATCCACTCTTCTACCAGCTCTTCATTTTTAAAGTAGAAATATTTTACATTCAGCATCAGGAATGATGCTGTAGTAATACAGATCAGAAGAAGAGATATGTTTATTTTAATTTCAGAAGTGTAAGATATAATGAAAAGTACACACAAGAATAGTAAATAGTACAGATATCCAATAGTTAATCCTTTACTGAGACTCTGAACTTTGTGTTGACCTGAAAAACTGAAAAATTAAATAAAATACTGAAAAAATAGAAAATGCTGGTAAATCAGATTCTGATGTCAGATTCTGGTTTCTCTTACACAGAAGGAAAATTTCTACTCAGAGAGAGAAATATCCCAAAGATCTCACAACATGAACAAGCAATTGCAATTTGGTGTACACACAAAAGAAGTGAAAACATATTTCTCAAAAATTGTACACATAGAGCATCATAATAGAACATTTTATAAACAAAGAGGAGAAGAATCAAGTATATCCTAGAACTAATTAATAAATAAAATATGATCTATTCATATAATTAATATTTTGTAATATGAAAATGAATTACTATTTTCTATGATAGACATAAACATGAAAGCGTGAAATGAAAGAAGCCAGACAAACGGTTAGATTTTATATAGTTCCATTTATGTAAAATACATAGAAAAGCCAAACCCACAGAGACGAAAGTAGGCTAATTTTTTTCAAGGATTTGTAGAGTTTTAGCTGGCAAATGTGCAGGCATGCTGTATTTTTATAGAAAGATAAAACTATTTTAGAATATGATAATTGTGATAGTTCTAAAACACTATGAGTGGATACCCCAGTATATTCAAAAATAGTAACATAGTATAGTTATGTGAAACTTTTCTCACTATAAACACTGAGCAATAAAAACATGGTAGTCAAAAATGGAGAATAAATCATCAGCTGTAAGGGATTAAAACAGCAAAGAAACACTAAATTAGAAATCAGGAAAATAAAAATATAAACATAAGAGTAATATGATCAAAGTATATTAGGCATATGTAAAGAAATGACACCATATTTATATATATACATATATACCTATATATGTGGATATATATATACATATATATATAGAGAGAGAGACAGAGACAGAGACACAGAGAGAGACTGTAATGCTATTATAATATAACAAAATTCTTTGCTTTAGATAATTAATATTAAAGCATAATAAACCTCCATTATCGCAGAAAGACTCAAGTGGTATATACTCACTTATATCTGCATACTAGCCCAAGGGGCATGTCCCACGAAAGCCTTCACTTACCAGGAAACTGGGACAGAGGGAAGGGCATCCTATTGGGACTCTAAATGAGAGAAGCATGGGAGAATAGCAAAATAAAAGGATACAGAGGGTCCTAGAAACCTACAAGTAGAACAATATGATAGGCAGATTTGGGCCCAGGGGTCCCGCTCAAACTAAGGCACCAGCCAAGGACAATACAGGCAGTAAACTTTAAACCCCTACCCAGATCTAGCCAATGGACAGAATATTCTCCACAGTTGAGTGGAGAGAGGGGTATGACTTTCACATGAACTCTGGTGCCTCACATTTGACCATGTCCCCTGGAGGGGGAGACCTGGTGGCACTCAGAGGAAGGACAGCAGGTAGCCAAGAAGAGACTTGATACCCTATGAGAATATATAGGGGGAGGTAATCCCCCTCAGGAACAGTCATAGGGGAGGGGAATAAGGAGAAAATGGGAGCGGGGAACGGGAGGATACAAGGGATGGGATAAACATTGAGATGTAACAAGAATAAATTAATAAAATTTTTTTTTAAAAACATAATAAAACTTTTAAAGCCCATTGATGCATTCAGTATACTCAGGAGTATCATACTAGGCAGGTTTGGTAGCACAATTCTCTCATGGAAATTCACACCCATAATAAGTGAAAAATTCAAACATATATGGGCACCATTTTAAATACTTATTAAATAAATATTTGGTAGGTATTATATTAGTTCTCAAATTCAATAACCAGTTCAGAGGAGACTTAAAAATAGAAACAGCAATACTGATTAGGAACTATAGAAGGGGAAATAAAACTATTTTTGTTTTCTTGTGAATAGAGGGTGTATGAGCCCCTTCTGGAGGCTTTATGAATCTGGGTAAACTAGGACTGATGTAGGGTTGTAAAAAGAGCATACTAGTCTCACGCACAACTAAGGGCTCCATATTACAGACAAAAGTTTTATATTGACACAAATACTTTGTTAGGAGGTGATAATCAAGTAGAAAGTTAGATGTCCCTGAAAAAGAAGATGCATTCACAAGGGTGAGCAGTTTCCTAATATGGTGAACAACAGGGTATCATGGGAAACAATGACATTACAATGTGTAGTTTCACAAAGTATTCTCCTGACATGGGAAGTGTGTGGTTATGAAGGCTGGTTGTTTTGAGAGTCCTGGGCCAGAAGAGAGGTGGAGCTGATCCCAGCCCATCAAATAAGCAACCATGGCATGGAAGGGGAAAAGAAGATCCCGCACAGCAAGAACAGAGCTTTAATTTCCTGTTAGTCGAGTGGACCACTTCCTTCAAGAAGGAAACTATTCCAGGCACCTAAACTCTCTACTCCTGTGTTTCTTGCTGGTATACTTGAGTATCTGACATTCAACATCATTGAGCTGGCTGCCATTGAGGCCCACATCAGCAGGAAGAAGAGCATCGCCCCAGAGCACATGTGTCAGGTCGTACAGAACAACAAACAGCTTAGTCAACTCTTCCAAATGGACACCACCTATGCGGTTGATGAGATTCCAAAACCCAATGAGAACTGATGATGCCTGGGTCTCAAAGGCTGGAGGCTATACTCCTTCAGCCTCTACCAGTCTCCACATCCTACTAACTGGGACATGTAGTTAGACATGCTATTAAAGCATGCAAACAGGAACAGGTCAGTGTTTCTAACTCTTATAATTTCATCATTTTGAACTGGAGATGTCCTGAGATACCCAGTGTGTGGAGGGGAATGCAGGAGTGGAAGCTGTCTATAGTCACCGTGGGACATTCGAGCTATAATTTCCAGGGGAAAGTTTCTAATAAGGGATGATGTGGATAGTGACCATGTTAGAAGGAGGTACCTGAGGTTGAGGATTGGGAAGCCATCATATTGGGATGGGAGCATATAAAGGTTTGGGAGTAAATTGTCTGTCACTTCCAAGGCAAGTTGTATTCCCAGAGCAGTCTGGCTAGCTAGAAAGAGGGAAGTGAAGACATGAACAGTCATAGGGAGCATTTCATTCTTGGGAGAGAAGGTCTCAGGTTACCAGGTGAAGAATATGGTCTGGGTGAATGCCAGGAATATAAAGCAACTATCTTTTTGCATTAGCTTAATGGATAGTGTTGTTGTTTGGATTGTGTGTGATTTGAGTTGGCGTGCATTCTTGATTGGATGAATGTGTCCATGAAACCCACAACTCCAGTAGTTGGGAAGGTATCCCAGCCCTCAAGTGAGACAGTGTCCTCAGGGTATCCTGAGGCGTGGGAGCCCAGGAACCCCACAGCTCTGGTGTAGGACAGTATCTCAATGGTATCCTGAGACATGGGAGCCCAGGAACCACACAGCTCTCAGAAGAGACTTCCTCAACAGAGACATTGCAGCTCCCAGTGGGATGGCTGCTCTTAACCTTAGGGAGCTGAGGAGCCTAGAAGTCTGAGCTCAATTCCTTCTCCAGCTGATGCAGCTCTCAGTGGAGGCTTTCCCCAAGGCCAGAGGAGCCTTGGAGCCTGAATTCCACTCCTCCAGGCAACACAGCTCCCAGGGAGAGTTGCCACAAACCTTAAGGAGCTGAGGAGCCTTGGAGCCTGAGATCCACCTCTTCTCCAACCATAACAGCTCCTAGGGAGGTGTGGCCCAACACCTGAAGATCCGAGGAGCTTTGGATCCTGAGCTCTGCTGCTTTTCCAGCCATTGCAGCTCCTAGGGAAGGGTTTCTCCAAATCCTGAGGAGCTGAGGTGCTTTGAAGCCTGAGCTCTGCTCTTCTGTTTCTTCTTTCTTTTCTTCTCCTTTGTAGCTTCTTCTGAAGAGTAGTCATAGCAGGCAGTAAATCTCTTAAAAGAGACATTGGAAGGACGCGTCCAGGAGTGGCTGCAGGAACTGGGCAGATACAGCTTTTATATAGTATTCCTCAGGGACAGCTTTCTGGGGCAGGGATTTCTAGTGTGCAGATTGTTGGGACTTCAAGTCCTGAGCCTGACTTCACGGATTGGTCAAATCTCCTGCTCAGGGATTGGTGGGGTTTAGTGGAAGGCTCAGGGATTGGTCAGTTTTTCTGCTCAGTTATTTGTGGGGTTTTGTCTAGACGTTTCATCTCAAATTATCGTAATCTGGGATGAGTCCTATTGAGGGGATGGAGATGACAGTTTACAGAGGTCTTGAGTGGGAGAGGGCTTCTGGAACTTTCTCAGGCAGAAGTCTGGCCACTTTTTTGCCTCAAGGGGTTATAAAGTTTACAAGGTGTACAAAATTTACAGAACTCATTATAAAGGTAGTAGGCTGAAGCAGGAAAGGTTGTCTTCCTCATGGACAGCTCTCATGACAGTGGCCATAGGCATTCTGAGGGTGGAAAGGTGTCAAATTTTCATAGCAGATGGCTGAGACAGGAAGGTCCTCATGGACAGCTTCCTCTGAGCCACTGACAGGAACCACTGTTTTGTCTCCAGACTCCTTAGCTCCAGGACAGGAATGAGGGGCTCATTGTCCTGAGGCAAGAAGGAGGACTGGAAGCATGCCACTTGAAATTTCAGAGGCCCAATGCTCACAGGATAGACATAGGGTGGTGGTGTGATGGGCCAAAGTGCTGAGGGGCTTCCCACAGATTGGGGAAGGTAGCATATCACAGGGCTGAGGATGGCAGGGCAGTAGAAATTTGAAGCTTGGTGGAAGCAGCAGGCCATCACAGCTTGGGGACAGGGCACAGTAGCTTGGGACTGGACTGCCATGGCTTGAGGAAGACTACTATCGCTGACCCAGGACATGGCTTGAGGCTAGGCACCACAGCTTTCGCCTTGACAGGGGTCTCAGCTCTGCCCCCCAAGGCCCTCTCTGCAGCTGAAGAAATGGGATGCCGCTGAGCTGGGATCTCAAAAGCAGCAGGAGCTTTGATCTAGCCACACCACTGAGGCAGCTGAGCTAAGAAATCCCTGCATATAGGGGTATTCATATAACCAGTGCATTTCTTATGTGTATGATAGATGAAAATCTCTCCATCTTTGATTTGCCTAATATAAGCTGGCTTATAGCCCATAAACTGGTGGTTCTCACAAGACATCACACAGAATAACCAGCTGTCACCTTCCTCGTCTGCACACACACAGGCTGCTTTCCCAAAGTGTAGCTGAACCTGATAAAAGAATGACTACTGGGCACAGGCACTACTACTGTCATTCACCTTTTTGTTGTCCCTTGAGATAACACAAAGAGTGTCATGAAGAGTATAGAGGCAGGCAGAAATGGGCATATTAGGCAGGCTACACTCTGTTTCTTCTCCCTGATGACTCCCTCTCTCTACCTTAGTGGAAGCAGAAGGACCAGACTCAGACTTACCTTAGTTGAGAATGAGAAAATACTGTGTCAAGATATAAAAATTAATTTTTAAAAATTGTATTCACCTTACATCCACATCACAGTCCTCCTCTCCTTCCCTTCTTACTCTTCCTCTCTCTTCCTCTATACCCCCTTCACCTTCTCCTCAGTAAAAGAGAGCCCCCCCAAAAACAACCCATCCTGGCACATCAAGTTGCATCAAGAGTAAGCACATCTTCTTACACTGAGGCCAGGCAAGACAGACCCACCGGAGGGAATTGATCATAATGCAGGCAACATAACCCCTGTCAGAGACAATGCCTGTTCCTTTTTCTAGGGGACTCACATTAGGACTAAGCTGCCCATCTGCTACATATGTGTAGAGGGCCTAGTTCCAACCCACACATGGTTTTTGATTGGTGCTTCAGTCTCCATATGCTTGTTGTGCCCTGGTTAATTTACCCTGTTAGTCTTCTTGTAGAGTTCTTGTCCTCTTCAGGTCCTTCTATCCTTCCCCACACTTTTCCAAAAGAATACTCACACTTGGCCTAATGTTTGGCTGTGACTATCTGCATATGTTTCAATCTACTGCTGGGTGGAGCCTCTCACCAACAGCTATGCTAGGTTCTTGTGTCATTCATAGTGTCAGGGCATGGCATCTTCCCATGGAGTTGATCATCTTACACAAACCTAGGGATTCTTTCTTGCTGCATAATGTACACTGAATCTAAGATACTTTATGCCTAGATGTCTACCACAAATATTTATGGCTCACTAGAGAGCTAAGAACCACTTCTTAATCAAACGTTCCCACATACTTCTCATTGAAGTAGCAAACAGACTTCTTAGAAGTCACAAGTATATAGTAGCCCATGCATGATCTCATGATGATGACACATTTGCATCCCTTTATTAAATAAGCCCTATATCTAAGACCTGGGTTTCTATTCATACAGTGGCCTACAGTGGCAATGGGCATCTCTATGATGGGCCGTGGCAGAGAATTAATTATTATACTCTGACCTTGACTCATAAGTTAAATAGCTATCTGTTGTTTAGAAGTTGTATGGCCTATGAATATAAATTATCATAGCCCCAAAATCTAGTCCTACACTCTGGAAAGAAATAGCCTTTGTAAAGGAGATGCCATGGCACGTCAGTTAAATACAGCAGGTGATCAGTTTTGTGTGGTCGGTAAAAGAGAGGATATTACTAATCAAGAGTGATCCTGTAAAAATCAAGGCATCCTGGGGCGCCTTCAGATTCTGTTCCCTGTCCAAGATGGAATTTAGAGGTGGGATTTGACACAGCCATAATTACAAAGCCTTTGTAGAGTCAAAGAGCTTAGAAGGATCAGTAGGTGCACTGCTCTCTCTTTATACATGTTCTCATCTGTGCCTATGGGATTCACAGGGAAAAGAAAGCTATGAACATCACAGAAAGAGCCTTATCCCTCACTCTACCAATGCCTCCAACATGAATGTACATGAACACTACACTGACGGGAGCAAATGAGGCAGTATGAACCCTTAGGTATGAACACTTAGGAAAGCATCAGCACACTCAACAGTATGATTTCTGTATCTTTCTCGGATGAAAGAACATGATGTTGAAATAAGGATGCCTACTAGCTTGCATCCTACAGAGGGACCAATTGGCAGCCAGAGCATTGTTGAAGGAAGGTAACCTGTAACATGCCTGAGCACAAAGAAACTGCCAATCAGTTGTGTTATCAAAATAGCCTCAGGGTGGCTGAAAATGTGGCTGAAAATATCAGTTGTAAGAATATATGATCCCAAGAGTCAAACTTATTAGGAACTCACTGTCTAACAATGGCATGGTATTGGCATGAACACAAAATAACTAACCTCACACTGAAAGCTTCCCTTGACCTGTCTTCCAAAAATATATGACCAATCTAGTAGTATGTAACTAAAGATAGAGACAGTCTGATCCTTTATAAAATGCTTTTGTTACCCTAAAAGCAAGAGTCTAGAAAAAGAGGTTATTCTACTAAACACAGATACATTATTTCTTTGTTCAAAATCACAGAATGGCAAATTACATACCTAATCTGGACAACAGATATGCTTGCTTAAAATGAAATTATTTTATAGTGTTACTTAAAAATCAAGAACTTTTAACCTGAATATCTGGATTTCTTTCTTTTCTTGAAAAGTCAAAATATCTGGTCATGGCCATGGTAAAAGTCATCTGGAAATGTCTACGTGCTGTCCCACTAGCACAAATATCCCTGTTTTGCAGCAGTCCTCCTCCATTAATATTAAGATCCATTTATTTTCAATGCCTGTGTGTTAGAGATGACCATTAACAAGCAGTTCCTAGGCTGATCCCAGAAATTGGTCTTATGAGAACTGGAACTCTGAATTTGTTGGTTTTGTTCATTGAGGAGTATTGGGGTATCTAAGGATGTCAATGACTGAGGCCTACGTTTGGTATTATTTGAGTGTTTCATGTCAGGATCCTTTACAAGAAGAAAAAATTAGCTTCATTTCACACCATGTATTTTACAATAGCATGGGAGGATGAATCCCTAAGTTTCTAGTAAAGCAGCATTCACCAAAATAAACCAGTTAACAGCAAGGAGGCAAGTTACATAGTATAGTTACTTATTTGAGTTCTACAATGTAGGAAGAAATAAATCCATAAATCCATGAACTCTCCTGTGCAAAATGTCTTTTTGATGTGAAGTGTCAAAATAGTAGTATAGGAAAGAAAAATAAGATCTGTTCACCAAGTGTTGTCCACTTGGTGATCCATCAAACTCCATGACTATAAATTTAGAAGGTTAAGAAAATGATTTCTAAGGTCCACTAGAAGGATATAATTGTCAGACTTACTTAGTCTTTTTCTAAGAAAAACTTCTACTGAATGATGGAATGTGGTGTAAGAAAATAGGAGCTTTTCATGGTGTCTGCTTTACAACTGAGGCCAGCAAGGCCCATTTTTTGAAGATTGTAAAGTAAGAGCAGTATAGCACCGATGAGGGTCCAGCCCACATAACTAATGTTTAGACTCTTTCACCTAACGTGTCCTTGAGAGAAGCATGGTGAGGCAGGGGTCTGTGTGATAGTCTACCTTTTAAATGTGAAACTCAAGACTTCACTGCAAATCTATTAGGGAGTAATGGATATTAGGGAAGCACTTTCAATAGCTGATTCTTGAGGACATTCACTTCCACTTTCTTTGGTAAAGGTTAGATAGGCTGGGTTTCAAAAGACCAACTTCATAATACTTTTTACTTTAACAAGGGTTTTATGAGATATAACTCTACAGTGGCTTGGTATTAATGCGATCTGCCATAATATGTTTTTTTCCTTGACAAAAGTCTGCATCCAAAGCTTCTTTGAAGTACTGTTTCTTAGGATACTTCCTTTCCAAATAAAGCTTTGAGTGCCCTTTTTGTTGAAGTAAAGGATTCTGCCTGTTCACTGGTTATAAAACTTTTCAGTAAACTGAATAAGCTCAGAAATAATATGGGCAGCCTGGAGTAGTGGCTGCTAACAGCATCTCAGCACTCTAGAATCTGAGCTGAAAAGATTGCCATGACGTAAGATACAATTTGTCTTCTAGAGATACAGACTTATGGAACATGACCCTGATACACACACACACACACACACACACACACACACACACACACACACACACACACACACACCATTACAACTCTCCTGATCTTTAACAAAGGCAACCATTTCCCTCCCTCCCCTAGGGATACCTTCTCAAATTGTAACAAAGTGCCTTTGTTTGAACAAAATACATTTGTTTGATTTGCACTACTGAAATTTCTGAACTTTCAACTCTTCAGGAAAATAGTAAAAAACCTCAATGTAAGTAAGAGAAACATATAGTTGGGTACAGGACTAATATTTCTAATCTCCATAATGTGTTTTAATTCACAATAGCTCCCTTTTAATTTTCTCACCTGGCAAGATGTAAAGGCAGATAAAATATTTATTACTACTAGCTTGATGAATTTGTTCTGTCTGTAAAGCAGTGTTTTCTTATATTTTAATTATTTCAAAGATGTTCAGGCTGGGCCTGGTGATTTCTGTGTATTAATAGACCTAATCAATATTTTCTACCAATAACAAATGCCAAAGATTTACAGTCACTGTTTGGCTTCTTCTTTAATGACACACCATTCATATCCACTGCATTCCCTATGGCATATCACAGTACTCCTCTACAGATAAAACTTGTATTTAATGATTTATAGAGTGTTTGTTTCTGCTCCTCTCCTATGAATATAGAATCTTTTTTCATTAAAATATAACCTTTATTGTTTATTCACAACATCTCATATTAATAAATATCAATGTCACAATGTAAAACATCCCATCTTTTAAATGTCCCACAGACTAATTAAAAAATGTCAAATGTGTGTCCCCTTTGAAATATCCAAAATCTCAGCTGGGAGGTGGTGGCACAATCCTTTAATCCCAGCACTTAGGGAGGCAGAGGCAGGCAGATTGCTGTGAGTTTGAGGCCAGCCTGGCCTACAAGTGGGTCCAGGATAGTCAAGTTTACACAGAGAAACCCTGTCTTGAAAAACCAAAAAAAAAAAAAAAAAAAAAAAAAAAAAAAAAAAAAAAAAAAAAAAAAGAAAAGAAAGAAAGAAAAAAGAAAAAAGAAGAAGAAGAAAAGGAAATATCCAAAGTCTCTAAAATATCCAAATATTTTCAACTGTGGGCTCACTTTTTCTTTCACTTCCTTCTTCTATCTATTCTTCCACAGGGTTTTCTGACCTCTCAGGGGAGGAATTTGAGAAAACATCCCATTAAGGCTGAGTGTTCCAAGATCTTTCTCTCTCTCTCTCTCTCTCTCTCTCTCTCTCTCTCTCTCTCTCTCTCTCTCTCTCTCTCTCTCACTCTCTCTCTCTCTCTCTCTCTCTCTATATATATATATATATATATATGTATATATATATATATATGCCTATCTATCTATCTATCTCTCCCCTTTCTATTCCTCACCCTCATAATTTCTTGCTGTGGGGCCCTGTATTTGTTCCCATCTGCTGCAGGAGGAAGTTTTTCTGCTGATGGTTGAGCAAGACACTGATCTATGTGTATACCAGGATGTCATTAAGAGTCATTTTTATTATTTTTTAATACAAGTAGTGCTTGGTTTTACCATAGGTCCCTGAGCTATCTAGTGTCTGGTTCTTGGTCACTTAAGCAGTGTCAGACATGGGTTTCATATCATTCAGTAGGTGTTAAATCAGATTGATTGGCTACTTTCAAAAGTTTTGTGCCACCATTACCCTAAAATATCATGTAGGTAGGACAACATTGTAGATCAAAGTGTTTGTAGTTGGTTTGGTGTCTATGTTTCTCTTCTAGTATCCTACAGAGTAACTTGCCACACCAAAGACACTAGAACTTTGGGGTGAAGCTTCTATGTAGATATCAGCTCCATCTCTCCATGTTCAATGAGTTGTGTGGGTATTGTATCCAGCAATAGGGATTTGCTGCCAGTTTGCAGAGAGTAACCTATTGTTATGTCAACAGTCTGGATTGCATGGGGATTCCTATGAGATGCTATTGCCTAACAACTCAATTGGATGTAACCCAGTCACACTACTGGAAGCTTAATTTGGTGACTTAAGATGGTAAGTTGGGATTTCTTCTTTTTTATTATTTGGAGACTTCATTAGGATGATTGTCTACATGCATTTTAAGCTGTTTACACTGAACTTGATTTCCATATCACCCCTCAAATCCTAGATATAAAAATTTAGATACTAAAAAAGGCAAAATAAAAAAAGTAATCCAATTAAAACCAGGGTATAGTTCTAAACATGGCACTCTCAATAAAGGAAACTCTAATGGCTGAGAAACACTTTAAAAAATGTTCAGCATCCTTAGCCATCAAGGAAATGCAAATCTAACTTTTTGAGAATCCATATTACACTTGTTAGAATGGTTAAGATCAATAACACAAGAGACAGCTCATGGTGAGGAGGATATGAAATAAGAGGAACTCTAATCTAGAGTGCAAATTTGTATACCCACTACAGAAATCAATATGACAGTTACTCAAAAAACTAGGAATCAATCTACCTCAAGGCTCAGATAAATCGTTCTTGGGCACATACCAAAAAGATGCTCCATGATACCACAAGTATACTTGCTCAACCATATTCATTGCTGCTCTATTCATAATAGCCAGAAATTGGAAACAATCTAGATGTCTTTCAGCAAAAGAATGGATGAAGAAATTGTCATTCATAAACACAGCTTTTAATTTTTTTATATTTCAAAAACTTACATCATAAAGTTTGTAGGCAAATGTATTGAACTAGAGAATACAATCCTGAGTGAAGTAACTGAGACCCAGAAAGATAAATATGGTATGTACTCACTCATAAGTGAATATTGGCCTTTAAATAAATGATAGTCAAACTAAAATCTCTAGACCCAGAGAAGATATTTATAGAGGAAAGGACTAGGAAGAACACATGAATTTCCATGGGAAGAGGGAATAGAATAGATTTTGTGGGTAGACCTGGGACCAGGGGAAATAAGAAAGGAAGTTTCAGTTGTGGAGTCAGGGTTGAGGGAGGGAATTCATGGAGGGACAGCTAGAATTGAATATGAAATCTTAAATGATTGTTTCATGGAACCTTCAAAAAGAAGTTTCATACTCATATGCCTCACACCTAGTGGGATAGTGGAGGGCTGTGGAATTTGAAAACATGGGGAAATTCTTAGAAAGGTGTGATTGTCATCTAACTATCCCATAACTTTAAATCTGCTTACTCTCCGAGTTTGATAGCTACTCCAAAAAGAAGAAATTCTTCCCAGGCTTTCCAACTTTGGAAAGAACATACTCAGTACTTATCTAGTGTTTTCAAACATTATTTTAATATCATACAAGTCTATCCCCTGCCTATCCCTTTACATTGAGGATCCCCACTACAGTAATACCTGAGAATCATAAGACTATACAGTAAGCATTGCCTTTTGGGTCTCTTAAGTAGAATCTTTGAGTCTTGGCTGTGGCTATCACAATCTGTGTCTTTTGGAGACTGATATATGCAGTTTTAACTATTATCTATGTATTTTTCCAATGTGTAAGTTTCTCAAATGGCATATATATATGCCCCTGAGACAATAGATATTCACCTATCCAGAGACTTTGTCATCTGGCTCAACCTTAATTGGATTTTGTATCAAGTCTTAGCCCTCAGATCCGAGACACCAGGCATAGCTACACAATCCCCTTAAGTTAAGTGGAAACACTCCATTCATAACTTAGTTAATGCAGGTGCTATAACCTATTGAAACCTCAAAGATAAAGATCCTATCTTCTTTCCTGTACAAAAATGACTGAACATGTAAAATTTTCAGTGTTCCCAGCAGCAGTGTAGGGAGATCCTTAGGATCAACTGTCTGACACAGAAAAGGAGTTGCCTTGTGTTGTGAATGATAATGTCACTACCACACACAATGGACCTCAGAGAAAAGTGGTGACATAACACTGCTTCTGCTGACTCACACAATATTTGTTGGACATGATAGTTTGGTTAAATTGAGAGCATGAGATTGTGGATTTTTTGAGGGTCTAAGACTATGAAAACCCAAGATTGTTTTACTGCTTCCTAAGCATGCAACAACTATGCCTCTATTTGATTAGAGAAATAGGAACAAGTTAATTTTGTCATCCAGGAGATGCTTTTATGAGATGTTACTGTGTGGTAGACTTCAATTAATCTCCTCACTCATCTCTATTTCACACATCTCTGCTTATACTAAGTGCTTTAAGAGTTCAACACAGACAGTAAAACAAAAACAGTTTTACTACACTTTATATGGCACTCATCATTACTATCTTCTTTGCTCATGGCCAGATAGGCCTAGGAGATGCCTGAGGAACTTTAATATTCCAGGCTGCCTTACTTGGAGGACAAAAATAAAAGGACTCCTCAGTAAAGTTCCTATATATCAAAGATGTCCTCATTTGCAATGGCCTATGCACATTTACCATGCACACTGACCATTATTAACAATAAAAATGACCTCATAACCCCATAGACGTAGCACTGTTGGGAAGTGTGGTCTTGGAGTAGGTATGGCTTGTTGGAGGAGGTGTATCACTAGAGTTAAGGTTTTGAGTGCTCAGAATCTCAAGCCAGTTTTCTTCTGATGGCTGGAGATCAAAATGTAGAACTCTTACCTCCATTGCCAGCAGCATCTGCCTACATGCCTCCATGCTTCTCACCATGACAGTAATGGACTAAACCTCTGAAATGATAAGCCAACGTCAATTAAATGTTTCCTTTATAAGAGTTGCTATGGTCATAGCCTCTGTTCACGGTAATAGAAACCATAACTATATAAGACAGGTAGCAATAAAATGACTCTTAATGATATTCTGCTATATTAATAGATCAGTGCCTTATTAAGCCATCATCAGAGAAAGTTCCTCATGCAGCAGATTGGAACCAATACAAAAACCCATAGCCAGAGTAACAAACAGACCATAGAATACTCAGCCCTAAATGGGATGTCTCCATCAAATCCCTTTCCTTACAGCATAGGGAATCTTTTTCAGAAGAGAATGAAGAAAGAGTCTAAGAGGCCAAGAGGTTGGAAGACACTAAGAAAACAAGGCCCTCTAAATCGACATGATTGATACACATATGAACTCACAGAGACTGAAGCACCATGCACAGAGCCTTTACGGCTCTGTACAAGATAAAGCCTTAGATCAAAAAGGAGAAGTAGACATGTTCCCATTCCCAACCCAGTAGCAATCTCAAAATGACAATCGCTTGAAATTGAAAATTTATTTTCTTCCAAGGGAGTCTCATTGTGGAAACAAATTATTCTTAATGGTAGGCTGCATGCCCTGCAATAGATGAACAAGTAAGCGAACTCAGTGGCAACTTTGGGGCTTACTTGTCTCACAATTTTGTGTAAGAGCTTTCCATATATATATAATTTTGTCTTACTACTTGTCTTATTTTGGGTTTCTTTTGCTGTGAAAAGACACCATCAATGCAGAAACTCTTATAAAAGAAAGCATTTACTTGGAGCTGGCTCATACATAGCGCAGAGGTTTAGTCAATTGTCATCATGGTAGGAAACATGAAGACATGGCGACAGACATGGTGCTAGAGAAGTAGCTGAGAGTTCTACATCAAAATAGGCAGGCAGCAGGGGGAGAGAATGATTCACTAGGTCTGGCCTGAGATTTTTTTTTTTTTTTTTTTTTTAGATTCTTAAACCTCAAAGCTTACTTCCCGGTATCATACTTTCTCAGACAAGGCCACAGTTCCTAATAGTGTCACTCTTTATAAACCTATGGGGGTCATTTTCATTCAAAGTACCAAACTAATTTTTAATTTTAATTTAATTTTATTTATATTTTTCTTCTCTTTTTTAAATCTTACATATCTTTAAATTTTTTACTTATTTATTTATTCATTTTATATCCTGATCATAGCCCTGTACCTTCTTTCCTCCCAGCCAAACTCTCCCTCTTCCTCCCTCCCCCCATTGCTCAGAAAAGGGGAGCCCCCACCCACCAATCCCAGATCATTAAGTTGTATCAGGCCTCTTCCTCTGTGGCCTGGTGAGGCATCCCCATGAGGAAGGAGTGATCAAAGCGCAGGCAACAGAGTCCATGTCAGAGAGAGCCCCCACTCCCCTTACTAGGGGGCACAGGTGAAGCCTGAGCTGCTCTCATCAGCTACATCTGTGTAGGCAGCCTAGGCCCAGTCTATGCATGGTCATTGGTTGGTGCTTCAGTATCCACAAGCCACGCTGGGCCCTGGTTACTTGGCTGTGTTGGTCATCCTGTGGAGCTCCTGTAACCTCTTGGTCCTTCTATCCTTGCCCTCACTTTTCTACAAGCTCCCTATGCATTTCTCAATGTTTGCCCATGAGTCTCTGCATCTGCTACTTGAATTCTCAGCTAAATTCACCCCATATCTTATATACAATTTGCATATATATTATCATTTCCAGTTTAGAGTTTTTATGTGATTCCTGAACAAGTGTCTGTGTTTCTTGTATCTCCCTTTAGGCTCTTTTCCTTCTATTCATTTCATAGAACTAGCTTTGTTTTATCTTGTATATTTGATTTGATTTGATTATTATACCTTGGAAGCCTTTCTATTTTCTAGTTAGAGACAGAAAGTGAGTAGATCCAGATTGGTGGCAGGGGTGGGGGCAAGATAGGGACTATGAGGGGTAGAGGGGGAAGATACCATAATCATGATATATGAGAAAGAAACACGTTTTCAATAATATAGAAAGAAAAAATAAAAAAGAGTAACTGGCCATACCATGTAATGATGACATATAGGGATATCCTGCAAGCACAAGGGTAGCACCATTATATAAATAGAGATGAAGTTCCCAATAGGAGCAACGTCATGTGTTATGCTACCCTTAATTATCACTGGACTGGTGTAAATAGAAAGAAGATGACAAATAAGAAAAGAACCTCCCCCAATCACTGCTGTAGTTTTGTGAGTGGACATAGAATGTAAGAGAAGGGTAAAATCAAGATCTATGTATGTGCATCTTTATGATATAACTAAGCAGAAGATTCAGAATTTTCAAAGGAATACATTTACATTGTTAATATAGGGCTTTCGTTTACCAATGTGTGCAAAGGATGAAGAGAGAAAGTCTTTCTTTGTCACTGTAGTGATGTAACTGGACAACAATGTGCATTTAGTGAACAAGAGGACCATAAAGCATTCAGTGCCATAGTGTAATTCAAATCCAGACATAAATAAAGCAAAAACAAAAAGCTATGCTCCATTACTGGTATGGTGTTCTTGCACAGGGAATATGAATGGAACAAACAAGAATATTCTAACATTGCTATCATGTTTTATTGGTATATAATGTATATGACTATAGTAGTCAGGCATGTGATTTGGTCAGGGTAACTAATTAGTAAGAGTTCCATCACTTCATAGTGTTAAGTGACTGGAAAGATACCTAGCCAATTTTGCTTTTCTGGGTTTAGCAATCCTGCCTCTCTACTACTTGTTGAAAGCTGAGGATGACTTTGATACAGACAATGCACACCTCTTGCAAATCTCTAAGAATTACAGTGCTGCTCTACAATGTCCTCAGAAAATTACAAGTCTGCTTTCAAGAAAGTGTGATTAACACTTACAGTGTCGTAAAACATTTCACCTGCAAGACACTGATCTGTTTTCTAAGGTGTGAGGTGACCTGTTGGACACTGCTGTGATACTTAAGTGAGAACCTAATTCACAAATCCGCCTCAGAGTCTGAAATGTGTTTCCTCATAATATATAACACTCCAAATTCTCAGAGCAGTAGCCCTAAATCTTCACACATTGGAATATTCCAATACTTATAGTCTGGCATAAATACGCAGTTCAACATTAAGTAGCCAATGTGAAAACCAACTCAATATCCCAAACACGTATCATAGTGACTACAAGTTGTCATGACTGTGAAGACTTGACAATTTAAAACTCATTAAAAAAAAAGGGGGAGAGTAACAAATCAACCCTTGCCACAATAGGAGATATACATACATACATATATATATATATATATATATATATATATATATATATATATATATATATATATACAGTTTATGCTGCTCTGGTCAGAAAACTAATGGCTAAGTGCCATGTTCTCCAAGTTCTCCTTTTACTTCTGGAATAAATCACTAGAAATGATGTTCAAGATGCTGGCAGAATGATGGTGGGAGCACCCCACTATTCCTGGATGCTTCTATTCTGGAACTGATGAGGCCACTTGAATTCAAGGTTTTGGACCTGATATTGCATAAAGTACCTAGTTTAACACAGAGACATCACTTTAGAGAGCCAAACATAAAATATTTGGAAAAGGACAAGTCAAATCAGTCTTCCCAGGTGTCATTTTAAAAATTCAATATGTTTGACTGGGTGGAGACATAGTTCTCATTTAGAAAGAATAGTAAATGTGTATGGAGGGCAAGGTAGTCTTGATTTGAGAAAGGATTCAGCCAAGCTACTTTGGATAGGTATGTGTTCTCTATACTGTTAGAATGGCCCATCACACAGACAAGAAGCCATTGATATCTAACCCACATTTTTGTCTCAAACTTGGAGACACTCATGCTGTATCTTCTCGGGACACTTTTTAACAGAGTTTTTTTACTTACAAGGGATATTCTTCCTCTGGTAGTGTGTGAATTCTTCCAGTTTATTATCCTTATGCCAGTCCATTTTCACTTCTTCCAAATTCACTTCCCAGAGTGGCAGTTTTCATTCATTAGGCCTTTTCCTGTTGAGAATCTGTCCATTTCACAATGTCAGGTACATCCTGCTCATCTACCAGCAAACACTTTCCTTGACTATAACAAAATTGCTGTATAAGTTGCTTGTGATTTGAGTTGTAGGCACTAAGAGGAATTGCTAATTGATAGTAGTTCCAGTCATTCAGATTGTACATGAGTGGTTGATGTAGATTCCTGACTATTAAGTGTCAGAAGCATCTCCGATTGCCTCTGCCACGTGTGCCCCATCCTTAGGATCCAGAATATGAATCATTGTTTTCCATAATTGATTACATAAGCTCCACTATACAATCATGCTGAAACCTCAGATCTGTGATGGTGATACATTCAATGATCCTACCAAAAATCCAGAGGCTCTAGCCTTGAAACACTTGTGATTACTGATCCTATAACACTCTCTTCTCATGGTTTTCCAGTAATTTATCACTTCTGAAAAAAAATTTGAGCTAAAGCAGAAACCAGAACATTGAATGGCAACAAGAAAAGAAAAAGAAGACTATCTGTTTGCTTTTCAATATTATCAAATGTTTTTCTTTTAAGTGACTTGTGTTTCATGTTCTCTCAACACTCTCATCAGAGCATATAGTTCTGCTACATCTGTCTTAATATGGCACATCTAACACAGGTCCAAGGATCTAATGGGAAGGGAGTGAAGAAAATACAAACATATATACACAGAGATAATCTGGGATCAGGTTGCTGGGGATCTTACATGGAAATTCCAGAAAACCCCAGAATCTCATACAGTTAAACAACAGGCAGGATTACTGGATGCAGCTGAATCAAGGAAGCATATTTTGTTAATCTAGGTAGGAATGGTATCTGTATGAATCAGTCTTTGTGCTTCAAACACCTTGGAGGAGAAAGGTATGGTCCAATTTTTTTTCTTATGATAACATCTGCACTCATACCTTCCCTTGCAGAAGGCTTTGCCATTCCTCTGAGCCTCACCCCAGCAAGGTTTTTGAGGGAGCCTTTGCAATTTTCCCTCAATTATGTAACCAATTTATATGAAAGAAATATTTTCAGAACACTATGGGTTTAAAAAGTGAAACAATCATTACTGAGGGGCTGTAGATAATCCCGTGATTTCCCAAGTAGATTTCCTCATTTGCATATTTACTCTATAAACATTTTTATATTGTTACTTCATATTCATAATCCATTTAAGAAATTTATACTATAAGTAAAGAGTCAAAAATAAAGAATTCAGTGCTTACATTATAATACATTAAGAAATTTGAGAGATAAAATTGAAAACTCAGCAAAATAATTATATTTTGCTAACCATGTTCTATTGTAAAAATACATGTGGCTGTTTGCATAGAGAATGTTCCTCTTAGGATCATGTATTTAAACATTTATTCTGCAGTTAGTGACACAATTTGGGTAGGTTATAGAACTTTTAGGAAACAGAGCTTTGTTGGAAGAAGCATGTGGTGGTTTGAGTATAAATGGCCCTCATAGACTTACATATTTAGATTCTTAGGACAGCAGTTCCCAATGTGTGGGACAACCATTTCATGGAGATCTTCTAAGACCATCAAGTAACATATTCAACATTCCAATTGATAACAGTAGCAAAATTATACTTATGAAGTACCAATGAAAATAATTTTATGGTTGGGGACAACATAGTGAGGAACTGTACTAAACAATCACAGCATTAGGATGATTGAGAAATACTGACCTAGGGAGTGGAACTATTTGCAAAGATTAAGATGTGTGGCCTTGTTGTAATAGGTGTGGCCTTTCTGGAGGAAGTGTCACTGGGTGAGCTTTGAGGTTTCAAAAGTCCATGCCAGGCCCAGCATCTCTCTGTTCCTACTGCCTGCAGATATGGATGTAGAACTCACAACAACTGCTTTTCTAGCATCATGTCTGTCTGCATTTTGTATTGCTTCCTACCATTCCGATAATGGACTAAGCCTCTCAAACTGTAAGCAAGCACCAATCAAATGCTTTCTGTGGTCATCCTGTCTCTTCACAGCTATAGAACACTAGGTCAAGACTAAATACATTGTTCCAGTAGGCTTTGGCTCATGCTTCCTTGCCTTTCTCACTATTATGGAATCTATCCCCTGGAACTATAAGACAAAATTAACCTCTCTGGCCTCTACGTTGCTTGCTTGTCAGAATACTTTGTCACAGCAACAAAAAAGTAACTGGAACAATAAAGAAAGTCAGTGTGTTTTTGTTTGTTTGTTTTATTACAGAAACAAAGTTAAAATAGCAAAATAAAAGACCTTTGATATCTTATTGGAGAATTGTTTTAACATTTTACAAATGTGAGCTATAACCTTAACTTTTCAGGCTGGAGATATAGTTCTGTGCTTACCTAGTATGTTCCAGGACCTAGGTTTCAAAAAAGAAAAGGATATATTTTTTTCTTTTTTACATTATTCTTTTAAGTGTACTGTGAAATTTGTTCTACTATCTATGGTTTAGAATTATGAAATGCCACCTGCCTGCCATAAACTATAATGCAACAAATTAAATGTTAATTAAAAAATAAGCAATTCATGTATTTGAATTTTGTTTTGTATGTTACCTATCTCTGTCACAGGACATGAACCATTTTATTGTCAGCAGCATCCATACCATGTGTGAGCTATGGTGGAAATTTTTTCCCTGTGGTTTCAACATCTCCACTCATACCTCCTGTCAAAGAAGGCTCCGTCAATCCTCTGAGCCTCACCCCTCATGAAGATGTTATCATTTTTCCATTGAATAGATTTGGCTTCTTTGACAAAAATCACGTGACCATATATGTGTGGATTCATTTCTGGGTCTTCAATTCGATTCCTATGATCAACCAGGCTATTGCTATGCCAGTACCATGCTGTTTTAATTACTATTGCTCTATACTACAGCTTGAGATTAGGTATGAAGATTCCTCCAGAGGATCTTTTACTGTACAGGATTGTTTTAGCTATTCTGGGTTTTTTGTTTTAACAGATGAATTTAAGAATTGATCTTTTAATGGCTTTAAAACTTGTGTATGTATTCTGATAAGGATTGTATGGAATCTGTAAATTGCTTTTGGTAAGATGGCCATTTTTATTTTGTTAATTCTCCTGAACCACAAACAAGGGAGATCTTTTCACCTTCTAGTGTCATCTTCAATCTCCTTTTTCAGAGATTTGAAGTTTTTTTCAAACAAGGCTTTCACTTGCTTGGTTAGAGTTACTTTTAGATATTGTATACTGCTTGTGGCTATCATGAAGGGTATAGTTTCCCTAATTTCTTCCTCTGCATGATTGTCATTTATATATTGGAAGGCTACTGACATTTTTGAGTTAATTTTGTATGCAGCCATTTTGCTGAAGGTGTTTATCAGCTGTAGGAGTTCTCTGGTGGAATTTTGGTGGTCACTTATGTACACTATCATATCATCTGCAAATAGGGATAATTTTACTTCCCCCTTCCACATTTGGATCCCCTTGATCTCCTTTTGTTGTCTTATTGCTCTGGCTAGAACTTCAAGAACGATATTGAAGAGATATGGAGAAAGTGGGCAGCCTTGTCTGGTCCCCGATTTTAGAGGAATTTCCTTGAGTATCGCTCCATTTTATTTTATGTTTGCTATTGGCTTGCTATATATAGCCTTTACTATGTTTAAGTATGTGCCTTATATCCCTGATGTTTCCAAAACTTTAAACTAGAATGGGAGTTAGATATTGTCAAATGCTTTTTCTGCATATAAGAAAATGATCACGTGTTTTTTTTCTTTCAGTTTGTTTATATGGTGGATTACACTGTTGGATTTCTGTATATTAAACTATCCCTGTATGCTTGGAATGAAGCCTTTCTGATCATGGTGAATGATATCTTTGATGTGTTCTTGGATTTGGTTTGCAAGTATTTTATTAAATATTTTTTCATCAATGATCATAAGAGAAATTGGTCTGAATTTCTTTCTTTGTTATGTTTTTGTGAGGTTTAGGTATCAAAGTGACTGTGGCCTCATAGAATGAGTTTGATAATGTTCTATCCATTTATATCTTTTGGAGTAGCTTGAAGAGTATCGGTATTAGGTCTTCTTTGAAGGTTGGTAAAATTCTGTGCTGAAACCATCTGTCCCTGGGCTTTTTTTTTCCCTTGGGAGATTTTAATGACTGCTTCTAATTTTATAGGAGATTAGGACTATATAATTTGTTTATTTGACCTTGATTCAATTTTGGCAAGTGGAATTGATCACGAAAATTGTCCATTTCCCTTACATTTTCAAATTTTGTTGCATTTATGCCTTTGAAGTAGGATCTTATGATTCTTTGTATTTCTTCAGTGTCGGTGTTATGTCTCCCTTTTCATGTCTGAGTTTCTTGATTTGGATAGTGTCTCTCTGCCATTTATTGAGTTTGGCTAACGGTTTGTCTATCTTGCTGATTTTTACAAAGAATCAGATCCTAGTTTGTTGACTCTTTGAATAGTTCTCTTTGTTTCTAATTTATTGATTTCAGCCCTGAGTTTGATTATTTGCAGAGGTCTACTCCTCTTGGGTGTTTCTGCTTCTTTTTTTCCTAGGGCTTCCAAATGTGTCTTTAAGTTGCTTATATGGGATGTTTCCAATTTCTTTATGAAGGCACATAGTGCTATGAATTTTCCTCTTAGCACTGCTTTCAATATATCCCACAAATTTGGGTATGTTGTTCTTTCACTTTTATTGAATTTCAGCAAGTCCTTTCTTTATTTCTTCTCTGACCCAGTTGTCACTAAGTAGAGAGGTTTTTAGTTTCCATGGGTGTAGGCTTTTTGTTATTTCTGTTGTTGAAGTCCAGCTTTAGGCAATGATGATCTAATAGGATACAAGGTATTACTTCAATATTATTGTATCCATTGAGGCTTGCTTTGTGACCTACTATATGATCAATTTTGCAGAAGGTTCCATCAGGTGCTGAGAAGAAAGTATAATCCTTTGTGTTTGGGTGAAACATTCTGTAGATATCTGTTAGATCCATGTTGTTCATGACAATGGTTAGTGTCATTATTTCTCAATTTAGCTTCTGTTTCAATGACCTATACTTTGATGAAAGTGGGGTATTGAAGTTTCCCACTATTAATGTGTGGGGATTGATGTGTTGTTTAAGTTTTGTTAATAGTTCCTTTACAAATGTGGGTGCCCTTCTATTGAGGGCATAGATGTTCAGAATTGTGATGTCATCTTAGTTGACTTTACCTTTGATGAGTATGAAGTATCCTTCCTCATCTTTTTTGATTAATTTTGGTGGAAAACCTATTTTATTAGCTATTAAAATGGCTACACCTGCTTGCTTCTCCTATCCATTTGCTTGGAATATATTTTTCCAGCCTTTTACCCTGAGGTAATATATATCCTTGTAGCTGCACTGTGTTTCTTGAATGCAGAAGAATTTTTTTATCTTGTTTATGCATCCATTAAGTTTGTCTATGTCGTTTTATTTGAGAATTGAGACCATTGATGTAGAGAGATGTCAATGATCAGTGACTGTTAAGTACCTTGATTTTTATGTTGGTTACAGCAGAGTGTTTGTATGGTTATGTTTTGCAAGAGTGAAAGAATCTGTTCCTGTGTTATTTTTGTTGTAGTTTGTCCCTTTGGGTTGGAGTTTTCCTTCTAGTAATTTTTATAGGGCCAGATTTGTGGATAAGTACTGTTTGAATTTGCTTTTTTCATGGAATATCTTATTTTCTCCATCAGTAGTTATTGAAGTTTTGCTGAGTATAGTAGTCTGGACTGGCATTTGTGGTCTCTTAGTGTTTATAGGACCTCTGCCCAGGCCCTTCTTGCTTTTATTGTCTTCTCAGAGAAGTTTGGTGTAATTCTGATAGGTTTGCCATTATATGTTACTTGGCCGTTTTCCCATGCTGCTTTTAATAGTTTTTTTCTCTGTTCTGTATATTTTGATTTGATTATTATGTGGTGGGAAGATTTTCTTTTCTGGTCTATTCTATTTGGTGTTCTGTAGGCCTCGTGTGTGTGTGTGTGTGTGTGTGTGTGTGTGTGTGTGTGTGTGTGTGTATGCATCTCCTTCTTCAAATTGGGGAAATTTTCCTCTCTGATTTTGTTGAAGATATTTTCTGTCTTCTAGTCGGCCATCTTCTCTTTCCTCAATGCCTGTTATCCTCAGATTTCATCTTTTCATGGTGTTCTTGATTTCTTGTATGTTTTGTGTCAGGAATATTTCAGATTTAGCATTTTCTTTGATGGTTGCTTCAATTCTATGACTGTATCCTCTAGTCCAGAGATTAGTTCCTCCATCTCTTTGAATTCTGTTAGAGAAGCTTACCTCTGTATTGCTTGCTTTCTTCTCTATGTTCTCTCATTCTCATCTTTCTTCTGTCTGTGCTTTTATCATTGTTTCCATTTTCATCTTTAGATCTTTATTTTTTAATTTTCTTATTTAATTAATTTATTCAGATTACAACTCAATTATTATCCCATCACTTGTATCCTCCCATTCCATACTCAGATCTTGAACTGTCCTATTGATATCCTTTATCTGATTGTTTGTATTTTCCTAAATTTCTTCCAAAGCCTCTCTGTAGCCCTCTTTAATGTCTTCAACCTGTTTGGCTGCATCTTCCTGCATTTTTTTATGGAATTTATTCATTTACTCCATTATTGTCTTTATTACTAAGGATATGAGGTCATTTTCTTGTGTTTCAATTTTGTTTGAGTTCTCAGGGTTGATTTTCTTGGGATAGCTGGGATCTGGAGATGCCATATTGTTTTGTTTTTTGTTGTTTGTGTTTTTTATGCTGGCCTTTAGCCATCTTGCTGTGTCTGATGTTGGGAGGTAGCTTCACTGGTCATTGAGATCTGTTTGTTGGTGAATGACTATAGGTTGAGGATCCTTGCCTGTGTGGATCAGGGAACTGTTCCATGGAATAGGCAGGTGACATGATTTCAGCTCCAGCAGACTTTGCTCCATACCCTGTGCTCCCCACTGGGTCAACAGAAATAGGTGCTGGTGCTCTGCAGCTCCAGGATCAGATCAACATAGTGTAGGTAGAGCCTGTTATGGTTATCCTGTCTTTGGCTGGGATTTGATTACCCTGTTCTCGGGGCTTGGGGCTTGTTCGGAGCTGTCTGGGCCCCTGTGTCTCACTTGGGGCTTTCTGTGGACTGGCATGGTGTGGGTGAGGTGGGGGTCTGAGGTTAGATCCTCCCAATTTCCTGAGATTTCCCCATGCTTGGAGCTCAGGTGTTTCACTGCCCAGAGCTCAGGTGTTTCACTGCCCAGAGTTCAGTCCCATATACCGAGTTTGTGCTACAGAGCATGGCTGCAGTTCTCAGGCAGGTTTGGGTTCAGACTCTGGGGACTGAACTCCCATCCTCCATGGGCCATTGGACAAGCCAAGGCCAGACCCACCTTTGGTCTGCATTGTGCAGACCCCTCTCACCTAGGGTTCTTCAGGTCTTGTGGTCTGTAGCTCCCAGTTGTGTCCCTAGTCACTGTCCTGTAGAACAGATATTATGCAGTTCAGTACTGCCATCTTGGTAAATCCATATTAGGTATTGTATCCACCTTACCATGCATCAGTCATGAATTAAACATTATAGTCATCTATATAAGGAAGAAAATATATACATCTTAGTACTATGAACAGTCATCAACTGGGTATTCCAGGACAGAAGATGGATAATGCTGATCATATCCACCCTACTAATTTATGAATAAATATCCAAAGATATATCTCACTCTAAGTTCTGGATTAGCACAAGTCTTCACTCTTCTGTCTTCTCCATGGATATGGAGCTTATTCTGCTCCAAAGACTATCAAACAATTTGGAAAGTATCTTAATTGTATTAAGTATAAAAATAATGGAAATAGGTGGATGTGGTGGTATATGCCAATAATCCTAGCACTTGGGGTAACAGAAGCAGGCAGATCTCTATGAGTTCGAGGCTAGCCTAGTCGAAAAAACAAGTCCATGAAAGCCAAGGCTATACAGAGAAAGCATGACTGGAAAAAATTAAAATTTTAATGACTAAGAAATTAGTGTGCATTGATTTTCTCAACTAACAGGTGGTATAAGTAAGTTAATTTTTTTCTAAATTGTAACTTTCAATATGTTCACATCTGTTGCATTATTTCTACAACATCAATAGAAGTACCCCTAAAACAAGAAAAACACATAGATACAGTGAGGGCAATGATATAAAAGAAGCTGGCAATGATAATACACACCTACAATTCCAACATTCTGGAGACTGAGATAAAGCCCAGCTCTGGAGCTATCTAGTATGCTAGCAGTTAGCTTATGTTTCATACAAGACTATAAAAATGGCAAATAATATAATGCTATATGTATTTCCTGAAGAGCTAGGGAAGAATGAGTTTCAATTTATAACATGAATAGGTCCACTAATACACTCCATAACAAAATTATTGGACTTGACATTTGAAAAAGCACTCAGCCAAGTACAGTTTCTGGAAATGGCCCAAGAATTAAAGGTAAATGAAGAAATGTAAACTTAATTTCAGGGCCAAAGCCCTGACTCCAGCATAACATGCAGGCTGGGCCACACATCCTTGTATACTGAGAAAGAGAGAGAGAGAGAGAGGGAGAGAGGGAGAGAGAGAGAGAGAGAGAGAGAGAGAGAGAGAGAGAGAGAGAATTGAAAAGTTAAAAGCAGTGAAAGGGGAATGAATATGTTAGAAAACGTAGAAAAAGCACAACAGGTATTTGGAAACGTCTAATTCATTTTCAGGATACTGACATGAGGTTGAGGTTTAAGCAGAGAAAATACCGAGGCAGGTCACAAGAGTTATGCATAATTTAGCAGTTCTAGTCAAAATACAATCTGGCTGATTGTTGTCTCAGTTCTAACCTATAAGATGATATAAATTTGATATCAGCAATTGAAGGGGTCAATCTGTTTTTCTTTTTTAAATAATCATTATCAGGCTCTACCATTCTTGGAATCTAAGGTTACTGCTATTTTTAGGGAAATGTCTCCTTATACTTTTAGCACTGAAGGGGGATGGAATAAATTAGGCAGATCTATCTTTTTATTAATGAACATATCTGTAAAAATCAAGCATATATATTAACTAAAGTAAAGAACATAGACATAAAATGAAAGTGGTGGTGCTTGTATTAGTTATGTATGTCTATGAAAGAAGCAATGATTTCTGGCAAAAGTAGCTTCTAAGTGTCTTCATAAAATATCTACTGAATAAAAACAGTAATTTAGAAAAACAGAGCCTGTGGTGTTTCATACTTGATCCTAATTCAGAGTGTAAGAATCCAGTTCAAGGTATTTCATGTTTCCTTCTCATCCCATTTCATTGATAAAGGAATTTCTCCTACCAGGAACAAGATTTTTACATTTCTTATCCTCTCTCTTTATACCTGTTTGTAAAGATAAACTCCATGCAAATGCACTGATATACTCACGTTCCCATCCAATATTCAGCCCTTATCTCTGTAACTAAGACCCTGTGCATTAGGTAAACTATTGAGAAGACTGGGGAGAGCTTAATATCACTTACTCTCACTTTCTTGATTAATGATCCAGACAAGATGCAAGACAATGAGGAACTAGTTACCCCAATCCATGAAGTGTCAACTTTTAGGAAGACTTGTAACTTTAGAAGAAGCCTAAATAAAAAAATCTGACAGCACAAGTTGGCTAATGTTTATTGGGAAAACCTCACAAGCCCACCCCTAGATGAGGAGCTACAGACAATTAGTGGCTGTTCAGAGAGGGATAATCAGTCCTCTCCAGGAATGAGCTGCCTGATTGGTTGATAATTGCCTGTCAAATCCCAAGCAATCATCTTTAAACACATGCATACAGGCGACACTAAATGAACTTTTTAAAGTTGTATTTATAAAAATATATGTAAAAATAATATTTAAAGAACAGCTAGCTCATGTCTTAACTTCATTAATAGCATCTTAGCAGGACAACTATACTTTAGGAGTAACAGTAGAAGATAAAAGTGGGAAAATATGAATCAAAATCTACTTTATGTTGAAATTTTTAAGTACAAAGCTTTCCACCATTGGATTTTAAGAATGGTGGAGAAAGGGAGGGCAAAACATCATTATCTTCTCAAGAATAGTCATTTTCTGTTGAAGAGACTACAGATTTGAGAGGAAGAAAAAGGGGTGCTATAAATATAATACACATACATGAACTTATAACAAAATGGATAAAATTTCAAGCAAAAAGATATTTCCATTGATTCCCTCCTTGGTGATGGTGACATGGCTCTGAATTGATTTTACAAGTAGAAAGTAAAGCATGAAACAAGACCAGTAGCTTTCAATCCTTTCTCTAACTGTCTTTATTTACAACAAAGTACAGAGAAGGTCAATTCCAATTGCAAATTGTGCTGAAAGGCATTTAAGAGTAGACTGAATAATAAAGGCTTAATTACATGCAAGATAGTTTGCATGAGATAATCTGTGAAGAAAACAACTGGGATATACTACCTAGAATTAGATTAAGTAACAAATACTGAGCAACAGAGGAATTACTGAAAATTAGATTCAACTCTATTTGGCTACTAAATGGAGGAATTTATGTCCTAGACTTTATTGAGAATAAAAGAACAACCATTGGGCAATTTATAAGGTTTAACAGTTGAATTAGCCTAGAAGACACAGAAAAGAAACATCTCAGACAACATCATTTTGCCTGGGCATACTCAAAGTTTTCCCTGTAGAGCAGCAATATCAAAGATGTGAACAAAGTTTTCTGAAAATTCTGAAATTTCATTGAAGATTCTGCAGATTGATATATTAGAATTTAATGAGTATGGGAAGTTGAAATGTTGCAGATCCAGAACAAATATCTAGAGTTACTTTTATGTTAATGGCTGTGGTGGCAGAGCCATGATGCTTAAATTCTAAGGAGTTACTGATAAGGTTTAAGGAGCTCTTCCCTTGGCTTCACACACACACACACACACACACACACACACACACACACACACACACACACAGAGACACAAAGGGATTTCAAGAAGAGCAAGTATGAATCAGAAGCAGAAGAAGTTCAAGGAAAGGGAATCAGAAAAATATACCCAAGTGTTTGGCTGTGGGCTTCTCAAAGGAGAATTGTGATTGTGTTTGCAGTATCCATATATACTGTTTTGAAGTGGTTTCTCAATTTAACATGTCAAATGCTTGCACAGGAACATTTTCTTTTTCTATAAATGAGACCATAGTATTGCCCCTGATGTGTATTCAGTGGGATTATGCTGAAAGCTATAACCTTAGGTAAGAAGGAGTTTCAGATGAAGTTAAGATACATGTATTGTATTCAAGGGCTGACTCTTGATGAAATTCCCAATGAGTACCTGGGAAAGAAGTATGGCCTACTTGAAAGTGCTAAGTCTAAGCATGTTTAATTCTATTTCATATTTAAAATGTCGGTATAAAGGAATATTATTTCTATGACAACAATCTTTGTAGCAATTGCTATTAATTGTGCCAGAACTCAATAAGGCTCACATTTTTTTCCAATGTACCTGCACTTTTCCTTTTCTTGCTGTCTTACCTGTTTGTCATGTTAATAGATATTTATCATAATCCTGTACATATGACATAACATCATTTTGACTTTCAAGTAAAACTCTGACAAACTTTCACTGGTATAATTTAAATGATGTTATGAAAAATTTTTGAAACTTTTACTAGAGACTTGCTTGCTTTATGAAACCCACCTTCCTGATGTCTCCACCAATATATTTGATAAATGTGTGAATTTATGATTTTTTGTTTTGGGTTCTGTTGTTACAATACAACAACCACAAAACAATAACAGCCTCATATAGTCTTTTCCCCAGTATAATGTGTCATTCTATGCAACCTGAACCCATGGTCCTGGGCAATGGTGACTAGTATCTTTCTCAGAATAAACAAAGTATTATTCTTTTTAGGTTTAAGTGTTGTGTTTTGAAGACTCTAACATTAGAAGTTAGCCATCTTTCCGGCCACAATATAAGCAGCCTTTCATTTGCATAGATACCAACATGCTCCCTATTGAGACATTCTATATGAGTCCCTCCCTGGCTAAAAGACTCCCACGTGCCAGAGTCTCTTACTGGTGAAAATGATTTTATATCAAAGAGACTGTTTATTTCCTTTTCTATTGCTGTGTTAAAATAATATGACCAAAAAGCACTTGAAGGAAGAAAGAACTTATTTTGGCTTAGTATTCCAGAAAGATAGAGTGTATTATGATGGAAAAAGAATGACACGGCAACAGAGGAAAGTTATTAACACTCAGTGCATGCCTTCAGTGATATACTTTCTAAAACAATGCTTCACTTCCTAAACATCCAAAATTTTCCCAAACAGCACCACCAACCGAGATCATGTGTTGAAATGCATTAGCCTATAGGGGAAAGCTCACTGGAACTACCAGATGGTGTTGTTGGTAGTATACACTGTTTCACATGCCTTTCCTTACCTCTAGCCTAGAAATCAGAAAATCTAGCTAATGATTATACTTTAAAAATTCCCTACGACCTATGTCCAAAACAACTTGATGTATGACCTTATATCCTATCCGATACTTTTCATAAGCTCCTAATAAGCAGGAGTCTCAAAATATGTTTACTTGGTCTGTAGCCATGCATCCCTCCCCTTTTAAAAGGCTATAAAAATTAGGGATTTCCTTTGTTTCACCAGTTATAGCTCCTATAATAGCTTTTCCTATTCTAGTAAAGAACATTTGTGACTGGAGAAATGGGTCAGTGATTAGGTGCAATTATTGCTCTGGCGGAGGACTAAATTTCCCCACCAAGTCCCCACATGGTAGCTTACAACCTTCATCAATTCTAGTTAAAGGGGATTTGATGCTCTCTTTTATGCTCTATGGGTGCCAGACACACAGATGATATGCAGGTATATATGGCAGGAAAAACTAAAATAAATAAATAAATAAATAAAACTTTAAAAAGAATATTTCACCTGATGTCTTTCTACACATTTTTCTAACAAAACTGAAAATAATTTTTCATTATTATTTAAGACAATTATGAAATTATAAAATGTGCCATAAATATATCTGTTCTCCTTCATTCTCTCATCATATTTATCATAATTGTATAAAATAATGTAAATAAAATGCATTGGTGGAGTAAAATATAGATATGAAGTGTGTAAAAATCTTTGGCAAAGATCATTGTCAAAAACATGTAAAGTACTATAGATGACAAAGTAATCATTATAATGTATTATTGAGTGTGCAATGCCAATAAAGACACTAGAAATTAAAATAAAAGCTGAAAAATGAGAAAAGGAAATATTATCATGCAGAAATCCTGGTTTTGTCTCTCTGGAAATTAGTATTAGGTAATATCTAAAAATCATTTGGAGACACTGAAACATATATGGTAAGCCCGATAAGAACTACCCTCCTTAAAAACAACCACTCAAAAATAAACTGAAATATTATTAAAGAGATAAATCTCCTAAAATATTTCATAAATGGAAAAGAAGTGAAGAATTAATGAAATGATAAATTAGAAGCATAAAAAACCGTTAATGGAATGTTATATATTCAATTGATCAATAATAATGTTAATTGTGAGTGGATTTAAATTCAATGTAAAGAAACACTCAGAATAGATAGAATGCATCTTCCAACTGTCCATTGTCTATAGAAGACTCTAGATTCAGACACAAGTTGAATTTAGAAAGATAGAAATATAAATTACCAAAAAAAAGAGATTAAACAATCATAAGACAAAATAAACAGTGAAACAAGAGAATTATTAGAGTTAAAGAAATGATATTTTTAAATAACAAAAGTGTTGACATATCAAGAAAATACCATAACAAGAAACATACATCCTTATTTAAATCCTAGTGGAATTTTGATAAAAAGAAAATAATAACAATCTACTTTTGAAAATAATTTTGAATTTCAGTGGACATAAAACAGCCAAAACAATATTAAAAATGAGGATAAAATCTACTTTATCTCTACCTTATATCTATATGTACCTTAACTCACTATCTTCAAAAACACAAAGCAGTTTAAACAATTACGTTGTTGTGATTTTATTACAAAATATATATAGATCAACCAGATAGAGTTCAAAGTCCAGAAAATTCATACACCTGTAAGTCACTTGATTTTCAATGGGCACCAATAATGTTTAATGAAGAAAAGAAATGACTTGAAGACTATCATGTGCATGCTGGATTACAGTTTAAAGAGGGATACTGTGTTTAATTGTCTTTAGGGGGAAGGTATTTTCTAGGAGAATTATTCATGCTACAGACATTGTGGGAGTTCTGAAAAGGATTCCTACTTTTATAAATTTTAAGAGGCAGGGCAGGTCCCAAACAAAATGATTAATTAGTAACCTATTGAATGTACGTGCAATCACAATGGTTTTAGTTCTCATGTATTAGGGCAAGAAAGAAAAGATCATATCCTTTAGTTGATTCATATTCACCATACTTGATGTATACTTGTTACAACTAGTTTGATTATTGGGGAAAGCTGCTTAACACCTTTGAGAACGTGAAAATTACAAAATTACAGCATAATGTCTGGAAGTTATCAAGGTTGGGGCATAGTATGACCTGGGTAGCAGCTATCCTGAGATTTAACATTATACACATAGTGTTAGCACTCAGGAGGCTGGTACAGAAGAGTTGAGTTCAAGTCCAGGATATGCCACTTAAGCAGATTCTGCATCAAAATGATTAATTAAAGCCAAGTAGATAGCCACATACAGAAAAAGAATGTGTCCTAACTTCACACTATACACTAATATTAATTTGAAATAAACACAATATGTAAGCAAAAGATATAAAGGTCTTAAAAAAACAAATGTGAAAACCTTCATGATTATATATGTGGAAAACGAATCTATACCAAAAACAGAATCCCAAAAAGCAAAATATAAGATATGCTTAAAAATATATTGGTGCTCATTTAAATTAAAATGTTTATTTTGAAAAGTACATATTTAAAAAGATGAACAACAAAATGTGAATTTATTATATATCAAATATCAAGTACATCTAGAAGG
Source organism: Acomys russatus (assembly GCF_903995435.1). Taxonomy (NCBI): domain Eukaryota; kingdom Metazoa; phylum Chordata; class Mammalia; order Rodentia; family Muridae; genus Acomys; species Acomys russatus. Next base: position 35,057,208 of record NC_067169.1, read on the forward strand.
TACAACAAATTGCTGAAATTTAATAATTGGGGAGCGCATTATGTCTTCATGTTCCAGACCTTGCCATTAGGCTTTATCAGGCTTTGAGTACTCTCCCCCCAAATATCAAACACACACACACACACACACACACACACACACACACACACACACACACACACACATGCACGCACAAACTCCTTCTTAGAATAATAAACTAACAACAAAAGAGCATGGATAGACACAGTTCCCCCCCAAAATGTACACAAATGTTCAATAAGGACTGTTCAATAAACTTTCAACATAGTGGAGAAATAAGAACTCCCATGCTGTACTGGAGATAACATGGTACGGTGAAAACACTTTGAAAAAGAGTCTAGTAGTTCCTCAAACATCTGAACAAGTCCACGCAAGTCATACTTCTAAAAAATAGAAGTACTATACCCATACCCATGAGCATTCTTATGTCTTTTCCTCCTTTATTTTCAGTTTAGGCTGCCGTGCTGTCGGGTTCAGATATCTTTAAAGGACAACTGAAACCTTCAGGCCAAAGAACTCTCTGGTGTGGGTAGAAGGTCCCTAAACGTCTCCCTGAACTCTAATTCTCCCTCCCCTCTTCCAGCGTCAGCAAAAACTTCCTATAGTTTTTTTCTCCTGAAAAATAAAAAATAAGTTTACCACCTGTATTGTCCTTGGCTGGTGCCTTAGTTTGAGCGGGACCCCTGGGTCCAAATCTGCCTATCATAATACAGGAGGTAAACTTTAAACCCCTACCCAGATCTAGCCAATGGTCAGAACATTCTCCACAGTGGAGTGGAGAGTGGGATATGTCTTTCTCACGTACTCTGGGGCCTCACATTTGAACATGTCCCCTGGAGGTGGAGACCTGGTGGCACTCAGAGGAAGGACAGCAGACTACCCAGAAGAGACTTGATACCCTATGAGCATATAAAGGGGGAGGTAATCCCCCTCAGGAACAGTCATAGGGGAGGGGAATAAGGGGAAAATGGGAGGGAGGGAAGAGTGAGAGGATACAAGGGATGGATGGAATAAACATTGAGATGTAACAAGAATAAATTAATTTAAAAAAAAACTGGTTATGCAGTGACAGTAAATACCACAAGGGTGGTCACCATAACTTAATTTTAATTAATTAATTAAGTAAGTAAGTACTTAATTCACTTTACATAGCTTGCTCTTTCCTCACCTCCTGGTCCCACCCTCCATCCCATTTTTTCTATATTTCTCTCCCTACTCCTCAGAAAAGGGGAACTCCCCCTACCAACCTGCCCAAGCACATCAAGTCACATCAGAACTGAGTGCATCTTTTCGCCCTGTGGTCTGGCAAGAGAAGCCCCACCACGGGGAAGTGATCAAAAAGCAGGCAACAGGTTCATGTCAGAGATTGTCCTCACTAGGAGATTAAGATGAAGCTTGAGCAGCACATCTGTTACATCTGTGTAGGCGGCCTTAGTTGGTGCTTTAGTCTCTGTAACTCTCTCTGGTTAGTGGGCTCTCTGTTGGTCTTCTTGTGGAGCTCCTGTCCCCTCCAAGTCCTTCAATCCTTCCCCCACTTTTCTATAAGACTCCCTGTGCTCTGTACAATGTTTGGCTCTGGATCTCAGCATTTGTTTCCATCTGCTGCTGGGTGGAACCTTTAAGAGGACATCTATGCTAGGCTGTTTGCAAGCATAGCAGAGTATCACTAATAGTGTCAGAGGTTGGCTCTCTCATGTGGGGTGGGTCTCAGGTTGGGCCACGCAGTGGTTGGGCTATTCCTCCATCTGTGCTGGATCTTGACCCCTGCATGTCTTGTAGGCAGGGTAAATTTTGGGTCAAAGTTTTTATGGGTGGATTGGTGTTCCCCTTGCTCCACTAGGAGTTCTGTTTAGTTACAGAGTGTCTTCTTCAGTCTCCATGACTCAGCTAGAGTCACTACCATATTCTCTAAGAAGCCTATCTAGTCTCTGGTCTCCAGCTTGTCACAGAGTTGACCCTGCCCAGGCTTTCTCTTCTCTCTGCAAGCCCTTTGTCCTACCACTCCTGCTTATACCAGGTCTAATCTCTACCTTCATTTCTATCTGACTTTGTTCCCTCAGTTCTACTGCTTCTGCTCTCTATTCTGTTTTCCCATTCTAAAAGAGATTTAAGCATCCTCCCTTTGGTCTTCAGGATACTTATCTTTCTTTCATCTGTAAATTAAAGTATGATTATCTTGTTCTACATGGCTCAAATCTGCTTATAAGTGAGTACATACCATGTGTATCCTTTGGGCTCTGGTTAACCTCACTTAGAATGACCTTTTCTATTTCCAACCATTTGCCTGCAAATTGGATGATTTTCTTGTTTGTAATAGCTGAGTAGTATCCCATTGTAAATATGCCACAATTTCTTTATCCATTCCTTGATTGAAGGACATTTAGGTTGTTTCTAGATTTTTTCTATTACAAATAAAGCTGCTATGAACGTACTTGAGCAAATATCCTTGTTGTATGGTGAAGCATTTATTTAGGAGTGGTATAGCTGGGTCTTGAGGTTGTATTATTCCGAATTTTCTGAGAAAACACCAAATTAATTTCCAAAGTGGTTGTACAAGTTTGCATTCCCACCAGCAATGAAAGAGTGTTCTTCTTTGTCCACATTTTAGCCATTCGGATGGGTATAAGATGGAAACACAGAGTAGTTTTGATTTGCATTTTCTTGATGACTAAAGGATGTTTGGCATTTCTTTAAGTGCTTCTCAGCCATTTGACATTCCCCTGTTGAGAATTCTCCTTTTAGCTCTTTATTCCATTTTTTAATTGAATTATTTGATTTGGTGATGTTTAATTTCTTGAATTTTTATATATTTTGGATATTAGCCTTTTGTTGGATGTAGGATTGGTGAAGATCTTTTTCTGCTCTGTAGGCCTGAAGAACATCCATGATTTAGTGACTGCTGTCAAGGCCATGTGCCCCCCACAGGCTTCCCTTTCCTCTATTCTTATGCTATTTTTGTTATGTTTCCTTTTAACCCAACTACTGTCCAGGCTCCTCCTAACCCCCACAGTAGATTCTTTGCTAGGGAGACCAACCTACAAGGGGCAAAGCACAATCATGGGAATTGAGAACTGCTCATTTGAAGAATCCCAGACCAGGACTGAGATTCCACTACACCCTGACTCTATCTCCACTATTCCTAGTCCTTTCCTGTGCTTTCCCCAAGCAACACAGGTGAAAGCCTCCAGAAAGCTTCCATATATGGAGATTGCAGACATTATGGATGGCAAATTGAATCCCAACAGTCATGGTAGCACTGTTTTTGCCAACCTTAAAACTCATTTTCAGCTTTCCATCAGCAGTCCCTGGGACAAAAATTGTCAATGGGAATCCTGGCAAACACTATTCTAAGAGCTGTGCTGAATTTCCCATAGGTAATCTCCAAGTCTCTTGTGAGCTTGCCCCATCCTTCAAATTTGTCTTTACCCATGTTAACATTATTCAACAGAAGAATCAAACTCAGAAGGAGGTCTGATCCACTCTCTCCTGACTACAATAAATCCAATATGCAGCTGACTTCCTTCCCCTAACCATCTACCACAACTCCTTTCAGTGCTTTTTGTGTACTTTCCTCTCTCAGCCACTATGGCAGTTGTTCCCATTAATATCTCGTTTTATGTACCCCATGGATCCTTACACATAGGAAAGTTACAAAACACTCTTCTTTTCAATCTACCCCTCCCCTTTGGATTTGCAGGCTCCCCCACAAAGTTCTATCTTACATGTTCGGTAACATCACCATCACCAATCGAGTATGTGCTAACCTCTCTGCTCTTCTCTGGTGCAAAACCACTACCTGTTCTTGCAATTATAATTGTCTCAAGGTTTCTGCACCCCCATCATGATTGCTCCCCAGTTTTATCTCTATGAGCCTGAAGAACACATTTTTCAGCTGGAAGGAGACTGAAAGAAAAGAGAACTTCATCTCTCTACTCTGCAAGATGGGTCTCACTGTCTCACTGGACACCATGGGAGCTGCTAGAGCAGCCCTAGTCCAAACACACCATCTGTCCAGAGACTTCCAGAACAAGTTCATCCAGTCCATGGCTTCCACTGCAGATAGTCTCTCCAATGCCAGATCACCTCCTTAGCAGCGTTTGCTCTAAAAAAAAAAAAAAAACAGAGAGCGTGGACTTACTGAATGCTGAACAGGGAGTCACTTGCATTGTGTTATGGGAGGAATATTGCTTCTCTATCAATGAACCTGGGCTAGTGGAGCAAAGCATACAAACACTCAAAGATCTCCAGGCATGCTATATGCCTAACAACCATACCCTATAGTATTCAAACCCTCTGGTATCTTGACTTCTTCCTCTGCTTGACATTGTACTGCGCATTGGAACCCTACCTCTCTTGGCACTCTCCCTAATCCATATCTAAAATAGCAGATATGTAGCATTGCATATTTCACTGCCAATTGGGTTCTGGTTCAATACCAAACCACTCTCAACATTGAGACTGATGACTATGATGACACACCCCTTTATATATATATATATAAAAGGGAGGTATGTGGCAGGTTACCCATGCAGCTGCAGGAGCCAGCCTGGAGCAAGGATGAAGCTGAAACTTATCTAAACCTCAAAAATGATTTGTTGAGACCAGCAGGAATAAGGACTGATCCTTCCCTATCCTATGTCTGCATATCCTGGTGAATGCAGCATTGTGACCTCTACCTCTGCCACATACCATAGGGATCAGGTTTCAGGTTAAAACTTCCTACTTCCTCTTCTTGGTAACCTGCTATCCTTCCTCTGAGTGCCACCAGGTCTCCCCCTCCAGGGGACATGGTCAAATGTGAGGCACCAGAGTACATGTGAAAGTCAGACCCCACTCTCCACTCAACTGTGGAGAATGTTCTGACCATTGGCTAGATCTGGGTAGGGGTTTAAAGTTTACCGCCTGTATTGTCCTTGGCTGGTGTCTTAGTTTGAGCGGTACCCCTGGGCCCAAATCTGCCTATCATAATGTTCTACTTGTAGGTTTCTAGGGAGCATATACAGGGGGAGGAAGTCCCCCTCAGGAACAGTCATAGGGGAGGGGAATAAGGGGAAAATGGGAGGGAGGGAAGAATGGGAGGATACAAGGGATGGGATAAACATTGAGATGTAACAAGAATAAATTAATAAAAAAAAAAAAAGAAAAAAAAGGATGCTGCATGTTGTCTACTTATCTGTAGGTCAAATTTTCCATGCTGGAAAAAAAATGATGCTTAAACTATTATTGTGCTTAGAGCTACAAATTTGTATATTAAACAAAACAAAACTAAAATATATCTTCTTCCTCAAGAGTTGCATTAAATCTTGCAGAGAATTCTGATTCATTTAAACAAATCAGTATTGGCTTAATTCTGACCCAGTTGTTGCACATGTACACGCAGGACTGCATTTATATTAATAGGAATATCCTTATCTTGAGGAAAGTGTGGTAAAAAAAAATCACTTGCTTAGAGTTATGATGCTAAAGTTAGGTTTTCCACATTGAAATATTCTCCACTTAGTCTACAAACAGGTTGACCTTGAATAAATTATTCTACCACTCCTAGGCCTCGTTTTATAAAGATAGATATTGAAATAATAAAAACAATTACTTTAGAGAATATGTACATGAATTAAAGGAAATAATTCATATGATCAAATGGGGACAATGATCCCCATAAAATAATCATATGCATGGCTGTAATTTTAATGATTATCTTGCTATTATTAGAAGACTATATTCATATGAAAGGATGACATGCTATAAGAACTTCAAAACAGTCCCTTTCATTGTGTTTACTATCTTATATTCAATATGACTATTATCAATTGGTGATATATATCTGATAAGAATGTTTCAACAAATGTAAAAGAAAGAAAATGGAGAAAAAATGGAAAGGCATGAAGAGAGGATTTCCACTAGATATTGACCTAGATTTTAAAAGAAGCAAAGGGAAGTGGAGGTGAAAGGAAGAAATATGTATTCAAGGAGAGGGAAGAAAAAGGAGTGGAGGGGACTGGCTGCATTCATGAACCTATATTAATCCATGTCTGCAGCTCTGTCTTTCATATCCTGACTTCGTATATTTACATTCCTTATGCTTCATGCTCTGATTTGCTTCACCAGGCAGAGTCACTGTGTCTTATCTATTAACATAAGCTCCCAAATCTGCAGCTGTCGGTTTCTAACAACTGCTGATTTCAATGTGATACATTATTGTTTTATAATAAATGTCAGTTTTCATCATCTCAAGTGTCCTTGTGACATAATATGACTTGAAAGGTATGCAAATACTTTCTTTCCAGAGATTTCTAATTACATTCAGGTTTAGAGTGGGCAGGCACCTCCTAATTAGTTCTAAAGTAATTAGGAGAAAACACACTTGATTATATGCTGCAAATTTGCTTCAGGAATTTCAGGACCAACATTTACTACTGTAGGAATTAAGAGGGGGCTGACATTCAACTTTTTATTTTTGCAAAGATACTTCGTTTCTTGTTTTTTGGTTTTTTTTTTATCATCTCCTCCCATTTTATATTCAAAATTCACAGGCAGCCAAGACCTTGCTTTGCATTGCAAGTGGACCACCAACCAGGATGAAGGCAAATGTCACACAGTTGTAAAGATACATAGTAGTCAAATAGCAAAGCAAGCACACAGCTCTCTGGCAGCTTTAATCAGAAATAATTGGAAAATATTCAAATCCCAGGTATTATAGCTAACAGAAACATGTTCACTAGCGGAGAATTGGCAATGGTGGTGGATAATTTATTGTACACAAAAAGGGATTTAGCCCTTCCAGATTTGATAGAAAAACCCTTCTAGATCTACTTTAGGAATTGATTCACTTTTATGTATATTTACTTGCCAGTCATCTGAGGGGCATTTTATGTTTATGTCTCTTTGTTTGATTAACAAATATTTAAACCTTTGACTATGAAGTCTGTGGCTTTTGAAGCAAACCACATCTGGCAGTTAGTAAATAATGATGCAATTATGAAATCCAAAGAATATTCTGAATGATGATGAGCCTGCCTGGATTTGTGTGTGTGTGTGTGTGTGTGTGTGTGTGTGTGTGTGTGTGTGTGTGTGTGTGTGCCTGGTTGATTTCCTGGAATGACTTCCAGTGTTGTGATTCGCATATCAATCCAAGATGGAACATTATCCCCAGTGACTGAGTAAAAATTTCCACTCCTTATTTGCAAGTGTCATTCTGTTTTCTACTTAAATATTGTGACAAGAACTAAATCACTGATATGATGGGTAGGACATCAGAGAATGTCATATAGTTATTTTGGACCAGTAAACAGTAAACTAAAATAAATGTTTTTATACATATCCCAGTATTCAATGCTTGAATAGTACTTTACAAATTTCTCTTTTAGATTGATTTCGTGGCTAATACCTCGGGTTATTTTGTTGTGGTGATAAAAGTATATATATTATATTGCATATAATATATTATATTACATATTAATAGTTAAATAAATTTAAAATTAAAAATTATATATAATTATAAAATATAAAATTATTAAAAAGGAGCATGGGAATAAGAGCTTACTTGGATTTGCTGTTACAGATTAGTCCACTATAGTTTTGAGGTCACAGCAGCTAGAACTTGAAGCAACTGGTAAAATTTCATGCACAGACATGAAGCAGAAAGCAATAAATGTCTGCCTCTACTTTGTGTCCTTCTCTATTTTTATAGTCCAGGATCCCAGTGAGGGAGTGGTACCACCCAGAATGAGTAAGTCTTCCAACCTCAACCAACATAATCAAAATAATCTCCCCCATATACACAGACAAACCAACCTGATCTAGAATCCCTTTTTAAAATTCCCTTCCTTATGAGCATATACAGGGGAAGGAGGCCCCCTTCAGTCACAGTCACAGGGGAGGGGAAATCTGGAGGGAGGGAGGAGTAGGAGGGTACAAGGGATGCTATAACAATTTAGATGTAATATGAATAAATTAATAAAATATATTTTAAAAAGATCCCCTTCCCAAACAATTCTACGTTATACCAAGATGCTATTTAAAACTAACCATTATATTTCAATCTCTGTTGTTCAGCTATTTCCTGTTAATGACTTTAATTTTGAGGAAGCTGATTAAGATTCAGTATTTTAAAAGAGAAGTAAGAAAGCAGGATGTTCTAAGAGGTGAAAACTTTACATACTACAGGGAAGATCATTAAGACATGGGATGCGTTGCTAGGGAGATGGTACCCTCACTTGAGAGCGCTTACTGTTGTTCCTATGGAAGAATTGAATCTGCTTCACAGCAACAACATGACAAGCAATAACTACCTGAAAATCCATTTCCAGAGGATCTAATACCCTCCTCTGGGATATAGCAGGCAAAATGAGCACACACACACACACACACACACACGCCCGCGCGCACGCACGCACACACACACACACACACACACACACACACACACACACACACACACACACTACATTTAAAAGATTTTCTTTAAAAGGCACTCTAAATGGGAAGTAAAACTTTTCATCCTACAGGGAAGTGCATAAGTTCAGTAAGTAAACAGTTCAAAGGCTTTAGGAAGACACTTGACATGATATACTAGATATTGTTTTTGTAGGATTTATAACATGCACAAGAAAACCAAGACAAGGACAAACCAGAAATCTAAAGTTTTATCCAAAATTTTAGTTTCCAAACATCCTTACACTTTAAAAGCAGCAATTGATCACTAAGTTTCAAAAGTATAAGGAATAATTCAAGTATAATCTAAGCTTGTTCAGGACAACCATGCTTAAATCTATTAATAATATCTGAATTAAACAATGTAAAAAGAAAAATATATTTTAAGGCTAAATCCAAATTCTTCATTGTACCCCAATAAAGGTAGGTGGGGAAATTATTCAATTTGATTATCCAAAAGCAACTTAACCTCCCATACCTGCAGTTTTCAGTAAGTATATCAATGAAGGTGTTATAATATAGCATCTCCTGCCGGATGTGGTGGCTCACACCTTTAATTCCAGCAGTCTGGAGGCAGAGGCAGGTAGATCGCCGTGAGTTCAAGGTCAGCCTGGTCTACAAAGTGAGTCCAGGATGGCCAAGATAACTTAGAGAAACCCTGTCTCGAAAAAACCAAACTAAATAAATAAATAAATAAATAAATAAAACATATCCCTAATAATGTCATTCAAATATTTTAAGAATGAGCTTCATAAAGTAATGGATAACATTTGCTCTTTATTGACAGACTCACCAGTAAAGTATAGTCATGGTGTTGGGATGAATACTGTGATGGTTAATATTGATTGGCAACTTAACAGAATCTAGAATCACCTCTGATACAAACATAGAAATTTCTGAGGGAAAATGTAATTTTTCTTTAAAATTTCATTCATGTGAACAATGTATCTTGGTCATATCCATTTCTCACCCACAACTCTCCCACCAAGATATTTCCCACCTCCCTCCTGCCTGCCTGCCTTAAAATATGCCCTCACACCTTTAATCCCTGAAGTCTGGAGACAGAAGCAGGTAGATATCTGTAAGATAGAGGCTACTAGGTCTTCCTATTGAGCTCTCAAAAAGAGACAATGCTACATAGAGAGACTCTGTATCAAAAAAAAAAAAAAAAAAAAAAAAAAAAAAAAAAAAAAGAATCCTGCCATGCCCAATTAGTACTGTCTATATACACATGAATAAGGAAAGTTATTCACTAATAAATAGGCAACCTACCAATAGCTGTCCCCACAAAGAAAAGTGACTTTCCCTTTTTCAGCATCCATCATCTGCCATTAGCTACACAGCGTAGGGCACCAGGAGCAATTCTCTCTCCCTGCTAAAATTCTTAAGTCTCCTGATCTTGAACGAATCTTGTGTGGTTAACCACAGCTGCTCTGAGTTCATATGTACAACAATCATGTGATACCCAGAAGCCAGATTTTCACAGCATTTCTTCCCATTCTCCAGCTTTTATATTCTTTCATGTTGTTCCTTGAGCTTTGGGGAGAGGGTTCCATCTATAGTTGAGAACTCACATTCATTTATTCCTAACACTTTGAACAATTATGTATTTCTATATTAAGCACTACCCTCTGCAATAGTAAGTTTCATGGACCAATGGATAGAGAAGCATCAGTGTATGGTTGTAAACATAAAAAAACAAAACAAAACTGGAAGTGTGTTTGACAACATGATTATTAGCACAACAGCATCAATATGTTCTCCTGAAGGGCCTATGGCTTTCTGAGATATGGACTTTGACCATGTTTACAGTATGAATTCCCTTTGGAGGAGTAGACATCAAATTGATTCAAGATAAAGGTTGGCTATTTCATAAACAGTCTTGCCACTACTATACTTGTGGTCATTTTTTATCAGGCATGTTGATATTGCAGCATTCAGGATCCAGCTCACCATAAAACTAAGTATTTATTTTCTTCCTCAGAAGCCTGTATAGAACTCTCTAACATTACAAATCCTCACCAGCATGGAGAGTTTCTTAGTCCATTCAAGATTTATTTTTCTATGTCCTACAACTAAAGTGTGTGAGGTTTTCAGAAACAATGTCTTACTGTATAATTATGATGGGCCATCAATTGCCTTATTTTTTCTCTTTTTTGGGTACATCTTGTTTTTCCTTGACTTTAGAGAAGAGGTAACCTGGCACTGAAATTTAATTTAAAAAACCCATGTCCTCTGAGAACAGTGTTGCTTGTCTGTGCAGGATAGTTCTAGTCAAAGTCCGTATTTATCCAATTAGCTAAACTAGTGGGGTTTCATAAAGCTTCTTCATACATCATTAGTTTTGGTTTTGTACAGGATCTCCTGCCTAAGGAATTGTGCCACCCACAGCTTGTATTCTTCCCACTTCCATGAACACATTCAAGATAATTCCTCATTGACATGCCCAGATGCCCTTTTCCCTGGTGATTTTAAATTCTATGACGTTTAAAAACCTGCATCGATGAACTGTATCCTCTTACATTTTGAAGTGAAATCAACCCTACTTTTTTAATGCTTTTGCCAGGTATTTTGTCATACTAACTAGGAAGCAACTAACAGAAAATTAATATCAAAAGTTAAATCATTCTGTGATAAGCCGGATCCTGTGGTCTTTTGGCTCTTTAACTGGTTCCAAGAGTAATGATGAGTTCAGAAAATTATGCTATAGTGCTAGAAAGAGATTTTTAACTCACCTTTGTGGTGGGAGGTTGGAATATAAAAATTATGAGAAAAAATGACAGTGGATCCTGGTTCATAAAATTTAAAGGGGAAATAAGGACTCTGTAAGGTACTGAGCTAGGGGATATTTATGTTGTACTATAGAAATGATTCTGGGTACATTCTACTTGTGTTGTGAGACCTTCAGTGAGAATGAGTTAAAAACTGTGGATCATATCTATTTGTCAGATGAAATCTCAAGTCAGGAGAGTATTCATAATGATACATGATTACTGTTCAGTGCTCTTATCCACTCAGCAGTGAGAAAAAGATTAAAAATATCTCTAATACAATATTTTTATCATCCTCTTTCCTCTCCCATCTATTTCCAAATCCTTTCCTCTGCTATAACTCTCTATACATCCAACTTTGTGCATGTTTCCTTCTCATTTTCCTCTCCCTCGCCTCTTTAAAAAACAAAACTAAAGCAAAAATCAATACTCAAAACAAATAACCAAAATAACACGCCCACGAGGTTCATTTTGTGTTGGTTAACAAGTCCTGGGCATTGGGCTTCTCCTAGACTGTAGTTAATATACCCAGTAATACTACAATAGATAAAACAAATATTATTCTTGTCAGGAAACAACTACAAACAGGTTCTTGGTTTGGGATGGAATTGTGTGTCCAATTCCCACTTTAAGTGCTTCAGTCCAGTTTGGCTTAAACCAGTGAAGGTCTTGTGTATGCTGCCATAGTCACTGTGAGTTAATATGTGTATCATTGCTGTTGTCCTGGAAAAAAAATTTTCCTTGGACTCATCCATCATCTCTGGTTGTTACAATTCTTTTGCCTCCCCTTCTGCATATGTCATTGAACCTAGAAAAGAGGATTTTATTGAAGGCATCTCATTTAGAACTGAGGGCTCCAAAGTCTCTCACTCTGTATATTTTTCAGTGTGAGACTCTGTGTTAATTCTCAGCCACCGTAAGATGAAGCTTCACTGTTTAGGACTAAAAGACTATGATATATAGGCTTATTAATAAGGCATTTTTTCCTTTATTTTGCTGTGTTCCTTGTTGAATAATAATGGTATGGTTTCTCCTAGCTCCCTGGCCTAGGTAGTTTCATGTTTTTACCATACTTTTGCAGTGTCAGCTATGGGTTCTATTTCATGGGCTGGGCCTTAAAATCAATCAAAAAGTCATAGGTTACTTTCATTACATTCGTGTCACTATTGCAGCAATGTATCATAGAGGCAGATCACTGTTGTTGTTTACAAAGTTTGTAGATGGGTGATATTGATGATTGGGTTTTTTCTAGTTAATAATTTCTTAACTTTTCCATGTTGGATGACACAAGTATTATCTTTAACAGTATGGCCTCACCATCAGGTTATAGGGCACAATCTTAGTCTTAGCAATAGTCTGTGATATTGGGGAGTTCCATGAGATCCCTTTTGCCAACAATTCAACAAGGTATAGCCCCTTTTTTGAGAATGGAGATTTTACTTGGTGGCATAAGATTTCTAGTTGGGGCATTGTCTCTCTCATTGTATGGTGACCTCATTTTTACTTTCACATGCACACACACACATATTGGAAGGGTTTTGTTTGAAATTAGACTGTTTGCATTGTACATTATAAGATGGAAGAAAGGGAGTAATAGTGTGAGGAAGGGAGGAAAGAAAGGAAGGGAGAGGACCTTTGCATAAAATATGTGAGGTGCTATGTATTTTGGTGGGTATCTGAAATATATGTATAATACATGCACCAGTATTTCTGAGCCTGTGTGTATGAGTATATGACATGAAGTTAAGGGATGGCCTCATGTATAGGCCATGCCTTCCACCTTATTTGACACAAGGTTTTCTTGTTTGATACTGCAAATGTCAGGCAAACTGGCTTGTAAGCTTCTGTGGATTCTCCTGTCTAAGCTTTCTTATTATTCAGTGCTAAGGTCAGAATGCATGGCTTCAAAAATGCTAGGTAAGCAATCTGCCACAGAAATACATTTGCTGCCTTGGTTCAGTTTCCATAGCTTTTAATTTCCATAATGTCTTTAAATATTATGAGACCATAAAAATTATTACCATTTCTAATCTGTTGTTTTCTATCAATTTCTTGATTGGCCCAAGAAAATAGGAAGTTATGGCTTGTGTAAACTGGGATCTATTTTCAGAGCAGAAACCATGTAAATATCATTCATAAGCCAATATTTACTTGTTGATAGTTTCAGTAAAGATGTGCTTTGTGTTTTTTAAAATTAATAGTAGTTTCATTTTAACATATCATTTAAAGAATTTTCCATAATGAGGATCATTTTACTAAGGGAAATTATGAAGTTATTCTTACAAACATATTGCTGAGAGTCCTAGGCTACTTCTAAAACTAAAGTTGATGTAAATTACTGTATTCCATATTACTAAGTCTATTGCAGCATTTTTGATGGAGTATTACTTTTGGATAACACTCTTGAAGGGTACCAAAAATCAAACTGGATCTGCATGAGCAATGAACTACGCAAAAAATTGCTGGCTGGAAAATGTAAAAGTATCTTTTATTCTCCTGGATCAACTGTTGTCTGGGAAGATTACTGCCTCCTTCTGCTAGTCTTGACCTAGCCCCAGAAGCTTCTGGCCTCCATATGATCTAACCTAGGCCTAGAATGTTTTCAGCCTCTGAGACTTACTGCTTAATAAGCTCACCCTTACTTGTTTTTTCTGAGTTCTGGGTTGGCTGGTTCAACTCAGCTGTTCTGGCTCAAACTCTTCTCCCAGCTGATTTATTTAATCTGGCTTTTCTATCGGCCTGGAATTGCTCTTCTTGGCCTCAAACTAACTCAGCAATCAGTTCTGATCTTTTGGCTTCTTCTCATTTTATGGCTCATTCTGCCTTCACCTAAGTTCTTTCTTCCCCCCCCCCTCTCTCTGCAACCCATATCTTTATTTCTGTCCTCTGTAAAACTGCCTCTTTAGAACATTTTAATTTGTTGGGTTTACATCCTGATTTTAGCCCCCTTTCCTCATCTCTTCCTGTTCCTACCCTTCCTTCTTCATCTTCCCTCCCCTTCTCCCCTTGTCCTCAGAAAGGGGGTGCCCTCTCACCTATCATCTGACCTCAGCCTATCAAGTCTCATTTGGACTGCCTTCATCCTCTTCTTCAGTGGCCTGTGAAGGCCCCCTCAGGGGGAAGTGATCAGTGAGTAGGCACCAAAGATATGCTTACTCCCCATATTATGGGAACCACAAGGAGACTGTGTTGCCTAACCACCACATCTGAGCAGGGGGTCTTGGTCCTCACCATTTATTGTCCATTGTAGAGCATCAGTCTCTGCAGCACCACCACCCCCGGCCCAGATTTGTTGGCCCCATTGGTCTCCTTGTGGAGTTCCTGTCTTCTCCAGATCTTCCTATCCCCTAACTCTTCCATAAGACTTCCTGCACTCCACCCTAAAATTTGGCTGTGAATCTCAGCATCTTCATGGATTCCCTGCTGAGTGGAGTCTTTCAGAGGACCTCTATGGTAGGCTCCTATGCTGTCCCTTCTCTTCAACTACTTCCAGTGTCTATTCTATTTACCCTTCTGAATGAGAATTAAACATTTTCCCAAGGGTTCTTCTCATTATTTAGCTTCTTTAGGTCTGTGTATTGTAGTGTGGTTATCCTGTATTATGTGGCTAATATCTGCTTATAAGTGAGTATATATCACTGGGGCTGGATTAACTCACTTGGGGTGATCTTTTATAGTTTCATCCATTTGTCTACAAAATTCAAGATTTCCTTTTTTTTTTTTTTTTTTTTTTTTTAATATAGCTGAATAGTATTCCATTCTGTAAATGTACCATAGTTTCCTTATCCACTCTTCGGTTCAGAGACATCTAGGTTGTTTCCAAATTCTGGCTATTATGCATAAGGCTACTATGAACATAGTTGAGCAAATGTCTTTGTTGTATGGTGGAGCATCATTCAGGTATATGTCTAGGAGTGGTATAGCTGTGTGTTGAGGTAGAGCTGTTTCCAATTTTCTGAGAAAGTGGCAGATTGATTTCCAAAGTGGTTGCTCAAGTTTGCACTCTCACCAGTAATGGACTTTTCCCATTTCTCCACATCCCCACCAGCATTTGCTGCCACTTGAGTTTTTATCTTAGCAATTCTGATAGGTATAAAATGGAATCTTAGAGTCAGTTTACCTTGCATTTCCTTCATTACTAGGGATGTTGAGCATTTCTTTAAGTGTTTTTTTTTTTTACCATTTGATATTCCTCTTTTTATGGTTTTCTTTTTAGTTCTGTAGCCCAGTTTTGAATTGGATTATTTGGTTTGTTGCTGTTTAATTTCTGGAGTTATTTATATATTTTGGATATTAGCCCTCTGTCATGTGTAAGATAGTTGAAGATCTTTTCCATTATGTAGGCTGTTGTTTTATTTTGTTGACACTGTCCTTTTAAAACACTTTTTATAAATTTTATTTATTATAATTTATTCACATTGCATCTGATTATTATCCCCTTGCCCATATCTTCCCATTACCACCCTCCCTCCATCTTCTACCCTATTCTCCTCCCCTAGACCTCTGTCTGGAGACCTCTCCCTCACCATCTGACAAGAGCATATCAGATCTCAACAGGATAGCCTGCATGCCCTTTCTTGTGTGCCTGGAAGGCCATCCCCATCAAGGGGAAGTAATCAAATCTTGAGTACCAGAGTTCATGTCAGAGGCAGTCCCGGCCACTGCAACATAAAGATTAGCTGTCCATTGGCTACATCTGAACAGAAGTTCTCTGCATGTATTGTCCTTGGTTGGTAAATTCATTTGTGTAGCCCCCTCTGGGTCCAGACCCACAGG
The DNA here is from genome assembly GCF_903995435.1 of Acomys russatus. Classification (NCBI taxonomy): domain Eukaryota; kingdom Metazoa; phylum Chordata; class Mammalia; order Rodentia; family Muridae; genus Acomys; species Acomys russatus. Next base: position 35,073,203 of record NC_067169.1, read on the forward strand.
CCTTTATGATATCCCTGTGGATCCTATGACACCTCTGGGTACTTCCAGTCCCCAACTCTTCAGTACAACTCTCAGCACTCTGACCAGAGTCTGGCTTCAAGTCCCAACATCTGTCCCAATTCCCTGCTGGGTGGAGTCTCTCAGAGTACATCTATGTTGGACTAATATCCACTTATAAATGAGTATATACCATGCGTGTCTTCTGGGTGTGGGTTACCTCATGCAGGATGATCTTTTCTAGTTTCACCATTTGCCTCCAAATTTCATGATTTCCTTGTTTTTGATAGCTGAGTAGGATTCCATTGTGTAAATGTAACACAATTTTAGTTTCCATTCTTCTGTTGGGGAACATCTATCCTCTTTCCAGATTCTGGCTATTGTGTACAAAGCTGCTATGAACATAGTTGAGCAAATGTCCTTGTTGTAAGGTGGAGCATCTTTCCGGTATATTCCCAGGAGCTGTATAGCTTAAGTAGCTTCCCTTTCCTCTTTCTTCTTCTGGGAGTTGCATGTATTTTTTCTGTCATATCGTCTCTGATTTATCACCTTTTCTGCCACTCAATTAGACATCCTTTTCAAATGTGGGTACTTCCTTCTACAAACCAACTTTATGTTGTTTTGGGATTAAAAGCATATACCACCATGCCTGTACCTTAGTTTTTATTTACCTGATACTTGCTCTATACCAGACTGATCTTAAACTCAGATCTGTTTACCTCTGTCTCTTGGATTAAAGGTGTGTTTCTATTGCAGCTGGATCAAACAGACCTAGAAAACTATGGATATGATCTCTTGCCAGAAAAGCAATGTTGTGAATTAACATTCCTCTAAAGGAAAAAAACCACTTAAGGTATTATTTCTTTGCTTGTTTTTTAGTTAATTTATTCAGATTACAACTCAATTGTTATACCATCACTTGAATCCTCCCATCCTTCCCTCCTTCCCACTTTCACCCTATTCTGCTCCCCCAGGTCTATCACTGAGGGGAACCTACTCCCCCTCAATATGGTCATAGGCTATCAAGTCTTATCTTGGTAGCCTGCTTATTTTTCCTTTGAGTGCCCTGAGGCCTCTACAACCAGACAAGGTGGGCAAATATGGGGCACCAGAGTTCATAAAAGAATCAGTCCCCACTCTCCACATAACTGTGGAGAATGTCCTGACCATTAGCTAGATCAGAGCAAGGGTTCAATGTTTATTACTTGTATTGTCCTTGGTTATTGTAATATTTTGAGCAGATTCACCTGGGCCACAATCCACCCATCACGATGTTCTTCTTATAGGTTTCTAGGACCTCCATTTCCCCATCTCCTATATTTGTCTTACCTAGAGTCCAAGTGGGATGTCCTCACATCTATCCTGATCTCCTAGTAAGTCAAGACTTTCATGGTACATGTCTTTTGAGCTAGTGCTCATTTATAAGTGAGTATATACCATGTGAGTCTTTCTGCTTCTGGGTTAACTCTCTCATTATGATGATTTCTAGTTCCATCCATTTGTCCACAAATTTCGGGAATTCCTTGTTTTTAATAGCTGAGTAGTATTCCATAGTGTAAATGTACCAGAGTTTCTTTATCCGTTCTTCAACTGAGGGACATTTAGGCTGTTCCCAGGTTCTGGCTATTATGAATAAGGCTGCTATGAACATGGCTGAGCATATGTCGTTGTTGTATGGTGGGGCACCTTCTGGGTATGTTCCAAGGAGTGGAATAGATGGGTCTTGAGGAAGCCCTATTCCTAGTTTTCTGAGAAAGTGCCAGATAGATTTCCAAAGTGGTTGTACAAGTTTGCATTCCCACCCGCAATGAAGGAGTGTTTCTCTTTCTCCACATCCTCACCAGCATGTGGGGTTGCTTGAATTTTTGATCTTAGCCATTCTTATAGGTATAAGATGGAATCTCAGAGTCATTTTGATTTGCATTTCTCTGATGACTAAAGACTTTGAACATTCTTTTAAGTGTTTCTCAGCCATTTGATATTCCTCTATTGAGAATTCTGTTTAGTTCTGAGCCCCATTTCTCAATTGGGTTATTCAGTTTTTTGATGTATAATTTCTTGAGTTCTTTACAAATTTTGAGTATTAGACCTCTGTCAGATGTAGGCCTGGTGAAGATTTTTTCTCAGTCTGTAGGCTGTCGCTTTGTTCTGTTGACAGTGTCTCCTGCCTTACAGAAGCTTCTCAGCCTCATGAGGTCCCATTTATTGTTGACCTTAAGGCCTAGGCTATTGGTGTTCTGTTCAGGAAGTTGTCTCCTGTCCCAATGTGTTCCAGGTTCTTCCCCATTTTTCTTCCAACTGATTTAGTGTCTCTGTTTTTATGTTGAAGTCTTTAATCCACTTGGACTTGAGTTTTGTGCATGATGACAAATATGGGTCTAATTGCATTTTTCTACATGTAGACATCCAGGTACACCAGCACCATTTGTTAAGGATGCCTTCCTTTTTCCATTGAATAGTTTTGGCTTTTTTGTCAAAAATCAAGTGTCCATATATGTGTGGATTCATTTCTGGTTCGATTCCATTGATCAACCAGCCAATTGCTGTGCCAGTACCATGCTGTTTTAATTACTGTTGCTCTATATTACAGCTTGAAGTCGGCTATGGAGATTCCTCCCTAGGATCTTTTCTTGCATAGGATTGTTTTAGCTATTCTGGGTTTTTTTGTTTTTCCATATGAAGTTGAGAATTGATCTTTCAATGTCTTTAAAAATTTTGTAGTTATTTTGATAGGGATTGCATTGAATCTGTAATTGCTTTTGGTAAGATGGCCATTTTTACTATGTTAATTCTCCCGATCCAAGAACAAAGGAGATCTTTCCATCATCTGATGTCATCTTCAATCTCTTTCTTCAGAGATTTAAAGTTTTTTTCCAAACAAGTCCTTTTTTTGCTTGGTTAGAGGTACTCCTATATATTTTATATTGTTTATGGCTATCCTGAAGGGTGTAGTTTTCCTAATTTCTTCCTCTGCGTAATTGTCATTTGTATATAGGAAGGCTACTACCTTTTTTGAGTTAATTTTGTATCCATCCAATATGCTGAAGGTGTTTATCAGCTATAGGAGTTCTCTGGTAGAATTTTGGTGGTCACTTATGTACACTATCATATCATCAGCAAGTAGAGATAACTTGACTTCCTCCTTTCCCATTTGGATCCCCTTGATCTCCTTTTTTGTCTTATTGCTCTGGCTAGAACATCAAGAACTATACTGAGGAGATATGGAGAAAGTGGGCAGCCTTGTCTGGTCCCCGATTTTAGAGGAATTTCCTTGAGAATCTCTCCATTTAATTTGATGTTGGCTATTGCCTTGCTGTATATAGCCATTATTATATTTATATATGTGCCTTGTATTACTGATCTCTCCAAAACTTTAAACATTAATGGGTTTGGGATTTTTGTCAAATGCTTTTTCTGCATCTAAGGAAATGTTCATGTGTTTTTTTCCTTTCAGTTTGTTTATATGGTGGATTACATTGATGGATTTTTGTATATTATTTCATCCCTGAATGCCTGGAATGAAGCCTACCTGGTCATGGTGAATGGTATCTTTAATATGTTCTTGTACTTGTTTGCCAGTATTTTATTGAGTATTTTTTGTCAATGTTTACAAGAGAAATTCTCTTTCTTTGTTGGATCTTTGTGGGGTTTAAGTATCAACGTGACTGTGGCCTCATAGAATGAATTTGGTAATGTTCTATCAATTTCTATCTTTTGGAGTAGCTTGAAGAGTATCGGTATTAGCTCTTCTTTGAAGGTCTGGTAGAATTCTGCATTGAAACCACCTAGCCCTGGGCTTTTTTTGGTTGGGAGACTATCAATGATCGCCTCTATTTCTAGAGGAGAAATTGGACTATTTCATTTGTTTATCTGATCTTGATTCAATTTTAGCAGGTGGAATAGATCGAGAAAATTGTCCATTTCCCTTAGGTTTTCAAATTTTGTGGCATATATGCCTTTAAAATAGGATCTTATGATTCTTTGTATTTCTTCAGTATCTGTTGTTATGTCTCCCTTTTCATTTCTGATTTTGTTGTTTTGGATAGTGTAGTCTGCCTTTTAGTTTATTTGGATAACAGTTTGTCTATCTTTTTGATTTTCTCAAAGAAGAAGCTGCTGTTTATTTTTTATTCTTTTAATTGTTCTCTTAGTTTCTAATTTATTGATTTCAGCCTTAAGTTTGATTATTTCCAGACATCTACTCCTCTTGGGTGTATCTGCCTCTTTTTTCCTAGGGCCTCCAGCTGTGTCATTAAGTTGCTTATGAGTGATGTTTCCAATTTCTTTATAAAGGCACTTAGTGCTATGGATTTTCCTCTTAGTACTTCCTTCAATGTGTCCCACAAATTTGGGTATGCTATTCCTTCATTTTCATTGAATTTCAGAAAGTCTTCAATTTCTTTATTTCTTCCCTGACTCAGGTGTCATTAAGTAGAGAGTTGTTTAGTTTCCGTGTGTGTGGGCTTTTTGTTATTTCTGTTGTTGTTGAAGACCAGTCTTAGACTATGGTGATCTTATAGTATATAATGTATTATTTCAATCTTCTTGTATCTTTTGAGGCTTGCTTTGTGACCTACTATGTGATCAATTTTGGAGAAGGTTGAATGGGGTGGTGAGAAGAAGGTATAGTCCTTTGTGTTTAGATGAAAAGTTTTGTATATATCTGTTAGATCCATTTCATCCACAGCATTGGTTTGTATTTCAATGACCTATCCTTCACTGAAAGTGGGGTGTTGAAGTCTCTCACTATTAATGTGTGGGGATCGATATGTGGTTTAAGCTTTGTTAATAGATCATTTACAAATGTGGCTGCCCTTGTATTTGGAGCATAGATGTTCAGAATTGTGATGTCATCTTGGTTGATATTTCCTTTGATGAATATGAAGTGTCCTTCCTCATACCTTTTGATTAATTTTGTTTGAAAGTCTGTTTTATTAGATATTAAAATGGCTACACCAGCTTGCTTCTTGTGACCGTTTGCTTGGAATATATTTTCCAGCCATTTACCTTGACGTAATGTCTGTTCTTGTGGGTGAGATGTGTTTCTTCAATGCAGAAGAATGTTTGATCTTGTTTATGCATCCATTCAGTGAGTCTGTGTGTTTTTATTGGAGAGTTGAAACCATTGATGTTGAGAGATATTAATGAAAAGTGACTGTTAAGTCCTTTAATTTTTGATGTTTCATATAGTAGAGAGTTTGTATGGTTATGTTTTTGTGACGCTGTAGTTATCTATTTCCTGTGTAGTTTTGGTTGTGGCTTGTTCCTTTGGGGTAGAGTTTTCCTTCTAGTAACTTCTGTAAAGCCAGTTTTGTGGAAAGGAACTGTTTGAATTTGTTTTTGTCATGGAATGTTTTGTTTTCTCCATCAATGGTTATTGATTTTGCTGGGGATAGTAGTCTTGCCTGGCATCTGTGGTCTCTTAGGGTTTGCAGAATCTCTGTCCAGGCCCTTTTGGCTTTTATGGTCTCTGCTGAGAAGTCGGGTGTAATTCTGAAAGGTTTGCTATCGTATGTTACTCTGCCTTTTTCTCTTGTCACTTTTAATATTTTTCTTTGTTCTGTATATTTTGTGTTTTTATTATTATGTGGTAGGAAGATTTTCTTTTCTGGTCTATTCTATTTGGCGTTGTGTAGGCCTTTTGTATGTTCATATACATATCCTTCAAGTTGGCGACATTTTCTTCTATGATTTTGTTGAAGCTATTTTATGGGACATGAAGTCAGGCATCTTCTCTTTCCTCAATGCCTGTTATTATCAGGTTTTATCTTTTCATGGTGTTCTTGATTTCTTCGATGATCTGCATCAGGAACTTTTCAGACTTAGCATTTTCTTTGATGGTTGTTTTGAGTTCTGCAATTGTATCTTCAAGTCCTGAGATTTGTTCCTCCATTTCTTGGATTCTGTTAGAGATAGTCACCTCTGTGTTACTTGCTTTCTTCTTTAAGGCCTCTTGATCACATTTTTCTTCTGTGTGTTCCTTTATCTTAGATTCTATTTTCTTCAGATCTTTAAGTGTTTTATTGATTTCCTTCATCTAGTTGTTTGTATTTTTCTGAAATTCTTCCAGTGCCTTTCTATAGGCCTTTTTTTTTTTATTTCTTCCACCTGTTTCACTGTGTCTTCCTGCATTTAATTACAGAATTTATTTGTTTCTTCCATTATCATCTTTTTTACTTAGGATTTGAGGTCATTTTCTTGTATTTTGATTGTGTTTGAGTTCTCAGGGTTGCTTTCCTTGGGATAGCTGGGATCTGGAGATGCCAAGTTGTTTTGGTTTTTCTTATTTGTGTTCTTGATCTGTCCTTTAGTCATTTTGCTATATCTGATGTTGGGTGGTAGCTTCTGGTGTCCTTCACTGGTTGTTGAGAAAGGATACTTGGTGAGTTATTATAGGTTGAGTGGCCTTGCCTGTGTGGATCAGGGAGTTCTCCATTGGAACTGGCAGGTGACCTGTTTTCTGCTCCAGAAGACTTTGCTCTACAACTTAAGTACTTCACTGGATCAGCAGAGGCAGGCTTCTGACTGACCACATTCATGCTACTGAGGGAATTCCGACCAGCTGTTTGGGGCCGATGTTTAATTTTCTGTCCTGACCCCTTGGGGCAGTCCAACTTCTCCCAAGCATGTGGTAGACCCCACTGGGCCTTGGCGACTGGTCAGGCCATGCTTTATCTGCCCAATTGTATAGGCCCTGACCCCTGTGGCTCGCAGTCAGGTTTCTGCCTGGTCCAGTCTAGATAGCAGACCAGTCTAGGTTGCCTACCTTTGGAGGTTCAGTCCCACTGAGTTGTGGCCATAATTCAGATCCTCTTCCATACCCTGCAGGGCAGTCCAGCTTCTCCCATGAGTGTGATAGTCCCTGCTAGGTCATGGGGATTGTGGCTTTATCTGCCCAATTGTCCAGGCCCAGACTGCTGGGGCCCCAAGGCAGTTTCCTGGCCAGATTAGTCTAGATAGAGGACCAGTCTAGATTGTGAACCTTTGGCAGTTCAGTCCCACTGAGCTATGGGACCCTCAAGGCAGTCCAACTTCTCCCATAATGTGGGAGTCCCTGCCAGGCAGTGGGGACTGTCCTGGCTGGGTTCTATCAGCCTGATTTTGCAGGCTTTATCTGTTGAGGCTGGCTGCTTAGCTCCAGCTGGACCTGCCCAGACTGTGTAGGCTGCTGATGGGCACTTTGTACTTCAACGCATCCTCCAGGGCTCCCTGAGGACTGAGGTGGGGCAGGTAGAGTGTCCAAGGACAGATTTACTTGATACCCTGAGACTTCCTCAGGCCAGGAGCTCTGGTGTTCCACCATCACACACACAGTACCTGGGCTATAGAGGCCAACTGCAGTCCTCAGGTGGGTTCTATTCCAAAGCCCGGAGAATGGGTTTAGGTCCTCCATGGGCTGTTGTTTGACCTGGGGCCAAGCCTGCCTGTGGTCTGCACTGTGTGGGACTCCAGTCACTTAGTGTTCTCCAGTTCTTGCAGTCTGAGGCTCCCAATCTGGTCCCTTGTCTCTGTGCAGTTGATCAGATACAGTGTGTGATAGGTGCTGCCATCTTGTAACCCCCTCTCTTTGCTTGTTTATAAATTCTCAAATTCTGTTGTGGATGCTAGAGCAGTATGTAGTAATTGGTAGCATTTTATTTGATAATAATGACTACCAAAAAATTAAGAACTATCTTTTACAATAGCTAAAAATGAAGAGAATCCCACAAAAATGAAGTACTGAATAATAAATTTATAAAAGAAATAAACAATGTATATAATAAAAAGTATAAAAACCTTATTAAATATATTAAAGAGGATATAGATAATTTGAACATTATTTTTATCCATAGACTAAAGCAATGAAAATATTCAATTGTTATATTATTTTAAGAAATCTAAAGGATAGACTTCACCAACTAATTGTGACATTCACCAGTCAAATGAGAAAAAGAAAGATTGAAGGGCAGGTTTCTGACTTGCTACAACGTATTAAACTTATGCAATTTCTTGAAAAATATGAGAATAAATATAAAGAGAAAAGGGTTACTCAAGTATTGGAAAAAATAGAAATTGTTTCCCTTCCAAAACAATAGAAGCAATGAAGAAATAAGATTTTGAATATATTTTAGAACAAAATTCCTTGGTTTTAGTAACCACAATACACTGAACTTACTACCCTTTCCAATATGCACATTAAAATGATGAGTATCCATTAATGCAGAAGAGATTTCACTTGAAAAGAGAAGCAAATAGAGGAATAAATTGACAGCAAAGAGAAAAGCTTCGCTCAAATTCCTGTGGGGCAAGCACAATTGGGCTTCAGGTTTGTGACTACATCAATCCAAAATAATTGGTTGTAAAATTTCAAATTACCGGAGATACTGACTTTACTCTGATATTCTTGCTAGATCCAGTTTTCAGAAATCAACCTCCACTATCCTGCCAGCGTTTAATTAGAGCTAGTATCTAGCAGTGGATGTGGGAATTTGTATTGGGGTTGGAGAAGATCCAGGGTACATTCTTCAAAGAAGAGAAAATGCCTTTATATCACGCTTTTCAACTGGGTTAAATATTTCTATGAATCATTAACCTCTCCTAAAGTTTGGAGTTGTAGTCTTCTGTTATTATTTGACCATAATTCCATTACTTGCAAGATAACTGCTCAACAGTGTTTAACAATGCTCATAGAAATAAATCCCTGTACAAAGGAGTAAAAACGGTGGCTCCTTTAAAATAGTTTCTAGAGTCAGTATTTTATCTTTGTTTTGACCCCAGGAAAGTTCCTCTCAGTATTGTCTTCAGAGTCTCTCCTGCAAACTAGGTATTTTACACTCTAGGCTGTATCTTCCCTTGATTTTCAAAACTCTTCTCAATACTTTTTACCTCAACTCAGGGAATATTTTTAAGCTGAACCTTGGTGTTGCTCTCCTGCCAAGGAAATCAGCTCATCTGGAAAATGTTAGGCATTTTCTGTTATATGTCTTTTTATTGAACAGGCAAAATTTCTGACCCAGGGTCTGGAGTGAGGCATGGAAACAGTAATAATCTTCTTTCTGAGTGTATGATAGTTTATTCTTTAGTACCTGATGTGCAAGAGCAAAGCCAACAACAGTAACTTGTGAAAAAACAAAAAGGCTTGACTGTCAGTGAACCATCACACTACAATTCACATGGTCCCTGTATACTCACTGTGTTATGAGTAGGAAAAGGACTCTACTTTATGAATGGGTATTGAAAATAACAAGTGACAATATAACTCATATATCTTTGCTCACACTCGTCCAGGAGTAGCTTCAGCAAAGGGCAGTTGGGGAGGGATCAAATCAGAAAACTTAAAGTCTTATACTTCTTGGAAAGAAGACTTCTCTTTCACTGGGAGCTGGAAGAAGAGAGACTCTTCTACTCTTTTATGTATTACTATGGATTGAAATTTATTTTCTTTCAAAATATTCCTCTCTCTCTCTCTCTCTCTCTCTCTCTCTCTCTCTCTCTCTCTCTCTCTCTCTCTCTCTCTGTGTGTGTGTGTGTGTGTGTGTGTGTGTGTGTGTGTGTTTGTGTGCCTGCCACTGCACACTTGTGGAGCATTGAGAACAATTCTTACTATGATCTCATCTGCTTCATTGTGGGTTTGGTGATTGAGTCCAGGCTATCAGGCCCCCACACAAAGTAATCTATTTGCTGAACTATTTCATTGCATCTGGAGTGAAGTTTATTTCTCACAGGAGAGGAGTGATGAAAGAAGTGATCTTGTTTTGAAATCCATATAGCTTCTTGGTACTTGACTAGATGTTTATATGTTTTCTTGGCTAGATTTTACTTTGTTGCTTGTTCTTATGACCATTTCCTAATTTTTTTTTTTGAGACAGGGTTTTTATGTGTAGCCTTGGCTGTCCTGTACTCACTTTGTAAACCAGGTTGGTCTTGAATTCATAGATATCCTCCTGCTGAGTGCTGAGATTAGAGGTGTGCACCACTGTACCCACCCATTTTCTGAATTTTTAAAGTTTCTAATTTTGGAGTTCTGTTCAGAAAGTTGTCTCCTTTGCCAATGAGTTCCAGGTTCTTCTCTACTTTCTCTTCTAGCATATTTAGTGTCTCTGGTTTATTTTGAAGTCCTTAATCCACTTGGACTTGAGTTTTGTGCATGGTGACAAATATGGGTCTAATTGCATTTTTCTACATGTGGACATCCAGTTAGACCAGCACCATTTGTTGAAGACACTCTCCTTTCCCCAGTAAATAGATTTGGCTTCTTTGTCAAAAATCAAGTGACCATATATGTGTGGATTCATTTCTGGGTCTTCAATTCTACTCCATTGATCAACCAGCCTATTGATATGCCGGTGCCATGCTGCTTTAATTACTGTTGCTCTATAGTACAACTTGAGATCAGGTATGGAGATTCTTCCAGAGGATCTTTTCTTGTACAAGATTGTTTTGGATATTCTGGGATTTTTGTTTTTCCATATGAAGTTGAGAATTGATCTTTCAATGTTTTAAAAATTTGTATAGGTATTTTGATAAGGATTGCTTTTGGCAAAATGGATATTTTTACTATGTTACTTCTCCTGATCCACAAACAAGGGAGATCTTTCCATCTTCTGGTGTCATCTTTAATTTCCTTTCTCAGAGATTTGAAGATTTGGAGAAAAGAGAATACTCCTTCATTGCTGGTGGGAATGCAAACTTCTACAACCACTTTGGAAACCAATCTGGCACTTTATCAGAAAACTGGGAATAGGGCTTCCTTAATTCCACTCCTTGGAATATACTCAAAAGATATTTCACCACTCAACAAGTACATATGCTCAATCATGTTCATAGCAGGTTTATTTGTAATAGCCAGAAACTGGAAGTAGCCTTAATGTCCCTTAGTTAAAGAGTAGATAAAGAAACTGTGGTACATTTACACTATGGAATACTACTCAGCTATTAAAAACAAGGAAATTCTGAAATTTGTGTGAAAATGGATGGAACTCTAAATGATCATACTGAGTGAGTTAACTCAAACCCAGAAAGACTCACATGGTATATACTCACTTATATTTGTAGCCCAAAAGGGATGTCCCACAAAAGTCTTCACTTACCAGGAAATTGGGATAGATGTGGGGACTTCTTACTGGGACTCTAGGTGAGAGAAATATGGGAGAATGGAGAAATAGAAGGATCCTGATGGTACTAGAAAACTACAAGAAGAATGTCATGATGGGAGGATCTGAACCCAGGTTTCTCTGCTCAAACTACTGCACCACCTAAGGACAATACATGCATTAAACATGGAACCCCTTTTCAGATCTAGCCAATGGACAAGACATTATCCACAGTTGTGTGGAGAGTGGGGACTGACTCTGTCAGGAATTCTGCTGTCACATGTTTGACCATTTACCCTTGGTGGGGAGGCCGGGTAGCACTCAGAGAAAGGATAAGCAGGCTACCAGGATGAGACTTGATAGGCTGTGATCATATGGTGGGGGAGGAGATCCCATTCTGTCACAAACATAGGGGAGAGGAATGGGGTGAAGAGAGAGGGAGGGAGGAAAAAGAGAATACAAATGAGGAGATAACAATTGAGATGTAATCTGAATAAATTATTAAATAAAAATAAAATAAAATAAAGTTTCCATTTTTATAATTTCCACCAGTGTCTCAACATACCTTGTCAGCAGGACCCATTATAATGTTACTCTAGGAAGAAAGTGTGCTTTTATCATCTTTATTTCCTGTGATTGTTTCTGTCAACTCTAAGGCAATGAAGAAAAAAATTATCTCATTTATAGAATCAACATCATTGTAATTTCTTTTTTTTTCTGACAACTTGTGTTTATTTTTTTTTTCTCTTTTTTTTTATTAATTTATTCTTGTTACATCTCGTTTATCCCATCCCTTGTATCTTCCCATTCCTCCCCACCCATTTTCTCATTATTCCCCTCCTCTATGACTGTTCCTGAGGGGGATTACCTCCCCCTGTATATTCTCATAGGGTATCAAATCTCTTCTTGGCTACCTGTTGTCCTTCCTCCGAGTGCCACCAGGTCTCCCCCTCCAGGGGACATGGTCAAATGTGAGGCACCAGAGTACATGAGAAAGTCATATCACACTCTCCACTCAACTGTGGAGAATATTCTGACCATTTGCTAGATCTGGGAAGGGGTTTAAAGTTTACCTCCTGTATTGTCCTTGGCTGGTGCCTTAGTTTGAGCGGGACCCCTGGACCCAAATCTGCCTATCATATTGTTCTACTTGTAGATTTCTAGGATCCTCTGTATCCTTTTATTTTGCTATTCTCCCATGTGTCTCTCATTTAGAGTCCCAATAGGATGCCCTCCCCTCTGTCCCAGTTTCCTGGTAAGTGAAGGCTTTCGTGGGACATGCTCCTTGGGCTAGTATGCAGATATAAGTGAGTATATACCATTTGATTCTTTCTGCTTCTGGGTTAACTCACTCATTATGATCATTTCTAGCTCAATCCATTTATCCACAAATTTCGGGAATTCCTTGTTTTTAATAGCTGAATAGTATTCCATAGTGTATATGTACCACAGTTTCTTTATCCACTCTTCTATTGAGGGACACTTAGGCTGTTTCCATGTTCTGGCTATTATGAATAAGGCTGCTATGAACATGGTTGAGCAAATTTTCTTGTTGTGTGCTGGAGCATCTTCTGGGTATATTCCAAGGAGTGGAATAGCTGGGTCTTGAGGAAGCCCTATTCCCATTTTTCTGAGATAACACCAGATAGATTTCCAAAGTGGCTGTACTAGTTTGCATTCCCACCAGCAATGAAGGAGTGTTCCTCTCTCCCCACATCCTCGCCAGCATGTGGTGTCGCTTGAATTTTTGATCTTAGCCATTCTGATGGGTGTAAGATGGAATCTCAGAGTTGTTTTGATTTGCATTTCCCTGATGACTAAGGAGGTTGAGCATTTCTTTAAGTGTTTCTCAGCCATTTGATACTCCTCTGTTGAGAATTCTCTGTTTAGTTCCAAGCCCCATTTCTCTATTGGGTTATTCGGTTTGGTAGTGTTTAATTTCTTGAGTTCTTTGTATATTTTGGATATTAGACCTTTGTCAGATATAGGGTTGGTGAAGATTTTTTTCCCAGTCTGTAGGCTGTCGCTTTGTTCTGTTGACAGTGTCTCCTGCCTTACAGAAGCTTCTCAGCCTCATGAGGTCCCATTTATTAGTGGTTGACATTAAGGCCTGGGCTGTTGGTGTTCTGTTCAGAAAGTTGTCTCCTGTGCCAATATGTTCCAGGCTCTTTCCCACTTTTTCCTCTAAGTGGCTTAGTGTCTCTGGTTTTATGTTGAGGTCTTTAATCCACTTGGATTTGAGTTTTGTGCAAGGTGACAAATATGGGTCCAGTTGCATTTTTTTACACATAGACCTCCAGTTAGACCAGCACCATTTGTTGAAGATGCTATCCTTTTTCCATTGAATGGATTTGGCTCCTTTGTCAAAAATCAAGTGACCATATGTGTGTGCATCCATATCTGGGTCTTCGATTCGATTCCACTGATCAACCAGCCTGTTGCTGTGCCAGTACCATGCTGTTTTAATTACTATTGCTTTATAGTACAGTTTGAGATCAGGTATGGAGATTCCTCCGGAGCACCTTTTATTGTACAAGATTGTTTTAGCTATTCTGGGTTTTTTGTTTTTCCATATGAAGTTCAGAATTGAACTTTCAATGTCTTTAAAAAATTGTGTAGGTATTTTGATAGGGATTGCATTGAATCTGTAGATTGCTTTTGGTAGGATGGCCATTTTTATTATGTTAATTCTCCCGATCCATGAGCAAGGAAGATCATGCCATCTTCTCAGGTCATCTTCAATCTCTTTCTTCAGAGTTTTGAAATTTTTTTCATACAAGTCCTTCACTTGCTTAGTTAGGGTAACTCCTAGATATTTTATATTGCTTGTGGCTAATGTGAAGGGTGTGGTTTTCCTAATTTCTTCCTCTGAAAGCTTGTCATTTGTGTATAGGAAGGCTACAGACTTTTTTGAGTTAATTTTGTATCCAGCCAATTTGCTGAAGTTGTTTATCAGCTTTAGGAGTTCTCTGGTGGAATTTTGAGGGTCACTTATGTACACTATCATATCATCTGCAAATAGGGATAATTTGACTTCCTCCTTTCCCATTTGGATACCCTTGATCTCCTTTTGTTGTCTTATTGCTCTGGCTAGAACTTCGAGTACTATATTGTAGAGATATGGAGAGAGTGGGCAGCCTTGCCTTGTTCCCGATTTTAGAGGAATTTCCTTGAGTATCTCACCATTTACTTTGATTTTGGCTATTGGCTTGCTGTATATAGCCTTTATTATGTTGAGGAAAGTGCCTTGTATCCCCGATCTCTCTAAAACTTTAAACATGAATGGGTGTTGAATTTTATCAAATGCTTTCTCTGCATCCAAGGAGATGATCATGTGGTTTTTTATTTTCAGTTTGCTTATATGGTGGATTACGTTGATGGATTTCCATATATTAAACCATACCTGCATGCCTGGAATGAAGCCTACATGGTCATGATGAATGATATCTTTGATGTGTTCCTGTATTCGTTTTGCAAGTATTTTATTTAGTATTTTTGCATCTATGTTCATAAGAGAAATTGGTCTGAAATTCTCTTTCTTTGTTGAGTCTTTGTGAGGTTTAGGTATCAATGAGACTATGGCCTCATAGAATGAATTTGGTAATTTTCCATCCATTTCTATCTTTTGGAGTAGCTTGAAGAGTATCGGTATTAGCTCGCCCTTAAAGGTCTGGTAGAATTCTGCACTGAAACCATCTGGCCCTGGGCTTTTTTTGGTTGGGAGACCATCGATGATTGCTTCTATTCCTGTAGGGGAAATGGGACTATTTAGCTGTTTATCTGTTCTTCATTCAACTTTGGCAAGTGAAATTGATCAAGGAAATCGTCCATTTCCCTTAGATTTTCAAATTTTGTGGCGTATATGCCTTCAAAGTAGGATTTATGATTCTTTGAATTTCTTCAGTGTCTGTTGTTATGTCTCCCTTTTCATTTCTGATTTTGTTGATTTCAATACTGTCTCTCTGCCTTTTAGTTAGTATGGCTAATGGTCTGTCTATCTTGTTGATTTTCTCAAAGAACCAGCTTTTGGTTTTGTTGATTCTTTGGACTGTTTTCTTAGTTTCTAATTTGTTAATTTCAGGCCTGAGTTTGATTATTTCCAGATATCTACTCCACTTGGGTGTTTCTGCTTCTTTTTTTCTAGGGCTTCCAGTTGTGTTGTTAAGATGCTTATGTGCGATGTTTCCAATTTCTTTTTAAAGGCACTTAGTGCTATGAATTTTCCTCTTAGCACTGCTTTCAATGTATCCCACAAATTTGGGTATGTTGTTTCTTCATTTTCATTGAATTTCAGAAATCCCTTGATTTCTTTCTTTATTTCTTCCCTGACCCAGGTGTCATTTAGCAGAGAGTTGTTTAGTTTCCACTTATGTGTAGGCGTTTTGTTATTTCTGTTGTTGTCGAATTGCAGCCTAAGAGCATGGTGATCTGATAGGATACAAGGTATTATTTCAATCCTATTGTATCTATTGAGGCTTGCTTTGTGACCTACAATGTGATCAATTTTGGAGAAGGTTCCATGGGGTGCAGAGAAGAAGGTATATTCTTTCTTGTTTGGGTGAAAGGTTCTATAGATATCTGTTAGATCCATTTGACCCATGGCATTGGTTAATGATGTTATTTCTCGGCTTAGTTTCTGTTTCAATGACTTATCCTTCAGTGAGAGTGGGGTGTTGAATTCTCCCACTATTATTGTGTGGGGATCGATGTGTGGTTTAAGCTTTTTTAGCAGATCTTTTACAAATGTGGGTGCCCTTGTATTGGGAGCATAAATGTTCAGAATTGTGATGTCATCTTGGTTGACTTTACCTTTGATGAGTATGAAGTGTCCTTCCTCATCCCTTTTGAGTAATTTTGGTTGAAAGTCTATTTTGTTCAATACTAAAATGGCTAGGCCTGTTTGCTTCTTGTGACCATTTGCTTGGAATATTTTTTTCCAACTTTTTACCCTGAGGTAATGCCTTTCATTATGGGTGAGATGTGTTTCTTGAATGGAGAAGAATGTTGGATCTTGTTTATGCACCCATTCAGTTAGTCTGCGTCTTTTTATTAGAGAGTTGAGGCCATTGATGTTGAGAGATATTAATGACCAGTGACTGTTAAGAGTCTTAATTTTGATGTTGTTTCCAGTCGAGCGTTTGTGTAGTTGTGTTTTTGCCATGGGATAGTTATCTATTTCCTGGGTAGTTTTGGTTGTAGCTTGACCCTTTGGGATGGAGTTTTCCTTCTAGTACCTTCTGTAAAGCTGGATTTGTGGATAGGTACTATTTGAATTTGCTTTTGTCCTGGAATATTTTGTTTTCTCCATCAATGGTTATTGATAATTTTGCTGGGTAAAGTAGTCTGGCCTGGCATCTGTGGTCTCTTAGGGTTTGCAGGATCTCTGTCCAGGCCCTTCTGGCTTTTATGGTCTCTGCTGAGAAGTCGGGTGTAGTTCTGATAGGTTTACCATTAAATGTTATTTGACCTTTTTCCCTTGCAGTTTTTAATATTTTTCTTTGTTCTGCATGTTTTGTGTTTTGATTATTATGTGGCGGGCAGTTTTTCTTTTCTGGTCAATTCTATTTGGTGTTCTGTAGGCCTCTTGTATGTTTATAGGCATTTCTTTCTTTAGATTGGGGAAATTTTCTTCTATGATTTTGTTGAGAATAGTTTTTGGGCCCTGGAGTCTGATGTCTTCTCTGTTTTCAATGCCTATTATCCTCAGATTTCTTCTTTTCATGGTGTCCTTAATTTCTTGGATGTTTTGTGTTAGGAGTTTTCCAGATTTGGCATTTTCTTTAATGGTTGATTCAATATCTGTGATTGTATCTTCTAGACCTGAGATTCGTTCTTCCATCTCTTGGATTCTGTTAGAAAAGCTCACCTCTTTGTTGCTCGCCTTCTTCTCTGAGGTCTCACGTTCTTGTTTTTCTTCTGTCTGTGTGTTTATCATTGAATCCATTTTCATTTTCAGATCTTGAACTGATTTTTTGATTTCTTTCATCTGATTTTTTGTATATTCCTGAGTTTCTTCCATTGCCTCTTTATAGGTCTTCAGAGCTTGAACCGTTTTATTTTATTCTTTCATCTGGTTGTTTGCATTTTCCTGCAATTTTTCCAGTTCCACTCTATGTGCTTCTTTTATGTCTCTCACCTGTTTGTCTGCATCTTCCTGTATTTGATTACGAATTTTATTAGTTTCCTCCATTATCATCCTCATTACTAAGGATTTGAGGTCATTTTCTTGTATTTCCATTGTATTTGAGTTCTCTGGGTTGTTTTCTTTGGGATAGCTGGAAACTGGAGACGCCATGTTGTTTTGGGGTTTTTTTGCGTATGCTTTTTCATTGTCCTTTAGACATCTTGCCGTCTTTGTTTTTGTTGGGTAGCTTCCAGAGTTGGATGGAGGGTGTCTGACGATAGATTCACTTATTTTCTCATGATTTCCCTAGGCTGCGAGCTCAAAGCTTCACTGGTGTGGATGTTAGGAGGTTAGCCCTGTTGTTCTGGTCTCTCACAGCCAGTTATCTTCAGCCGCCCTGTGCTGTGGAACCTGCAATTGTTCTGGGTCTCTGAATGAGCGTTGGGTCAGGCCAAGGTATCCACAGCCTTCTGTGTTCCCTGCCAAGTCCAGCCAGGAACACTGGGCCTGAACCATGGGCTGAACTCAGCTAGATTCTCAGGGCCTGAACCGTCTGCCGAGCTCAGCTAGGGATTCTGGGCCCAAAATGCGCATAGAGTCCAGCCAGAATTTTTGGGCTGGGACTTCGCACCAAGCTCCGCTAGCGCCTTTTGGCCCAAAGTGCGTGCTGTGGTCAGTTATTGACTCAGGGCCCGAAATGACCACCAATCTCAGCCAGGAACTCTGGATTCAAACTGCACACTGTGTCCAAACAGAGTCTTAGAGCTGGTGGAACCGAGAGCTCTGTCCAGCCTGCGCCACAGCAGGAGAACTGCGGCTGCTCTGTGTTAGCGCCAATGGTGGAACCAAGTGCTTCACCCAGACTGTTTCACCGTATGGGAGCTGCCGCTGAACTGAGGTGGTGCCTAGGATGGAACTGCGCACTCCACCAAGCCTGCGCCACAGCAGGAGACCTGCGGCTGCTCCCACCAGCCACCACACCAATCGCCTCCACTGGAAAGCTATGAGCTGCAAACCTCAGCCACCGCTGCTGGTGCCGCTGGTGCTGCTGCCTCTGCTGCTGCCGCTCTGATCAGAGAAAATCCACGCTCCTCCCGTGTGCAGGGGTACGCAGGTCCTCCGCACCCTGGTCCCTCCGAACCGTGGAGCACTCCCGCTGCCGTGATGTTCGGACCTCGGTGTTCCTGGCTCAGAAATCTGTGCAATTCCCTGAATTGTTCACTGGAGCCTCCAAATGCGGTCCACACTGCTCACAGCCATCTTTAAAAAAACCTCATTGTAATTTCTAAGGCTTACATTCACTTAAAGGAAGAAGAATTAATCTTTTTGAGAAATTTGTCATAGTTGTACAGAGTTTTTAGGAGTATAGAAAGGAATACTTTAAACTTGAGGATCAGATATAATTATTAGGTAGTTACTTACTGAATTCAAAAGTGGTCCCTTCACATTGTGCATTTTCTCCTAAATATAGTTCTGGGTAATATTTATTTTAATCAGAAATCTTTTGTTAATAGAGAATCCTAGTACATTAGTCCTCATCTGATATTCAGTACTACTATAAATGTTGCTTTCCTTCAGAAGTTGAAGATTAGGCAGCAATCAAAGAATCAATAAAAATCCTCAAGGCATGCGTAGAATGCATTTTAGATAACTATAAAAATTTCTATAAAATGCTTTTAAGCAGTTATTTAAAAACAAGACTGTTTGAAAATGTTAGATACTTTGGTAAATTGTAACCTGACATACACAATGCTAGTGAAAGTACAGAATTTTAGAAAAAATAATAATTCATATTTGGATCCTTTCAGGGTAGTCATAATTTTTTAAAGGCATGCTAACCAATTCTATGCTCCCCTTTGCTTCTGTAACAAGTTTCCAAGTATTTTATGACTTTAAGTCATGAAAACTTATTTTCTCACATTTAAGGAAGTCAAAAGGCCAAAAAAGTGAGTCTCAGAAGGTTAAAGTGAAGATGTTAGCTGGCATTATTCTTTTGATAATCTCTAAGGGAAAATGTTTTTCCATATAAGCTTCAAAATAGCTTCCTTCATTCCTGATACCTGTCTCTTCTGCCATTCCTTCATTTTCAACTAAAATTGGTCAAGAAAAACGGGGGAAAGACACTTTATTCTCATCAAAGCAAAAAACCCACCATGAGGACATCACAATTCTGAACATCTATGCTCCAAATACAAGGGCACCTATATTCATAAAAGAAACACTTATAAACTTAAACCACACATTGATCCCAAAAATTAATAGTGGAAGACTTGAACAGCTACTCTCATCAATGGACACATCATCGAGGCTGAAACTAAATAGAGAAATAATGAACGTAAAAGGTCATGAATCAAATGGAGCTAATAGACATATACAGAACTTGTCACACAAACACAAAAGAATATACCTTCTTCTCAGAACATCATGGAACTTTCTCCAAAATTAACAATGTAGTTGGAGAATTTTCTTGATAAATTCCACTTATCAAAGTTGAATCAAGGTCAGGTAAACAATTAAATAGTTCTATATCTCCTGAGGAAAGAAAAGTAGTTATCAAAAGTGTCCCAACCAAAAAAAAAAAAAAAAACAAAAAAAAAAAACAAAAAACAAAAACAAAAATAAAAGCAAAAAACAAAACAACAACAAAAAAACAAAACAAAGAGTCCAATTCCAGATAGATTCAGCACAGTATTCTACCAGACTTTTAAAGAAGAACTAATACCAATACTCCTCAAAGTATTCCACAAAATAGAAACAGAAGGATAATTACCAAACTCATTCTATGAATCCACAGTCACCTTAATATCTAAGCCACACAAAGACCCAACAAAGAACTAGAATTTCAGACCAATTTTTCTTATGAACACTGATGCAAAAATCATCAATAAAATACTTGTAAACTGAATCCAAGAACATATTAAACATTTCCACCATGACAAACTGGGCTTCATCCCAGGCATACAAGAGTGGTTCTAGATGAAGAAATCCATCAATGTAATCCACCATACAAAGAAACTGAAAGAAAAAAAATAGAAACACATGATAATTTTCTTAGATGCAAAAAAAAAAAAAAATTGTCAAAATCCAACACCCATTCATGTTAAAAGTCTTAGAGACATTAGTGATAAAAGGCACATACCTAAACATCAAACTACATGGAGAGAAACTTAAATCAATTCCACTGAAATCTGAGACAGGACAAGGGTCTTCATTCTTTCTGTGTCTCTTCAATATGGTACTTGATGTCCTAGCTAGAACAGTAAGACAAATAAAAGAGATCAAGGGGATACAAAATGGAAAAGAAGAAGTCAAAGTATCACTATTTACAGATCATATGATAGCATGCTAAGTGACCACAAAAATCTACCAAGGAACTCCAACAGCTGATAAATACCTTTAGCAAAGTGGCAGGATGAAAATTCAACTGAACAGATTTAGTAGCCCTCCTATATACAAATGCAAAACATGTTGAGAAAGTTATTAGGATAACAACACACCCTTCACAATAGCCATAAATAATACAAAGTTTCTTGGTGTAACTCTAACAAAGTAAATGAAAGACTTATATGAAAAAATCTTCAAGTCTCTGAAGAAGGAGATTGAAGAAGATATCAGAAGATGGAAAGATCTTCCATGCTCATGATCTGGAGAATCAACATAGTAAAAATGGTCATATTACCAAAAGCAGTCTACAGATTCAATGCAATCTCTATTGAAATACCTACAACTGTAGAAAGTTCAATTTTTAACTTCATATGGAAAAATAAAAACCAACTAACCAAACAACAAAAAACTGGAAAAGCTAAAGCAATCCCGTGTAGTAAAAGACCTTCTAGAAGAATCTCCATCCCTGATCTCAAGCTGTACAGTAGAGCAACAGTAATAAAAACAGCATGGTAGTAGCATAGAAATAGGCTGTTTGATCAATGGAATAGAATCAAAGACCAAGAAATAAACTCACACAGCTATGGACACTTGTTTTTTGACAAGGAAGCCAAAACCATAAAATGGAAACAAGATAGCATCTTCACAAATGGTGCTGGTCTAACAGGAGGTCTACAAATAGAAAAAGGGAAATATATCCATATTTATCAACCTGCCGAAAACTAAAGTCCAAGTGGATCAAAGATCATGACAACACCAGACAGAACAAATCTGTTAGAAGAAAAAGTGGGGAAGATCCTTGAACTCATTGGCACAGGAGACTACTTTCTGAACAGAACACCAATAGCTCAGGTTGTAAGATCAACAATTAATAAATGGGACATCATGAAACTGAAAATCTTCTGTCAGGCAAAGAACACTGTGAATAGGACAAAAGGACAGCCTACAGACTGGGAAAAGATCTTCACCAACCTTACATCCCATGTACACAAAATATATAAAGGACTCAATAAATTAAACACCACCAAACCAAATAATCCAATTAAAAATGGGGTACAGAGATAAACAGAGAATTCTCAACAGAGGGATATTGAATGACTAAAACACACTTAAACGAACACTCAACATCCCTAGTCATCAGGGAAATGGAAATCAAAACAACTCTGAGATTCCATCTTATACCCATCAGAGTAGCTAAGATCAAAACCTCAAGTGACAGAACATGTTGATGAGGATGTGGAGAAAGGGAAACATTCCTCCATTGCAGATGGGAATGCAAACATGAACAACCACTTTGGAAATCAACCTGGTGCTTTCTCAGAAAACTGGAAATACTGCTTCCTCAAGAGTCAGCTATATCACTTCTGGGTATATATCCAAAAGAAACAGCACCATACAATAAGGTATGTTCATAGCAGCTTTATTTTTAATAGCAAAAATCTGGAAACAACCTAGATGTCCCTCAACTGAAGAATGGATAAGGAAACCACAGTACATTTACACAATGGAATACTACTCAGCTATTTAAAAAAAACCACAAAGAAATCTTGAATTCCGCTTGCAAATGGATGATACTAGAGAAGATCATCCTGAGTGAGGTCACCCAGACCCAAAAAAGACACACACGGTATCTACTCACTCATAAGTGGATAGTAGCCCAATATAAATGTCTTCTGAGACACTCCACCCAGCTGGGTTGGGAAAGATACTAGGACTTGAAGCTAGACTCTGGTCAGAGTGCTGAGAGTTGTATGGAATAGTAGGGGGATTGGAAATACCCAGAGGTATCATGGGCTCCACAGGAAGATCATCAATGTCAAGAGATCTGGAAGCAAGGGGGCCTTCACAAAGTGATAGAACAACCAAGTAAAATGCATGCTGAGAACCTAGACCCTCATTGTACAGATGTTCAGCAAATTGTGAATGTGGGGGGTGGATAAAGATGAGACTCCCTCTGAACCTCTGACATGCATTCTGGTTCCTTATGGGCACATACAGAAAAAGGATGCAGGCTATCCTAATGAGATCTAATAAGCTGAGGTCAGGTGGTGGGGGAGGAGGCCTTCCTGTCAGGGGTTTAAAGAAGGGTAATAGGGCAGAAAAGGGAGAGAGGGTGGGAAAAGGAAGATAAGAGGGAGGGGATAATAATTGGGATGAATAAATTATAATAAATAAAAAATTAAAAAAATAATCTGTGATCTGGAAATGTAAGATGAAATAAGTCTTCCTTTTCAAGTAGTTTTTGGTTGTGCTATTTATCACAGCAACCAAAAGCAAACTAAGATACATTTATAAAATAAATTCTAATCATTTAAATAAAAATATGTTCATGAGTAATTACTTTCCTTGAGATGTATATGTTGCTTGGAAACAAGCATTTTCCAGCAAATGAGTCATCCAGAGATAATAAGTATCTGCCACTATACAAACATTTAAAATAAAAATATGACCAAGGCCCACTAGATGAGAAATATGAGGAGCTGTTGCAAACTGAGTCTGTAGATGTCAAATTTTTATACCCTTTTCTTGAGTATCCCCAAAATCTCCAGGAGGCAAAACTGATGCAATAGCACAAAGGATCTTTATTATGACTTGAGCCAGGCTATGACTGTCACCAGCACAGTGGTATCTGGAGGTTATTTATATGTCCCTTCCCCCCACAACCAGCATTCCCAAAGCAGGGGGTTCTTAGCTTGGCAAGTACTTATTGGTTAAGATATGTAAGGGGGGGTCTTGTTTTTTAAAATGATAGATTACAAAAAAGGTGCCAAGGGCACCCATGGATCCAACTTTCTTTGATCTTCTTTGTTCACCTGCTCACTGAGGTGAGTATCCAGTTCAGGTTTTAGCTGAATGTCCCATCCTATGCTAATTGGCTCTTGCTAGGGGAGCAAAGCCATAGTGTGCCAGGGCCAGGGCCCTCTGATCTGGTTTTCTAGTGACTACCTCTGGAGGGAATGTGGCAGGCCCTTCCTGTAGGTGTTCCTGGGCCTTTAAGCCTATTTCTTGAAACCATGCCTCAGTGACCCTGAGATATGGATTTTAATTCTTTTTGGTCTTTCAAAACTACCAACAGGGAGGCCAGTAAGATTTAGTCACCAGTTAAGACACCTACAAAAATTTTTGGGAAGACATCTACAAAGCTCCCTGTGTAAAGTGATGTGAAGTCATTCAGCAGGTTGACATGAACCCTTCTGTGAAGAAGGAACTGGTAGACTGTGAAAGTTCCCCAAGGAGTTATTCATTTGTTGACCCTCACAAGTTGCCAAAGATGAGCAGTAATGTGTGCTGTTCACAAAGGTACACAAAACTTACTAGAATGTCACCTACAATGCATTATTAAAACTCACTGGGAATCTGCTCTCTGAGAGATTGTTGAAATGTAGTTGAAAATAGTACCTATAATCTACTAAAATCACAAAGAAAATTTCCATTGTGACCAGGTAGGAGGCTCCTTTCTTTTTCAGTAACCTTCTGTTTCTCCCGACAAAGCGTTTAGTGAGTAGGAGCAGCATGCAGAGCCCAGTTCTAAAATGACAAAGTAAGGTGCATTATATCTGGGTGTCAAGAAATTGATAACTTGAACTGTTCACCTTTTCTGCTTTTGTGTTTCCACTAGGCATTCCTACAGGCTTATGAACTTGTTACATTTATTTCTGTGTACCTTTGTGTATGCAAAAACCTATTGCATTTTGTCATGCTGTTTCTCTTGATATCCTTGGGAGGCCTGCTCTTTCCTGAAGGGAAACAGAGAAGCAGTAGATATGGGCCAGAGGAGAAGTTTGGGGTAAACTCAGAGAAGTGGAATGATTGAGGCTATGTTTGGAATATATTGTATGAAAGAAGAATAAATAGAAACAATAAATAAATAAAAATAAAGCAGCTTGTCAGCAGGGCATTTAATATCAGCACTCAGGAGGCAGAGGAAAGCAGATCTTTGTGAGTTTTAGGCCAGCAGATATTACACAGAAAAACCCATTTTAAAAATAAAAAAACCCTCAGGTTTTCTAAGATATAATTCATAACTACAAAATTCATTCATTTAAAACATTAAAAGGTATGTAGAAATCTATTGTGTGAAAGTCAAGGATAGGACAATCTAAATTAGTTGATTCCTGGTGCTATCTTTAAGGGAAAATGGAGGAACAGAGGATAAAATCTAAGGATTATATAAATTTTTCTTACTAAAGAAATGAACTGTTCTGAAATTGACTGTGTCGATGATTGCATACATCTTTGAGCACATCATAAACTAGTCCCTCAGATTCTTAATGAAATTGGATGAACATTTTGAATATTCATGAAATTAACTAAACAATGACATGATTTAATTACTATACATAATAAATATTTTAATGACTAAGGTCTTCCCTGTAATTATATTTTATTTTTACCACTACCACCAGAATTAATGACTAAAACATTTAAATACATTTTTGTTGGTAATGATTCGAAAGACTTAGTAGGCAATAAATAAAAACAAGTAGAAACTGCTTTAGAATTAGAATGTGTATAATGAATACATTTTTAAAAACTTAGAAAACAAGGGAACCTCTTAATAATGAAATTTTTCTTCTTACATTCTCTACGTTTGTTGCTTATAGTTAACTTTTCTTTGAGGTAACCTTTCTTGGACTAAAATGGTCTCAAACTCCCAATATTTCTGAGTCTGATTACTATGTGCTAACACTGGAAGAACATGCAACCATTGCTGATATATTGTCTACATGTTATTTCTGTCTTCTCCCTGATAACATTAAATTTGATCCATCCATGGCAATGATTACCTTGTATCTTCTCAAGAATTCTCAAAACTTTTTCAGCAGTAATCTGTTCTTTTGAATTCCTATAAATTGTGAGATTCTCTTTTTTAAAATTAAATTTTTAATATGTATGTGTTTTTATGTGTGTGAGAGAGAGGGGGAGAGGGAGAGGGAGAGGGAGAGGGAGAGAGAGAGAGAGAGAGAGAGAGAGAGAGAGAGAGAGAGAGAGAGAGAGAGAGAGAGAGAGAGAGAGAGAGAGAGATATGCTCACATGTATATGTATGAGTGACCATAACATATATGGTCAAAGAATACTTTGGAAATTGTTTCTCTCAATCTACCATGTGACTCACATGGAACAAACCCAGTTCGTAATGTTTGGGATGATTATAATACTCTCTGGATTCAAATCAGTTTCTCATTGTAGAATCTCATTATTATACTATATTTGTTAGCATGGGTCAGTTTCCTCATTCTCATATAGAAGCCTCACTGGTTCCTAACTAAGAATGCATATTAATTTTATAGACGTTAAGACAAGAAAGTAGGGGTGGAGTCCATTCATATACCTCAATAATTTATTTTTCTTCCACCTCTGTGCTAAAGTAACTAAGTCTATTCACAATGATGAAAACATATCAATGAATAAAACATGCAAATGCTCCTGACTTCCTTATATGATTGGAAGAAAAATAACACAAAGCATAATAAATTATTATATCACTGTATACTAGTGTGTAATAATTGCTGTATATTAGAATATACTCACAGGATTTGAGCTAATATGTGTATGTGCGCATGTGTTTGGAGGAGGGTAAGTCTTTGTGTGTATGTGTATATTACTCTCCACTTCTGTAGAGATGTTCACTGTTTAATTAGAGTGGTAAATTAGGACCTACTGAAATTACATAATTAAGCAAAGACTTAAAAACTGTTAGAAACTTAGCCTCCTAGATAACAGGGCAAAACATACTTGGGGTAAAGATCTAGTGTATGGAACTCAGGACTGAAGCATGTGTGATATGTTCTGAAATAATTCTGGGGCCATTGAAGTGGAAGATAAAGAGAAGAAAAGTATAGACAACTTGGGGCCTGCTAGCACTGTAATGGGTTTGCCATTTTCTGTGAGTAAAGGGAGTCCACCTGAATGATTTGTAGCAGCAGAGCTACATAATTCAAGTTAAGTGTTATCAAGATAGTTTTTGTGGGTATTCTGTGTATGCTTGTCATATCAAGTGTTTAAGAAAAAAAATATGTGAGGACATTGGGAACACAGGAAGACTAGATCAAAGAAGTTGCCTTTGTCTTGGACAGACCATACAAGCTGGCAACAGGGTCAAACCAGTGAGGCTAGTAAACAATGTTAGTTTTTAGATAGACATTGAGGTTGACAGAATGGCCTTCTGATGCAAATTTGATTTTAGAGTCACTACGTGTAACTGTTCTCTGATATAATAACCTCTTTTTCTAGTTCCTCTACAAAATTATTGCAAGAACTTTACCTATGAGAAGTAATAATCACACCCTGAATATTTACCTATGTCAATAGTTTGGTGTAGTTGCAGATGCTTCCATAGTCATTGTTTTGTTTTTGTTTTTGCTTTTAATTTTACTACTTGTCTCCTAAGGACCATATTCTATTCTTACACCTGGGTTTCATGGTTCTCTTGCTTTAGCTGACCTGGGATGCTTCACACAAATTTCATTGAGAACTCAAGGATCTTAAATATTAGTCCATACGTGGTGAAGAAATGAAAACCATATGAGAGAGTGCAATTTATTTTCATCTTATCAAGTCATGTCTGACTTTATCAGAAAATAGCATCCAAAAGAGGCCCCAATTAAATATTGTCTTTTGTTTTTTCTCTTGCTTCAAATTATTATGCCAATGTTGTTTTAATCAGTTATAAATCTTTTTAATAAGTAAAAGGTCCAAAGTAGCAAGAATGTTGGTATAAATAGCCTCTTGGACTCTATTTGATATTTTCATAGTTTGGTCTTAGTTTCTTGTATAAGTAAAATGAAGAATTAGGGGTTATACCAATTAGTATAGAATTTTCTATCATCTTCCATACTCTGGTCATCTTAGAGAAATTGAGTACCTGCCTCTAGAAATTGTACCATCTAACCATAAACATAGATGACTGCATAGCTGTAGTAGCCATTTTAACAAATGTTATTCAAGAACCTGTGGACTGAACAGCTGCCCAAATCGCAGAGGTGTTTACTGTCTTGGGATTTGGGAACACATTAGTAACAGCAATGCCAGCAACTTCTATTCTTCTTTCTAAACCCAGGCATTTTTCTTCAATAATTTGCTGCACCTGGTAATGTTAATTCAAGGCCAGTGGTGACTCAACTGGATGTAATTTGACCCTAGTTGACATGTGACAATGTCTGAGGCACATTTTCTTATCATAGCTGGTACAGGTACAACACTACTGAGGTTATAGGGCTGTGGTTAACTACAATGCATGGAACACATAGCACAAATGCCACTTGTGTTAGGGTTGAGAAGGCCTAAGATGGTGATTCTTTATGAACTGTCACTGAGCAAGTGCTTGTACATTTGGTTTATGCATACATACTGGGGGAATCTTGAATATCTATCCCATCTTAGTCTCGAGAATATTGAAGTCTTTGTGTGCAGAGGGGTGAACTGTATTAGGAAGCTATAAAAAATAATGAGAAGGTAAATTATAAGTGTGATTCACAATTATCCCATTTCTGTGCCAGCATTTTTGGTGGGGAAATGCAGGTATCAATGGGTAGAAAAGACAGAGGTCCTCCTGACACATGTGGGAAAATGCTTGCTAAAAACCCAGTGAGCATCTGTAGTCTTGATGTGATATTGTCTTCAGGTTGGTCACATCTCTGATGTCTTTCATTGCAGGTACCGACAAGTACTTTATATAGCATCCCATCTGCTGGTGAATGCTGCCTGACAAAGTTTAATTTTCAGAATTGCTGATCAAATCATGGTTATTGGTATGAGACATTCAGTATATTGATTTTTTCTTTGTACACTAGGTAAAGGAACATTTATTTCTTTCCCCTCCTCTCAGTTTCCCCCTCCCAATCCTCTATCCCCAGATCTACCCCGATCTGTCTCCTCTCAGAAAAGAGCAGGCCTCCCAGGGACATCAACCAAGCATGACATAACAAGCTACAGTAAGACCAAGCATTTGCCCCTCAGTTGAAGAATGGATAAAGAAACTGTGGTACATTTACACTTTGGAATACTACTCAGCTATTAGAAACAAGGAAATCCCGAAACTTGTGGACAAATGGATGGGACTAGAAATGATCATAATGAGTAAGTTAACTCAGAAGCAGAAAGATTCACATGGTATATACTCACTTAAAATTGGGCACTAGCCCAAAGGCATGTCCCATGAAATTATTCACTTACTAGGAGATTGGGATAGATGTGAGGACATCCTACTGGGACTGTAGGTAAGACAAATATAGGAAATGGAGAAATAGGATGCAGAGCGTCTTAGAACCCTACAAGAAGAGCATTATAACAGGTGGATCAGGGCAAAGGGGCGGTCTGCTCAAACTATTGCACTAACCAAGGAAAATATAAGTAGTAAACATTGAACCCCTGCTCTGATCTAGCCAATGGTCAGGACATTCTCCACAGTTATGTGGAGAGCAGGGACTGACTTTGACATGAACTCTGGTGCCCCATATTTGACCACCTCCCCTTGGTGGGGAGGCCTGGTGGCACTCAAAGAAAGAATAAGCAAGCTACCAAGATGAGACTTGATAGCCTATGACCATATAGTGGGGGAGGAGGAGGAGGTCGCCCTCGGTCATAGACATAGGGGAGGGGAATAGGGTGAAAGCAGTAGGGAAGGAAGAATGAGAGGATACAAGTGATGGGAAGGCAATTGAGTTGTAATCTGAATAAATTAATAAAATTAAAGAAAAAAAGACCAAGCATATGTCATCACATCAAGGCATAAATGAGGAGACCTAGTAGGAGGAAAAGGGTCGCACAAGTAGGCAAAAAAGTCAGAGACAGGCCCACTCATTTTGTTAGGAATTCCACAAGAACACCAAGCTACTCAACAATAATATATATGTAGAGGACCTAGATCAGACCCCCTACAGGTGGCATGCTCTCTATGAGCCCTGTGAGTCCTGGTTAGTTGATTCTGTGGTATCCCTGACTCATCTTGTTTCTTGGACCCTTCCTTTCTCTTGTCCACAGGATTCCCTAAGCTTTGTTTAATATTTGGCTAGGAGGGAGTGCTCTGCATCTGCACTCATGATGGATGAAGTCTCTCTGGTCTCTCTGATGATGATTATGCTAGGCTCTGGTCCCAGAAAACTCTACAGGCAGGACAAACTGCAGCTCAAAGGTTTTGGCTGGTTTGGGGTCACAATTCCTCCACTTGAGGCCTTGCCTGTTTATGGAAGATGGCTGGTTCAGGCTCTGTATCCCTCATTACTAGGAGTTTTGGCTAGGGTTATTTTCATAGAGTCCAGGAAGTTTCCATTGCACTGAGTTTCTATTTCCTCCCTAAAATTCTTCCTAATTCCAGTCATTTCTCCCAAAAGTTTCTTCTTTCATCTTCCCACACCCTATTCTTCCTTTTATCAACTCCACCTACCCCCAGCCCACCTATGAAAGCTATTCTTTTTTTCCATTGCCATGGAGATCCTTATATCTCCCCTTGAGCCCTTCTTATTGCTTAGCCTCTCTGGGTCTGTGGATTGTAGCCTGGTTATCCTGTACTATATGGCTAATGTCCGCTTATAAGTGATTAGGTACCATGTGTGTCTTCTGTGTCTGGGTTACCTCACTCAGGATGATCTTTTCTAGT
The DNA here is from genome assembly GCF_903995435.1 of Acomys russatus. Taxonomy (NCBI): domain Eukaryota; kingdom Metazoa; phylum Chordata; class Mammalia; order Rodentia; family Muridae; genus Acomys; species Acomys russatus. Next base: position 35,103,378 of record NC_067169.1, read on the forward strand.
TTCATCCATTTGCATACAAATTTTATGATGCCTTGTTTTTACCAGTTAAGTAATTTCCCATTGTGTAAATGTACCACAGTTTCTTTATACATTCTTTGGTTGAGAGATATGCAGGTTGTTTCCAGTTCCTGGCTATTATGAAAAAAGCTGCTATGAATATAGTTCAGCAAGTGTTTTGGGTAGTATTGAGAGTCCTTTGGGTATATGCCCAGGAGTGATACAGCTGTTTCTTGAGGTAGAAAGATTCCCAATTCTCTGAAAAATTGCCATTGATTTCCAAAATGGTTGTACAAATTTACATTCCAGTGGAGGAGTGCTCCCCTTGCTCCATATCCTCACCAGCAAGAGCTGTTTCTTAAAGATGCACTTCTGTGTTCTTTTTCTTAAATTCTATCCAGAAAAAAAACCTATTTTTTTTCAGCCTAGAACACACATGGATATCTTTATTGACACTCATAAACAGGTGTTTTAAGTATTTTCAATAACTACTTATGGCATAGTTTCCTTATCCCTTGAAGCAACAAAAGTCCTAGACTGTAATTGTATCCACTTCAAATGATAATGGACTTTTATGGCAAAACACTAGTTTTGATAATTTCATAAACAGAATGAAAATATAACAAAACCAGTTCTGATCACAGAAACTATCCTAATTTCTCCCCAACTTATGTAATTTAAATCTTCATTATGGTCACCAATAATTTTAATGTACTTTCTTCTTTAAATATAAAGAAAAAATTATGAACTGATCTCAGAAAAGAGCAAATACAAATAAAGGTTCAATCTTGTTAAATTTTCTTGGGCCTGAGATACTCCAGGAAGATACAATGTGCTTAGTAAGTGTGCTGACTATGTTTGTGTCATCTTATGCAGGATGCAAACCTTGTGTTTCTTCTCTTTGAGTCTTTCACTGCCAGTTGTGTCTGGTTAGTTCTAAACATAAAACTATTCATCAGTGTTAAAAATAGTTAACTTGTCACAATAAGTATTATGAATCAGTAAGTATGATTGTCATTTTAAAAGTCTGTAGAAGAGAGCGAGTGGCTCTCAGCATCTTCAGTCCATGCTTTTAATAAGCAAGAATCATTAACTCCTCTCAAATGGAAAGAATAGCCATATATATTAAGATCTGTGATATTTAGCAGTTTGGAAGATATATTCTCAATAAACAGTGTTTAATTTTTTTGGATGCAGGTATCTTTTAATTTGTGTTAAGACATTCCAATTCTTTAGGAAGGAAAATCACCTATAAAGTATTCATTAAACTAATTATTCCAAAGTTATACTATAGTCAAAAAAGTTTTTATTTCTTGATGGGAACATGCAATCTTTAAATAAAATGTCTACATTAATCAGGTAATTTGCTTATTTATGTTGTCTGTGTGCTATGTCCATATGTAGGTATTCATGTTAGTGTGTACACATGTGTGCAGGGCCATGTACACAGCATATATGTGTATCCATGAGTATAACAAGGTAAATATTAGATACTTTTCTCAGTTACTCTTCACCTTAATTTTTGAGACACATTCTCTCACTGAACCTAGAACTTAATGAATATTTTTGCAGGCTGGCTAAGGAGTTCCAAGAATATATTTGTCTGCAACCCTCCCCAGCCCAGAAGCCCTAGTACTAGCATTACAGAAACACTCAAGCATGGATCCTGGGGGAATATATTTTCATGAGTGCTCATTATATTTGTGAATATATTTATGTATATACTTACAAATATATAATATATTTATGTGAACATAAGTATATATGTGAACACACATGTGTATATATATATATGTATGTATTTAATAACAATTGATTAAAAAATACATAAATTTGAAGGAAAGAGGACAGGGTCATATAGGATTGTTTAGAAGGAGGAAAGAAAAGGAAGAAATATTATAATTAAAATACAGTCTTTAAAAAGTGCAGTTCCCCAGCCCCAAATGATTTAAGTTAAAAATATTGCTGAAAGAAAATAGTTATAGATAATGAAAAACAAAGTTTATTCTATAAATAAACAAAACAAGTGCAGCTTAAACTGTTGTTTAAACTACCCAATGTCAAGCAGCATGGTTTTAGGCCCTCCAGTCATCTTTGTTTCATGCTTTTTTGTTCAAATTTAGCACCCAACCTCACAAAATCTAAACCAAAAGATTTCACGGTAGCTACTTCAGCAACAATGACAGCAGAACTTGATCCTTTCATAGTGTGCACACTTGAAGATCTATGGCTCTGCTATTGTAAACTAAAGCAGCTTATAACAGAATCCATTAGAGCTGAATAACACAGGCTTTCAATCATCTGAGGACTAAACTCTGTAATAGGAAATGTCCAATGTCAAAGGAAGAGTGGCAGGGACAGTTTTTATAATGTGTTTTAGGAGAGAAACTGTGATTAATATGAGTCTGTAGAAAGATTTCCTCTGACAAAGAGCAAATGGAATCAAATTGGAGTAAATGCCCCACATATACAATAACAAAAGGAAGTAAATGGGAAATTGTAGCTTTGGCATTTAACTGTATACAAAAGAAAACAACAGTCTTTTCAAAGAGCACTATTTAGTCTGGCAGTTCTTAAGGCTATAATTTTCTTCTTTCTTTGTTTGCTATCTTAATCTAAGATCCGCTGGAAAATAAACTAAAAAGTTTTTTGAAAGGAGAATGCCTTTCATACATTCTGTGCTAATGTAATAAAAAAGTAAAATATCTGTCTCTTCAACCTGACCTAAGTGATGTTTGATTTGGATCTTTCCACCTTCATTAAAACTCATTGTGGCATTTGCTATTACTGTGTAGTTCTGGCTTTGTAAGTTTAGCACTTCAGAAATAACTAATTTGTGTATGGACACTGTTTTAACTTTAAGAAGCTCAGTGGAAAATTATGCCTCATATTATACATTAACAGATTACTGAAATAATATTTTCCTATATGGGTCTGACACAAAGACTTCCATAAGAACATAAATCAACCAATTATATTTTCTTTCCAAAGTTATTAAAATGTAGACTGCTTTTGATGATTTATCTCTCCTTGCTTTCATCAGTGCCTTTTATGAAGTCTTTCTTCATCTAATAATTTTCCCTGAATAAAAGTTTTGAAGTCCATTTTAAACATGCTTTTCCACTGCCTAACTTTAGCTATTAATTTCTTCTATAAAAACAAAACAAAACAGAGCAGAACAAACAGAAAAACTCCAAAACAAACAAACAAACAAACAAAAATGGAAATGAGTTGTTTTAGTTTCACTCTGTTTGTCTCTGTCACTGTCTGTGTCTCTGCCTCTGTCTGTCTGTCTGTCTGTCTGTCTGTGTCTCTGTCTTTGTCTCTGTCTCTGTCGCACTGTCTCTGTCTGATATGTGTGTGTGTGTGTGTTTTATATGCATGTGTTGCTGCAGGTGCACTCACTCATGAAAACCTATGCTGAGGCTATAAGTTGACATCAGGATGTGCTCAATTGCTTTAGTACCTTATTTTTAAGACAGATTCTCTCAATGGACCTAGAGGTAGTTGTTTTGGCTGCATTGGTTAGCCATGCTGGTTCCACTTTCCTTAGCAGTAGGGTTACAACTGTGTTCTACCAGTTTTATGTAGGGGAAGAGATCTAAATCAAGATTCTTAATTATGGTTGCACAACAAACAGTTCAGGTCATCTTCTCAATACCAAGTTTCTTCTTTTCTCTTTAGGTTCATTTTGTACAGTCCAATAATATCATTTTTAGCTCCTCTCTCAACTTTTCCTAAGTTTCCTCACGCTGTAAGCCTGGGGATTATCATTATAATGTTGGTTCTTCTACCAAAAAGAGTTTCTCCCCTCTTATTGATCTGTTTAGCATTATTCATTCTTTAAAATGCCAATTGCACCTTCCTCAAAGAAGGCTTAGCTAACCCTTCCTCTAAAACTATGGGAATATAATTTTTCATCCAAATGTGTGGTTCTTTGCTATACATGCATCATCCAAAACAAGTCCTGAATTCTACCAGTGTAAGGGAACAATTCTATTTATTCTCACCATTACTCTAATAGTGCTGGTTAAAAAACTGCTTCAGCTGTCCCTGGAAATCATGGAGTACTAAAATATTTTTTATAAAAATGGATATAAATTAAATAATTGCTAACTACATTTCAGTTATTGCTTGGTATGTCCTAGTTTTTCTTGTGCTGTACATATCTATAGTTTTTATCTCTTCTAATTTTAATATAAAGTTATATTTCTTGACGAAAGCTTATTTTCCTCTGAGGCTTGATGTAAAAATATTTAACATTTTACCTGAAATTTCACAAGGATTCTTTATGGAGCTGGGGCCTAGGGAAATGGCTTAGCAATTAAGAGCCCTGACTACTCTTCCATGGGACCTAAGTTTGATTCCCAGTACCCATATGATGTATCACGTGTCTATAACCCCAGACATTGGGGATTTGATGGCATCTTCTGGTCTGTGGAGGCACTGGATGTAGGTAATGCACAGAAATATGTATTTTTAAAAGACTGATTATGCTTTTGTGTTCTTCTAATAGTCAAAGCACTGTAGCTTAACTAAGAAGACTCTTTTGAACCTGCTTCCAATTCTTGGATTTAATATACCCTATCTCATTTTCCCTAGTCACTCCCGATTGTCAGACAAGAGAAAACATTGTTACATCTCATGATCATGCAGAGAGAAGCAACTAAGTGATATGACCTGGATTTCCATAATTGTTTTCCAGTAATGGATTTTTTGATGCATGTATTTTGACTAATTTGAACCATTTCTTTTTATAAGCCTTTGCGTTGCTTGTTAAAATTTTCACTGTGGATTTTGTTAGAATTGTTTATTATTTGTGAAGTTCGCACACCCTTAGTATTTGGCACACTTTTAAGTCAAATTGAACAAAATTTTATCAACAATGAAAAAAATGGCTGACACCACATATGTAGGAAACCTTAAGTTAAACAATGGTAAAATCTTGATTCAGTATAAATTGGCCTTGAGGTCAGAGGGAAGTACTTTTGCCTTTGTCAGCCTGTTTGTACATGTTTGTGTGCAAGCCTGCAGACCTTCATCCATGTGTCAACCTATGTGCGGCCCATGTGTGTTGATATTTGTCTGAATGTCTTGTATGTTAGTAAATAAAATGTGTTTCATCTGTCTGTGTCTTTGTCCAATCTCCTCAACAGCCTGAAGTAACCCTGGCCTGATGTGACCTTCATTCATTCCTGGTTTCATAGCTCAGAACTCACACGATTACATATTAGAACTAATTAACAAATGGAAAGTTTCTGCACAGAGACAGACACAGAGATTGTATAGAATAATCAACTCAAGTTTTAGATTCCTAAAGAAATTTAAACAGTGATAAAAAAAAAAAAGAATTTAAAATGTTGCAAAAGAATGTATATATAAGCATATACCTCATACCTAATCACAAATATTAAACAAAAATATATCATAGGTGCATCAGATCTGGTAAAATTGGATTGCTGACTGTTATCAATTGCCATAAAGTTACCAGGATTCAATCCCTGGTTGGTCCTCTGGAACAGCTGCCAATGCTCTTAACTATTGAGCTTCTTTCTAGTCTCTCACAGTCCTCTTTTAACATTGACACCTATTAAAATAAAAAAGAAATAAAATAAATGGCATACTTTCAATATATGATGGCACATAGTAAACATTAGAGAGAAGCGGGTTGAGAGAGATTGCACCAAAGGAAAGCCAGAAATTAGCAAGGCAAAAAGCACATACTTGAAGGCCTATATCTAATATGTATTTTTATACGTTAAAGGATGAAATGGCTTGGTTCTACATTCTTTCTGCTTGCAGCACATGCCTATTTCACCTCTTTCTTGGGATAGTTATGCTCCCTATTTGCAGCTCTCTTTTGCATCTCTCAAAGCATCTCATGGCTTTGTTATCTCCAGGATCTCAGACTCCACTAAAATCCATTCTTATCTCCACAAAATGACCTCTTAAGCATTCTTTCAGAATTTATTACCCTTCTATAAGTGGCCTGGCTTCAATAGCTCTATGAAACTGTGAATGAAGTATCTATAATCTCCTCAATATTTGATTTTTTTCTTTCTAATACAAGTATTCTATGTATGATGTGGCCAAGTTCATTGTCTGTTGCTATGGAATCGTACTCTATTAGGCCATAATACCAGCAGTTTTTGTATGTTGTTACTTTCTAAAAGCAGGATATTCCTTAGTTGCTCTTCTTTTGCAGGATGAAAGCTTTGCTTGATGGACTTTTGTCCAGTGAGCATCTTTTTGATATTTCCAATGCAGAGAAAGACTTTTCTTTAATGAAAGTAGACTCTTTTACAATTACAGCTCCATTTCCAATAAGTGGCTGCAACATTAAACTTGATAGGGTTCCTTTCCTCTCAAAACTGAACAGTTTTCCATTTCTCTCTACCCCATTTCCTCCTCTTTTTATTGCAGACCTGCATAATCAGTAATTACTATATAGCAGAGTCAAGTTTATGCTGTCTTGAAATTTCCTCAGCCAAAGAATTTAGTCCACTTAGTCTCAAGCATGTTCATAAGACATGGGCAGAATACAGTCATATTCTTTTCTAAAATATCACAAGAATAGCCTCTATCCCAGTTGAAAATGAGGTTCTTATTTACCTTTGGAATTTCAATTTATAGCCAATTGGCTCAACTTCTATTGGGCCTGTAATAGGGTAACATGTTATGGTAGAAGAATATAGCAGAAACCATTTTTCAATCTGTTTTGGAAGGAAGGATATCTCATCAGTTACCTGAACAATTTCTAGGTTCAATATTTTAAAAACAATATTTTACCAAATGAATCTTTGAGGATACTTCAGATATAAACTATAGGAGTAATGATGTAACAGTATAGGTCCATCATTTGTAAAAATCTTCATCCTTTTTAAAATGACAGCACAGAAAGTTTGACTTGTAAAGAAAGAGCAGGAACACTAAAATATTCCTTCAACCAAGCCACATACTTAACTATTCCATTAAATTGTTGAATAATACAGAATACATGACTAAATATGTTAGGAAATATTCGTGGTTAATCCCAAAAATAGACATGGAGAACTGGGGAAAGAATGAACTTGAACACAGAAAAACAGTAACTACCAATTCTATAAAACAGAATAAAACTGTGAATAATGAGCAAAATTGAAGTAACAAAAATACCTAATATTTGTCTCAATAACTACTCTAAAAAATGGAGAAACATTGTGGGGGTAAAAGGATATTCAAAAATTAACAGGTCATTTACAAGTCATAATAAAGGGTATGATGTATAATTCCAAGAATGGTTCTCTCAGTAAACTGCCTGCCTCATGAGCATGAGGACTTGAGTTTGGATTCACAGCACCCATGTAAAATTCCAGATGTGGTTCAGTGTACATGCAATATAGGGCCGAGGGACTAAGGTAGTGGATAGAGAAAGATCCCTGGAACTCACTAGCTACCTATTCTACCAATCAGTGAGATTAAGGTTAAGTTATCAACCTTTTTCTCAAAAGAAAATCAGATAGAAAATGATAAATTTATCTTTAACCTCCACATGCACATGCACCTATATGCACACACACACAAAATTATTATTATTATTATTATCATTATCATCACCATCATCATGATCATCATCATTATTTGTAATTTATTTTTTCTTATTTATATCTTCACTGTACATCCCATTTGAATCCTTCATCCTTCCTTTCCCTCCCTCACATCTTCTTCTGACTATCCTTCATCTCCTTTTCCTCAGAAAAAAGAAGTCCCTCCCACCAACCCACCCCAGCATATCAAGTCACATCAGGACTGAGCTTCTCCTCATCCACTGAAGCTAGGCAAGGCAGCTCCATTAGGAGAAGTGATTGAAAGCAGGTGACAGAGTCCCTGTCAAAGAAAGCACCTGCTAAACTTACTAGGGAACCTACATGAAGATCAAACTGCCTGTTGGTTACATACGTGTAGGAGAGGCCTATGTCCAGTTCATGCATGCTCTTTGGTTGGTGCTTCCATCTGTGTAAGCCCCCATGGATCTAGGTTTGTTGACTCTGTTGGTCTTCTTGTGGTTTTCTCATCCCCTCCAGATTCTTCTACACCCTGACACACACTCTTACACAGGACTCTTAGAGTCCTGTGGCTGTGAGGCTCATCATCTGATTTGATTAACTGCTGGGTGAACTTCTTAGAGGACAGTTATGTTAGGCTCCTGACTGTAAACATAGTAGAGTGCCATTAATGATGTCAGGGGTTGGCTTTCTTCCATAGGCTGGGTCCCAGGTTGAGCCAGGCATCTGTTGGACATTCCCTCAGTATCCATTCCATTTTTATCTCTCTACATCCTGCAGGCAAGGCAAAACTTGAATCAAAGGTTTCAAAGGTGGATTGGTGTTCCCCTCCTACCACTATAAGTCCTGTCCTGCTAGAAGACGGCCTCTTCAGTCTCCAAGTCCATACTGCTAGAAGGCCCAGCCAGAGACATCTTCATATCCTCCCTATAGCCTACACAGTTGCAAGTTTTCAGCTTGTCTCAATGATCCCCCTGTGATCAGTTTCCCTTTCCTCTCCAAGTTCTCTCACCTCTTCTCCCCACTATCTCCACATCTGATCCTCACCTTGTTTCCTTTCTCACACCATCTCCTACTCTGTTTCCTTTCTATACCCATTTCTACTGTCAGTTCTATTTCCACATCTGAGTGAGATTGGGCCCTCCTTGTTACTTAGCTTCTTTGGGTCTGTGAATAGTAGTATAGTTGTATTGTAGTATATGGCTAAAATCCACTTATAAGTGAATACGTACTATGCATGTCTTTCTGTGTCTGAGTTATCTCACTCAATAATCTTTTCTAGTTCCATACATTTGCCTATAAATTTTATGATTTCCTTGTTTCTGATAGCTGAGTAGTATTCCACTGTGTAAATGCACCACAGGTTCTTTATCCACTCTTAGGTTGAGGGACATGTAGGTTGTTTCCACCTTCTGCCTATTAGGAATAAAGCTGCTGTGATCATAGCTGAGCAAATGTCCTGGGGTACTGTGGAACATATTTTGGGTATATATGTCCAAAAGCAGTATAGGTGGGTCATGAGGTAGTATCATTTTTAATTTTCAGAGAAAACACTAGCTTGATTTCCAAAATGGTTGTACAAGTTTTCACTCCCACCAGCAATGGAGGAATGTTTCCCTTTTCTAGACATGTTTGCCAGCATGTGCTCTTACTTGAGTTTTTGATCTTAGTCATTCTGACTGGTGTAAGATGGAATCTTAGTCATTTTGATTTGCATTTCCTGGGCAACTAAGGACATTGAGTATTTCTTTAAGTGCTTTTCAGCCATTAGAGATTCCTCTGTCGAGAAGTCTCAGTGTAGCTCTATACCCTTTTTTTTTTTTTTTTTGTCAGTATGATTTTTATTCAGAACTCTGAATACACTGTGGGTTAATGGTCATTGATCCAATTTAATACATATGAACTCTACCATTGATCATATATATTGTAATTAATGTACAAAATGAATTCAAACCATTGAATAAAAACACAGGCCGCCTTATTATTTAATATATACATTCAAAAACAATGAAACCAACCCAGTAATAGACTATATAATAAAAGATTATTTTGTACTCTGGCGGTAATATCAAATCCAATCAGTGGAGAATTACCTTGACATTGTGAGAAAGTCCCTGTAGTTTTAGGCTCAAGGAAAGACTTGGCAGGTTACTGTAATGATAAAAGTTTGTAGTGATGTTCTCTTCCTTGAGTGTTTGCAAATACATATTCCACTGTAGTGTTCCTTAACCTTACAAGGATATCTAAGAGAACAGATTGTAATCATTGGGGGAACTTTTCATGCTCAGAAACAAAATGCAACACTATTTATTAATATACTAAAGAAAAAAGTTGTTGCAGCAAACATTTGCTGGTGGCTATACCCTATTTTTAATTGGATTATTTGGTTCCTTGGTGTTTAATTTCCTGAGTTCCTTATATATTTGGGAGAATGGCCCTCAGTCAGATGTAGGGTTGGTGAAGAACTTTTCCCAATCTGTATGCTGCTGTTCTGTTCCATTGACAGTGAGTGCCCTTTGCTTTATAGAAGCCTTTTAGTTTTAAGAGGTCTCATTTATTAATTGTTATTATTTTTAATAATTTATTCTCTTTACATCCCAATCTCATCTCCTACTGGTCTCACCTTCCCTTCCTCCCTTTCCTTCCATACTCCTTCCCTAGTCCTCAGTGAGAGGGAGCCCTTCTCCCCTATCAACTGACTCAAGACTACCAAGTTTCATCATGACTGCCAGCATCTTCTTCCTCTATGGCCTGGTAAGGTATCTTGCCATGGAAAAGTGATCAAAGAGCAGGCAACAGAGTCTATGCAGTGAGTGCCCTTGCTCTCCTTACTAGGAGACCTTTACAGAGACTGAGCTGCCTATAGGCTACAAATGAGCAGGGGGCCTAGGTTCTCTTTGTTATATCAGTCTCTTCCTACCTCTCTGGGCCCAGACTTTTTGGCTCTGCTGGTGTTCTTGTGGAGCTCCTGTCCCCTGTGGATCCTTCTATCCCCCAACTATTCCATAAGACACCTGCTCTCTAACCAAAATTTGGCTGTGATACTCTGCTTCTGCTTTAATTCACATTTTTGCTGCCCTTTCTTTACTACCCAGAGGGAGAAGATAAGTCCTTATTGCTGAAGAGACCATAAACTTCAGAAACAGGATCCTCAGACCCCTAAAGTAGAACTGATTACTCCCTGTGAATTAGCTTTCATGATAACAGAAGGTGCCATGCAAGATACCAAAGGAGGAAGGCAACCAACATTCTTATGCTGATATAATGTGTATGAGCTACATCAGCAGCCAGCACAGAACAATAATTCTAAGGGTACAGTAGTGGCACACATACCTTAAAGGTAGACAACAGCTGTCCAATTGAATATAATAGCTACTCAGCAAGAAGGAAAATATGCCTGGTACTTAGCCAAATCCTCAGTGAAAGTGAAGTCATGGATGTTAGACAAGAACCTAAAAATCATAATTTTACTAAACCAGTATAATCTCTAAAAAATACTCTAAATATTTGTCCTTATGCTCACAGATTAAGTATAGTTTGCACCCATCATCGAGGAAGCCTCTTTTTACAACAGATGGAGACCACTATAGAAAACCAAATTTAATCAAAATACATACTTGTTGAAACCAGTTTGTTCATATTACAGATCAGAAATTGTAACTCTTTCTTGGTCATTTACATAGTATTGCTGTAATTTTATCTGCTACTTGTGTATTTGAGGATAATTTACTGGTGAGGGCAATTGAACCTCTAAAGTATTTTGAGTTTCAAACTCATATTGTTTATTAATTAAAGTTTCTGATTTTCCATGAATATATATTCAGTTGTACTCAATGGTGCTTATAAAGATTTAATTTATTTGAAATGTCAAAACATTGTCTGACATACATTGCTACAGTATTTTAAAATGTATCGAATCTTTTGTTATGTTCTTTTCTAAGGTTTGGTGATCATTATTTGTATCTACCTTTCTGTACCTTTGGCGTAAGTATTTATCACTGTTAATTTTTTTAAACAACCAACTGTTACTGCTTTGGTTTTACTGTTTCTTGTTTATTAGATTTTGACATGCATAATTAATTCATTGCAATTTGATTTGTTTTAATTTAATTTGTTTTGTATTAAATTAAATATAGAAATTCTTGATTCTTAATATTTACTGTAGTAAGTACATTTTTGTATTAAATAATATCTATGGATGACATTGTTGTATCCTACATATTTTATTGGCCAGCTATATTACACTTTATTTTTCATACTTTAAATATCCACTGTGAATACTTCTTTGACATTATCAATGTATTTAAATACATTTATCCATGACTATAATGTATATAAATGAATAAAAATGTATAAATGTTAGAGGGGTTTGCTCTTTTTTTAATTTATATTTTATTTAAATACTTATGTCTGTGTGGAGGTATGTTCATGAGTAAAATGCTCATAGAGACCAGAAGAAAGTATTGGATTCCAAGGAGCAGGAGTTAGAGGCATTGTGAGCCACCTGATATGAGTGTGTTGGGAATCTAATCATGCAATCTTAACTACTGAGCCATCTCTCCAGCCCCAAACCTTTGTAAAAATACTGATTGTCCTTGTTTTCATCAACTCCTAACTTAAATTAACAAAGCCTAGAATCACCTGAAAAATGAGTCTCATTTGAATATTCTTCATGATCACAGTTTTCCCTTTCTCCACTCCTCCCAGACTTCCATACATATCCTCTTTTCCCCAAATCCAGTCTTTTTGTTTGTTTGATTGTTTCCATTCAGAAAAGAGTTGGCTAACTGGGGATATCAACCAAATACTGCATAATAAGTTACAATTATTCACAAAACTTCGTATCAAGGCTGGACTAAGCAACCCAATAGGACAAAAAGGGTCCTAAGAATGGATGAAAGAGATGACCCCACTATCACTGTTAGGAGCTTCACAAGAACAGCGAGCTGCACAAACATAACATACATGCATAGGACCTAGTGCAGACCCATCAGATTCTAAGATTGGTGATTCAATCTCTGAATCCCTATCAGTTGTGCTTAGTAGTTTCTGTGGGCTATGTTTTCTTGATATCCTTGATCTCTTTGGTTCCTTTAATCCTTTGTATTCATCTTTTGTGGGGTTCTACAATTTCCTCATAATATTTGGCTGTGGGTATCTGCATCTGCTCTCATCAGTTGCTGGAGGAAGCCTCTCTGATGATTATTGGGCTAGGCCCTGATCTATGAGCACTGTAGAATATCATTAGGAATCATTTTGATGACTTTTTTTTGTCAATCCTGTTTTGTTCTATCCTAGGTCTCTTGGCTGTCTAGCCTCTGGTTTCTGGACAATGTCAGGTATGGGTCCCTCTCATGGTATAGATGTCAAGTTGGACCAGTTATTGGTGGCCACTCCTACAAGTCCTTCACCACAAATTTTAGGTTGAAAATTTTGTGGATGGGTTGGTGTCCCAGTCCCACCACTGGAAGCCTTGCCTGGTTATAGAAGATGGCTGGTTCAGGCTCCTTACCCTCCATTACTAAGAATCTTTGCTAGGGTCACACATAATAGATTCCAGGGAGTTCCCACTGCAATAGGTTGCCACATTGCCCCCACCAATGCCTCCAAATTCCCATTGTCTTACATTGTATTCTGTCCCTCTGTTTCAATCCGCACCCACACCATTCCACACACAAAATTTACTCTATTTCCCCTTCTCAGGGAGACCCATGTATTCCCTTTTGAGCATCTTTGTTACTTAGCTTCTCTGGGTCTGTGGGTTGAAGTGTAGTTATCTTTTATTTAACACCTAATTTCTACTTAAAAGTGAGTAATGCCATATTTGCTTTATAGAGTAAAGTCATTATCACATGTGTTCATGGGCATACCTGTAAAGAGTTCTTTCAATTGTCTTAACTGATGCAGGAGAGCCTAGACCACTTTGAACAGCACCATTTCCTGCCAAGATGGTCCTGGGCTATATAAGAAAGTTACCTAAGCACAAGCCATAGAGAAAGCATGTATGTAGTTATCTCCAGGTTCCCATCTTGACTTCCTGCCCGGACTTCCCTCAGAGATGGATTAATGTCTGGAAAGAGTAAGATAAAGAAATCCTTTCATCTTCCACTTTTGTTTAGAGTGTTTTATATCAGCAACAGAAAGGAAACAAAATCACTGGTTTTTACTGCAAGTCTCTTTGAAACAAACAGAAATATGTCTCATCTTGTTTTAGGATGCATAACATGATCAATATTGGTAGCTATCCAACTACTTTTCTTGAGTATATATTATTATTGATTACAGTGTTTTTAGTATGTCAGTTAGTTTTAATTCATTAATGCTTTGTATTCAATACTAATCAAAAATTTGGCATGTTTTGTTTTATTATTCAAAAGCATTCTGAGTCTAGTGAGATCAAAAGAAAATATCATTTCCACATTAATATAATTGCTTACTTTTAGAACCTTCATTTCACAAGTCCTGACTTCGTTTATTGCCTTTGAGAGCCTTTAGACAGCAGTTCTTTTATTTTATACAGCATTTATAGCTGCTCTCAGTGGGAGGGTTGTTGTCATATAAGTTACTTTGTCAAAAATGAAAATGGAACTTGCCAACAACTACATTTTCACTGACAGCATTAGTATTCCAAATGGAGTGAGAACATAGCCTTAAAATATCACAAAAAGGCATTTACTTTTGGAAGTAAAAGGTTTTTTTTCATGTGGCTTGAATTTTTATGTAGTTACTTAACTAATATGTGTTTAGAAATGGGATACCTCAGGGAATATAAAAGCCAAAGCTTTTTCAAAAGTATAAGAATTATTTATACATGAGGAATAACTGTATTTACCTCAAATTATCATGATATGTAAAAGCTTACAAACTATGGGTTGAACAAAAGATGAACCAATGTTGTAGATATGTGTGATGGTTGACTATAAACATGAGTATGTGAATATGTCCATAGGATATAATTTCAAATACAAATTTTCTTATGTCTTTAGTTGTTTGCAGGCTGTGTAAAGCTTCCTTACACAAATAAGTCTAAGAGGCATTCATTTGTGAATAGGCAACCTGATTGAGAGGTTTACTAGAATATTTGTGCATAAGCAACGTGACTCAACATTCATTTTTAAGTTTCTATCCCAAGAGAAGGTGAAATTGAGGAACATGATGAGGAAGGATCCAAGAATGGAAATCAAGGAGTAGGAGAACTGTCAGCTGCAGTTAAATTGATAGTGAAAACACTGGTTTTTGATATGCCTTGGCGCCTCTTGTATCTAACCATTTGATCTTTGATATGATCCTTTGTAAGTTTATACAAATCCTGAAATGTCTTCAGCCTTAGTGTATTAAGAACATTCTAATTTATGGCACATAAAAATCTGTAATATTAGCATTGATGGCTTTGAACTTTTCCAAATTCTGAATTCTTCTCCTCTTTAGAATCTGAAGTGCCATTTTGACTTCTCACAAAAACAGGCTTCTATAAAATGAATGCTCCTATCTGTCATTAATATAGAATCTTCCTAAATATTCTTACAATATTCATGAATTTATTGAGATAAAAACTAATTTCAGTAAGCCCATCATACATTTTCTGTTTATTTATCTTCCTACCTTCACAATTTTAAAATGTCTTCCTAATACTATAGACCCAAGTAACATTTGCTGAAGAATTTTGCATGCATTATAATGAAAATAATTGCTTACAAAATTCATTAGGAAAGTGTCATTGATACTGTGTTAATTCATAATTAATATGACCAATAGAAGTCTTCTATATTGTAAGCCTAAATATATTAATAGATTGCTTTAATTATATTAAATAAGTATAAGGAAACGAAAGAATTTGGAATACTTATCATGGTAATTTTTTACATTTCCAATGCAGTTCAATTGATATGTAAACAAATTGTTAAAAGAAGCTTCTAACATAGTCATCATAAAAATGATAATCTCTGTAATTTTAGTAAAAATCTATTAATTTTTTTGTATAAGAGAGAACCTCTGGAAGCAATTTACAGTAGGAGGTTCAAAAGTAGCCAAACCTCGCATGAACAGAAAGACAATTGTAACCTCAGGGAGACATTGTGGATTTACTAAAAGCAAGGCAGACAGAAATAACTTCAAGTCCTTTATATAAACTATCATTAGGTTTTTAGGTGACTATTATTGGCAGTATTTCTTGATTTCATTAAGATGCATGTTATGTACATTATGGAATCCTTATAGAGAAAATCAGAAGCATGAGCTAAAATTAATTATGTAGGGTCACTACTGGTCAGTTTTCTATATATGGAATGTTAGTTAACCTGGTAACTCATATAAAATACTTTAGTGAAGAGCTATAAATCTAGGTAATTGGAAGCTTTTTGTGGGGTGGGAATAGGGAGGTAGGTAAGATTGCTGCTCCTAACTTCTCTCATGATTCTATCTAGTGGATGATTTTGTTAGTATCTGTTGCCATAGCACTCACTATGTTTTATTTATGTTAAACATCGGTTGTTTAACAGCTGTGATTATACAACTTCAAATAGGACGATGAATCATTTTTTGGTGCATTTTAGAATGCCAATCATTAAAGTAAGTTTGTCTTTAGATCTGTATGGTAAGGAAAACCTGTAGATTTCAGATAAATAAGTCCACAAAGAAAATTAGAGTAAGGAGTGACACACTTTATATGAAATATCATAGAATCCAATGAAAGATACACATTCTTATTTTCCTTATGTCCTTGACCGCTTACTTGTTGATTTTTTCCTGGCTTAGCTTTCTCATTGAAAACAGTTGTTCTTGGCACAAATGATAGCCCACTTAGTGCTTCAGTGAAGATTTAAAAGCATTTCAACAACCTTGTCCATCATTTTATTTAGATACACAGGGTGATTGGGAACATACCCTCACAGGCAAAAGCACAGAAGTTCAGAAACATTGAAAGGACTTATCTATCTCTCAGAACTGGTTCATTGTGCAGTGCAGTGTGAGATCTAGTACTGTTTTCATAGAATCTTGTAGCCTCTTTACTTTCATTGTACTGATCAGCAGGAAATTCTCATAGCTTCTAGTAACATAAAGGCAAGGAACAACTTGAGTGTGTTGGCATGATGTTTTTGTGGACTGTGCAGAGTTTACTCTTGTTCATTCAAATGCTAATTTCTGTCCCATACTAAGATGGATCAATATCGACATTGCATTGTGAAATCTATTCTAAATATCCCGTTTCAAGTTTGTGTAAACATGTTCCCATTGGTTTTCTGATTGTCAATCAAACCAATTAGCCAATCCTAAACAATAACAGAGAATATGGTAGGACATCCTGATGTACTGAGGGAAAGAGAAAGAGAAGGATGGAGAGGATGGAGCCATAAGAAAACTCGGAAGCACCTGTAAGAATGAGCTGGACTGCAAATGTGGCAAACAAGCCACTGGGCAAAATGTCGTTGTTTCTACCACAGAAAGAATTCTGCCTAAAAAAGGGCAAGCTTGGATACAGGCAGAGTCGACTGCTAAACTCTGCCAAGACAGAGTAAGCAAGTCCTCAATAGTTCCTGCCTTGCAAATACTTAGAAATATTGGGCCGGAAGACTGAAGATGATCCTCCAACATTATAGAGAGTTTTGGGTGACTATTCAGGTAGAAAACTGTCTCTGTCATTTTCTCATTTGGAAAGCTCCTAACCTGCACTCCCTGTATACTCAGGCAATCAATTTTATTTTTCTCAAGTCTCTGGTGTAGTTGGAGACCAGATAGCTTAGTTTAACAATGAAGCTTAGTTGATTAGGGGTTAAGATGTTTTTAGGTCTAGATAGATATGTTAAATTGATAATGACTGGCTCAGAACTAAATAGAGAATTCTCAACAGAGGAATATCGAATGGCTGAGAAACACAGAAATGCTCAACGTCTTTACTCATCAGAGAAATGCAAATCAAAATGACTCTGAGATTCCATTTTACACCCATCAGAATGGCTAAGATCAAAAATTCAAGTGACACTACATGCTGGTGAGGATGTGCAGAAAGGGAAACACTCCTTCATTGTTGGTGGGAATGCAAACTTGTACAACCACTTTGGAAATCTCTCTGGAGTTATATCAGAAAACTAGAAATAAGGCTTCCTCAAGACCCAACTATTCCACTCCTTGGAATATACACAGAAAATGCTCTACCACACAACAAAGACATATGCTCAACCATGTTCATAGCAACCTTATTCATAATAGCCAAAACCTGGAAACAACCTAAATGTCCCTCAGTAGAAGAATGGATAAAGAAACTGTGGTACATTTACACTATGGAATACTACTCAGCTATTAAAAACAAGAAAATCCCAAAATTTGTGGACAAATGGATGGGACTAGAAATGATCATGATGAGTGAGGTAACCCAGAAGCAAAAATACTCGCATGGTATATATTCACTTATAATTGGACCCTAGCCCAAAAGGCATGTCCCATGAAAATCTTTACTTACCAGGAAAGTGGGATAGATGTGAGGACATCCTACTGAGACTCTAGGTAAATTGATAACGACAAGACGTGATGGAGATTGATTTACATTCAGAATTTTAGATGCACTAAGATAGGAAAGATGTTTTCTTCAAGGCTGCCAAAAACAAATAGCCAAAACACTAAGAATGTAACATTTGTATAATTCCTGAGTATGTTGTGGTACTTTTTTCTGAATGTAGTTTATTGTATATATGTGTAATAATATAAATGTATATGTGAAAATTAAAAAAATTGATAAAAAACAAAAACAAAAACAAAACAAAATAAAAGAATGAGCTGGACTTAGGATATGAGTTAAAAGAAAGTATTAAGTGGGAAATCAGAATAGGAGGAAACTATACTAGCATAGAATTTTACCATGGAGAATTATTACACAGGTGGGCTATTTATAGGCTAAGTATAGGCCAATTAATTAGATCCTGTTCTCTCAGTGTGGTTATTTGGTATATATATATGGTTAAGGAGTAACTGTTGATTTCACTAAAATAATAATTCAGTATTAAATATTAATAATTATTTAATATCAGTGCTTTCATCTTTTCTTTCAGTTGTGATTCCAATGTTAATTTATGCCAAGCAGTATTAAAAACATTCCATACTACAGGCCACTGGGACAATTTACAGGGATATTGGGGCTTACTTTGAACTAGAACACAATGTATCTTTCTGTCAGGGGCCATTCATGAGGAACAGCAAAATAATTCTAGAACTCATAGAAGGTAGCCCAGTGCTTAGCATGACCAAGGTGGGTTTGTCTTAGAGTTATAGAACCCTGAGAACTACATGTTCTAAGGACTTCATATTCGTATGGAGCATAGCTCGGTTTGCTATACTTATGGCTTTCTAATCCATAAGTTGTATGAAAACACTAAGGGGGTTTCCAGCTGCTCACTGGGCAGTATCACTGGCATTCACAGTAATACTGCTTGTTGTCTTTCAGGCATTTCTGTTGGAGCAAATTAATGACTCAACTACCACCCTTGAAAATAACTTAGAGAGGTAGATTGTTAGAAATGATCACTACCCTTAGAAAGAATTTGGAAAAGTAGATTGTTTAGCAAGGTTAGTTAAAGATGGGTTTGTTAGTGGCTCTGATGTAGAAAATCTTAGAAAATAACCCGAAGTTAAGAAAAAGTACACTCTCAATAGTACAGCTAGAAAAATTTTGGGGTCGATGAGCAAGAACAATAGTCCAGAATAACAATGGCTGACATGACTCTTTCAAGCTGGGCTAGTGACTGAGATGATGGTTAATTTTCTTATACATTTTTTTTGCCCTCAGCTTCCTGGTATGATTTAATAAAAATTATAAATGAATATATGTGTACCTTGAAGATTTAAAGTAGAAATAGCTGATTGTTTTCATATAAAAGTTTAGATTTGTGATTCTTTTAAGATTTGTATAAGATTATCTTTTAATACAATTAATTCTTTCTTTGTAACCACAAATTGTAGCCTACCAGAAGAAAAAAATATGACTGAAAAATGTCCTTGCTTGCTCACATTCTGTTAATATATAATAAAATGCTTAGCTACAAATGTATATGGGTTCTTGAAATTATTTGTTTTTTATGTTTGTTTTTCACCCATAATATGTAAAACTTTTAATCATGTGAGAATACTGGAGGACATGTTTTTCTTATGTGTACTTATTGTAATGGTTCCATTAAAGAAAAATAGAATATTACCACATTGTGATGTTTGCACTGCTTGAAAGATCTTGCTGGGATATAAACTGTGGGAGAAATGATACACGTTGTTGGAGTTCATACTTTGCAGTTTGTTCCATCCCCAAAATGTATATATTTATATATGTGTATATGTATGTGTGTAAGGTTGAGTTGGAACTCTCTCTTCACATTTGTTCCATCCACAAAGATCTGTGTTTGTGTACATATACATGTGAGAATTTGGGTTGGAACAAGCTCATTGGAATCCATTTCCATCCACCAAATATGTGAATGTGTTCTACATATGTATGTATTCATGCATGTATGTATGCACGCATGTATGCATGCTTGAATATGTATGTGTAAAGTAAGAGAAGCTTGAAAGAAGAAGCTTGTTGGAACCTAACTGCAGGAGTGTATCTTCATCAAGTGTAAATGTGTGTGTATGTATAGTCTTTCTCTCCATCTTTTCTTTCCCTTTTTAAATGCTTGCCATAATTACATAGAAGCCCCTGCTTCCCACAACAAGTGGAACCTCTTGCTAGGAACCAACAGCCCTATTCCCTACTTACCATAATATGTGTAAGCCCCTGCCAGGAAGATATCAGCACTGGTCTGCCACCAGCAATTCAATTGTAGTCCCTTAGCTTGCCACTATCAGTGGAAGCCACTGCCAGTAACAATAAGTTCTGACCTGTAAAGCTGATTTCAGAAAAAGTCTGCTGGGTGATCAATTAGGCATAGATCTACCTCATGACTCAGTTTCCCCTGTTGATGTCAAGCTGGGCTTCAGTGTTTTTCCTCCAAATGTCACTAATCAGCTTAAGTAAAAATATCCCAGCCTTCAAGAATTTGTACTCTGTGGAATATGACCATATAACTAATGTCTAGCATTTTACATGGTGCTATACTTTGGACTTATAAATGAATGTCAAAGTTCTATGTGTTAAGGGGTGGAGACAGTCTAGTAGAGAGTGCCTATATTCTAGAACTTTGGAGATTAATGAAAGAGACTTCTAAGTTTGTGGTCAGCCCAGGATACATAGTACTTATTTCATAACAAAACAGTAACAGCACCAAAAGATGCGCTACGTGCTCTCTCTGCCCCATCTCCTGTCATCCCAAGGAGACCAGTGGGGGCGGGGGAATCCCACCACCATTCAGCATAGAGTCCCATCTGGCTATTCTGTACATGCCCGACTCACCTGGGGAACAGCCTACAGAGCCAGAAAATAGAACATCCTACACAGCTAACAGGGCCAGCAGAGGTGAGCAGCATGATCTCTCAGATGCCCATCGCCTAACTTCAGGAAGTCTGTGGAGGTCCCCATCAATATCAGCATAGTGCCCCCACTGTCTATTATGTACCTTCCTGATACATCTGGGGCACAGATATTAGAGAAGAGGCCTGAAGTGCATCAGGAACGTTCAGGTCCATCTGAGGCACAGCTAACAGAGGTGAGAAATGGGTTCTTTTCTGAACTCCATTTTCAGGTCCAAGGCTCTGTCTGACTCACTAAGGAGTGCTACATCAGGAATATTTTCTAACACCAAGGACATCCAGATGGCTAAAGGCCATAATAAGAACATACTCAAGAAGAACCAGGGCAATATGGCCCTACCAGAGCCCAGCTACTCTTCTACAGCAAGCCCTGAATATCCCAACACACCCAAAGCACAAGAAGATGACCTTAAATCCAACCTTATAAAAATTAAAGAGGCACTTAAAGAGGAAATGAATAAATCCCTTAAAGAAATACAGAAAAGTACAATCAAACACATAGAGGCTTTAAAGAGGAAACGAATAAATCTCTTAAGGAAATACAGGAAAACACAATTGAGTGGATGGAGGAAATGAATTCAAGAGATAGAAGAAAGAATCTCAGATGTAGAAGATATGATAGAAGAAAGCAATACGGTAAAGAAAATGTGAAATCAAAAAAAAAATTCCTAGAACAAAATATCCAGAAAATATGGGATACTATGAATAGGTCTAATCTAAGAATAATAGAAAATAGAAGGTAAAGAGTCCTAGCTCCAAGGAACAGAAATTTTCAACAAAATCAAAGGAGAAAAAAGTTCCCCAACCTAAAGAAAGAGATGCTTATAAATATACAAGAAGCAATACAGGAGGTAAACTTTAAACCCCTTCCCAGATCTAGCCAATGGTCAGAACATTCTCCATAGTTGAGTGGAGAGTATGATATGACTTTCTCACGTACTCTGGTGCCTCACATTTGACCATGTCCCCTGGAGGGGGAGACCTGGTGGCACTCAGAGGAAGGACAGCAGGTTGCCAAGAAGAGACTTGATACCCTATGAGAATATACAGGGGGAGGTAATCCCCCTCAGGAACAGTCATAGGGGAGGGGAATAATGGGAAAAGGGGGGGGGGGAGGGAGGAATGGGAGGATACAAGGGATAGGATAAACATTGAGATGTAACAAGAATAAATTAATAAAAAGAAAAAAAAAAAGAAGCAAAATGAACACCAATTAGATTAGACCAGAAAAGAAAATCTAACAGAATTAATAGAACAAAGAAAAAATATTAGAAGCTGTGCAGGCAAATAGCCAAGTAACTTACAAAGGCAGACCTATCAGAATTATATCTGAATTTTCAACAGAGACTAAAAACCAAGAAGGGCCTAGATAGATGTCTTTTTTTAACTAAATATTTTTTAAATTTTTTACATATACATTTATATTATTGTGCAAAATACAATAAACTACCTATAGCAAGAGGAACCATGTTACAATCAGAAATTATATAAATGTTGCATACTTAGTGTTTTGGCTATTTGTATTTCACAGCTTTGAAGAAAACATCTTTCTTTTCTTGGTGAGTCTAAAATTCTGAATGTAAAACCAGTGTCTATACTATCTCCGTTTTATTGACTTAAAACATTTATTTAGATCCAAAAACATCTTAACTCCTAAACAACTAAGCTTCATTGTAAACCTAAGCTACCTGGTCTTCACCTACACCAATAAATCTGAGAGACATATTTCTGAGGCATGAGGTATTGAGGACTTGTTTACCCTGTCTTGGCAGAGTTTGATCATCAACTGCCGGCATCCAAGCTTGCCCTTTTTAAAGGCAGAATTCTGTCTGTGGTAGAAAAGAGGACATTTTGTGGAGTGGCTTGTTTTCCACATTTGAAGCCATCTCCATAAGGAGGTTCTCTGATGCTCATCATCCTTTTGAGATAGGCTGAGTGTTGCCAGGAGTTAACCTGCCTCATTGTCAGTGAATCTTTAAAATAATAAGAAACATTTTAAAGTGCCATATTCTGTATTTCTCTGAGGTTTTTAAGACCTTCTCTAATTATTTTATCTTATTTTCTATAGAATCATATCTATCTGTTGCACCTAATATGTATATTCTTGTGATAAAAATAGACTAATGATTGATATGACCATGATTTGATCAACTAACAAATAACTTGTATAACTTATTTATCCTAAGCAGCCTTCAATAACACTTTCAAGGTTCTGGAAATAAACCTTGTATTATAATTGAGTTATATGGATACAATACCTCATATTAGTGTAGAAATATATTATGTGAGTGAAGAATAATCTTACATTTGAATTCTATACTACTGTATCTATAATTAAACTTATTTTGCATCTATATACAAAATTCTCTATGAACGAATTAAAAATGTTCTTGTGAGTGACAGTTGAGGCAATAAGTTGAGGAGTAGATTCACTAACCCACTGTTTGTTCTATCTTCCTATATATTTCTATATCTGACAGATATATGTCTGACAGCCTCTAAGAGTCCACAGAGGACAACTTAGAATACTATACCCAGCAAAATTAAGTCATAAGATTATAAAACAAAATGAAATTTAAACAATGTCCATCCAAAATTCCAGTTTTGCAGAAAATATTAGGAAATTCCAAGCCAAAATGGTAACTATATCCATAAAAACACAGAAAATAAATAATTTCACTCCAAAACAAAAGAAGGGAAGCACACACAAACACTAATACCACCAACATCAAATTAAAAGGAATTAACAATCATTGGGCATTAGTATCTCTCAATTTCAATGGACTGAATTTCCTAATAGAAAGACACAGGCTAACAGAGAGGATGTGAAATCAAGATTCATCATTCTATTGTGCTAAGGACAAGCTGCTAACGCACCTGCCATCACTTTTCTTATCCACCAGGAGCAGTTAAGTTTCCCATGTATCAATACTCAATTATCACTATTTTCTTTTTTTCCAAAACCATATTCTTCATAATAAATAATAAGTACTGATAATATTTATGACAATTACCTATGAAAAACATCATGAACTCGTTATCTTTAAACTTCTTTTATAGTGTTTATGGGAGAGAATTACTACCTTTACTTTTTGAGTAAATCGAAGCCCTGGAAATTAGGAAAGAGCAAAAATGTTACAGCATGAGAATTTTTTTATTTAAAAAATGTTTTACTTAATTTATTCATATTACAACTCAATTGTTATCCCATTGCTTGTATCTTCTCATTCCTCCCTCCCTCCCACTTTCACCCTATTCCCCTCCCCTAGGTCTATGATCAAAAGGGGACCTCCTTCCCCACTATATGGTCATAGGCTATCAAGTCTCATATTCCTTAGTCTGCTTAACTATTGCACTAACCAAGGATAATACAAGTAGTAAACATCAAACCCCTACTCTGATCTATCCAATGGATAGGACATTCTCCACTGTATTGTAGAGAGCAGGGACTGACTCTGACATGAACTCTGGTGCCTCATATTTGGTCATCTCCCCTTGGTGGGGAGGCCTGAAGGCACTCAAAGAAGCAGGCATTAGAAAATTATTGAGATGATATTTGAAAAATGAGACTATTTAATATACTCTCTACTTACTGCTATATTGCTCAGACATACTCACTTTACACAGCAATAAATTAATGTGTTCTTTCCTCATATTTCTTCCCTCTGCTCTTAGTCTGTAACAGACTCCTGTATCTGGTGAAATATCAAATGATGCCTTGGTTTTCTTATGATCTAGGAGTGGTTCTCAACTTTCCTAATGTTGCAACCCTTTAATAAAGTTCTTCATGTTGTTGTGACCCACAATCATAAAATTATTTTATTACTGCTTCCTACCAGTAATTTTGTTTCTGTTATAAACTATCATACAAATATCTGAGTTTTCTGACGGTCTTAGGGGATCCCTGTGAAAGTATTGTTCAACACATCCACAGGTTGAAAATCACTATTGTAGTTCTATATATTCTAGGGATTTTATGAAGGTAGATTCTGTGAAACAAATCATTTGCCTTTTCTCTACAAGCCTGAAAAGTAGTTGAAATGTTGGCAAATGTCTGATGAGTGATATTCCACACTTATTGTGATGAAAAGCATTGGAAAATTGCAACCAAGGTGGGTCTGTTTTTATTTTTAAGGAAATTTTATGTCACATAGTAAAATAAATGTAAAAATTCTATGATAGTATTTGCCCGTATGGTTCAGCACATCTTCACAGAGAATTACTATGTGCTTGTCATGGTCTTCCAGGAAAGTGGAAGAAAGTCAGGTGTTATCAGCCTCTGTGTATCAAGTCAAACTCCAGACGTTAGTTGATTTACTGTTAATTCGTTTCTCCAAATCATTGTTGCTTGATGTTTTGATTGTTTGCTAGATTTGTGGCTTATAATTTAAGGCATATACAAAGGAATGCTGTTTTGTAATAGAAACTTATCAAAGAAATATTAGACCTAGTTAAAGTGTTAAAATATATGAGCTTGAATAATATATTAAAATAATTGCATTACCATGATCAATGTCCAATATGGATCTATAAGTGATATGTTTCTCTAATAATGTGTAAACACACATATAGTATAATTATGAAAATATGACTAAAATAGTATTTACAATCATGATTGTTGCACACTTTAACACAAGAATTTAACAAGGCTTCAATGAAAAATGCTGAAGTTATTGGATTTCATCAAGTTTATGGAATGAAAATTCAGATAGCCAATTATATGCTAAATGACAATGCAAATATGTTTAATGCCTCCAATTTTGTTGTTCTTTAATGCATTTTTTTGCAAAAATTTCAGATGAAATAGCATTAACAAGCTTTATTTTCTTTCATATATTTTATATCCCTATCTAATTGCAATTATAAACTGAAAATGGAAAGCTGTCTTATTAAAGGTATCAATGTCTTTTTCTGAATTACTACTCAAATATCCTCAAATAATTCTTCATTGTTTACTTTTATACTTATAAATGAAGTAAATCTCATTCATTAAAGTTAAGACACACAATAAATCATTTATAAACACTTAAGTTATAAGCTAGACTATAGTTAAATTAATATTTACAAACTGGATCCACAGTTCATTTATCATTTTCACTATTTGCTTCTCAAACAGTACATAAGACCTTATTTATGAACATACTGTATCCTTTGTCAGTACTTTGATTTAGAGTAAGCATTCTGTACCTATCTCTTCTAATAGAAGGTAGGGCTGTTTAGTTTTCATCTCCTTGTGATACAATATTGATTAACATATTAATTTCAAATCAGTGATCAACCATTCTTAGTTTGGGTTTTATTACTGTGGATGCACACCATGAACAAGGCAACTCTTATAAAGGCAAACATTTAATTGGGGCTGGATTACAGTTTCTGAGGTTTAGTCCATATCATCACAGCAGGAACCATTGCAGTGTGAAGCCAGATGTGGGACTGAAGGAGCCCACAGTTATACATCTCGAACTGAAGGCAGCCAGGAGAAGACATGATATATTTCATACTGGCCATAGTTTGAGAATTTAAGACTTCAAACCCCTGCTTCCACAGTGACACACTTTCTTTAAATGGCCATACCTTCTCCAATACGACCACAGCTCCTAACAGTGCCATTCCTTATTTGCAAGCATTCAAACACACAAATCTATGGTGGATATACCTATTCAAAACACCACATTCTACTCCCTGTCCCCATAGTCCTATAGCCATAACATAAGGCAATATACATTTAGTCCAATTTCAAAAGTACCCATAGTTTATCACAGTCTCAACAATGTTTAAATGTCCAAAGTTCGAAATCTTTTCTGAGATCCATGCAGTCACTTAATTGTAATCCCCTGTAATATCAAAATCAAAAAGCAGATCACATAATTCCAGTATATCATAGAACACAATATACATTACAATTCTGACACATAGGGAAGGGAGCATAGTGATGAAATACTGGGCAAAAGAAAGACTGAAAACCAGCTCACAAACTCCAAACTCTGCATCTCCTTGTCTGATGTCAAAATGATCTTCAGATCTCCAACTCCTTTCCTTTTTGTTGATTACAACACACTTCTTTTTCTTAGGCTGGTTACATTTTCTGTTAATAGCTTTCATAGCAGGCATCCCATGGCTTTGGCATCTCTAACATCTTGGGATCGCCAAGGCAATCCAGGATTCTCCTTCACAGTTTTATGCAATGGTTTCCCTGGGCTTCTATGCAGGGATACCTCTGCCACACATCTGGCTTCAGAAACTTTACTTAGTTGCAAAGGAAAATTTCTTGGCTCTAAAGCAAGAATCATATGACCAAAGCTCCCAAGTTCTGCTGCTTGCTGAGGCTAGAAAAGGGCCCCCTTATTCAATTAAATCTTCACCAGCTTTCTGTTTTTAATACTTTCTTTCACTGTCTATGTATGTCTACATACTTTCTTTGACTGTCATAGACTTCTCTGTAGACCACATTGGCCTTGAACTCTGCATGTTTCTATCTCCTCAGTGCTGAGATTAAAGGTCCATATCACCACCTTTGGATCTAACCTTTTATTCAATTATTTTTCATTATAGATCCTTATAAGCATGGCCATGATACCTTAGAATCTGAAGTAAAGGTGTGTTTTGATCTGGATCAAAGGTGTATGTCATTCCACCCTAAGTTCAAGATCAGAGGACTGTTGTCTTCCTGTCTCAAGATACAGATCAGGTATGCCCTCCATTTCTATTATTGTAGTTCATTCCATATATAGTTAAGCTGACAACTGAGAATAGCCATCACAATCCACACTTGTCCATTTGACACACAATTATGTCTTTTTATATCCAAATGAAAACAATAACCATGTCATAATAACACATAACATGTAAAACACCAAACATTTTAAATTTAGAATAAATGAGGATGTCTCTTGGGGACCATCGTTTTAACAAGACGGAAGTTAGCTGTGTGGGCTATTGCCCCGAGGTTACCACTCCCTTAAATCCATTTAATGTTTTTAATCTGTTTATCTCTTTAATTACAGGATTTAGTTACATTTCGCATTTGGATACCCTTTTAACTCTTGAAACACACATTTTGTATTTCTCCTCTCTCAACTTGATTTTCTTTTAATCAAAAATCTCTTGGTAAGAGTGAACCACAGGACAGAGTCTATGTTAGAATGTTTTGAGATTTCTTTTCCCAATGCAATTAATCTGAATCTCTTCACTTTAGCCTCAGGCACACTCTTCAGACAAGGGCAAAAAGCAGCCACATTCTTCATCAAAATATCACAAGATGATCTCTGGACAGCATAGAAATTCTTCTGCTCTTAAACCTATTGATTATGTCCCCACAGTTCAAATCACCCTCAGCACCAATGTCTTCCATACTCCTACTAGGATAGCTCATTAAGCTCTGCATAAAGCATTCTTCTGTTTTCCTAATCCAAAGTCTCCAAATCCTCATTTCACTAAGCAAAAGCATAGTCAGGCCTATTACAGTAATCCCCCAGCACCTGTTATCAACTTCTGTCTTAGTTTGGGTTTTATTGCTGTGGAGAGACACCATGACGAAGGCAACTCTTATAAAAGGCAAGCATTTAATTGGGTATGGCTTACAGTTTCAGAGGTTTAGATTATTATTATCATGGTAGGAACCATGACAGTGTGCAACCAAATGTGGGGCTGGAGGAGGTACGAATTCTAAATCTTGATCTGAAGACAGATAGGAGAAGACTGGATGGATGTGTTTCACAGTCATAGCTTGAGCATTTAAGACATCAAATCCTCACCTCCATAATTATGCAGTTACTCTAACTTAGCCACATCTTCTCCAATAAGGCCTCAGCTCCTAATAGTGCCTTGAAACCAGCACAAACCTAATTTCCTAATTAAATGCTTTCAATGACCTGATGTCTACCCCTGAGCCACATAGAGATTGAAGCATTGTTGTTCCTTGAACACAGACTTTAGAGATCTTGATAATCTTTGTGTTCATCTGATGCTTACAGTGTTGCAGTGGTATCAGATATAAGAGAACCTTAGATGTAGGCATATGCAATATTTAGGCTGTATACAAACTCATGAAAAAAAATCTTGACATTTTTGTCTTTCATATCTTCTTGCACGAGTCAGACTCAGGAGGCATTGGCTATACACTCTTGCTGGCTTGTTTCAGCTTCTTCCCTCCTGGAAAATATAAAGGCACACAAATAGAAGGTTTCTAAGATCAAGAATTCTATATATATGGAGAATGGTTTCTGATTGTAATAAGTGATCATGTTATGGTATATAATGAAAGAAGAGGTGTGTGTGTGTGTGTGTGTGTGTGTGTGTGTGTGTGTGTGTGTGTGTGAGTGTGTGTGTGTGTGTACATACCAGGGAAAGAAAATGATCCTTTATTACTTTTGAATTAAATGCACATAGTATAATAAGACCATTGCCAGTTGCATGGCAGATGCAAAGTAAAGCTAAATACTTCTAATCCATTCAATTTAATAATTATATTTCCCTCATTTTTGGATAGAATATACTTTTTTCATATAAAAATGCCATTTCACAATACATCAATAAATCTTGAGCATGAAGCATAGTATAAAATGCATTGGATAACCTAGTCATAAAAGTATGTTGAAACTATAAAAGACCAACTATAAGAGACACATGTGTTTCAAATATTTCACTTTATGAATGAGAAGTTTCAAAAAAGACAGATCACCATCCATAAGTCAAATAGGTTGCAAAGTTGCAGTATGGATGTTTTTTAGTTCAGTGTTATTTGTACATACTTTCTAAGCTCTTTTGCATGCTATTGAAACATGTTCCTATGTCTAAAATAATTGTTACATCACAGTGAGCTATAATAAGGTGATGATGGGAATGGCCTTCTCTATTATTCATTAGAGATACATAGGCACTTTTACTCAAGTGTTGTGATTTAGCAAGATAAGTTCCAACCAGAAGTTGCTTTATTAATTTTCTGCTTTTATAATCAGGTTTTATGATTATTTTTACAAATTAATTGTCTTCATATGTCATGTGTTAGTCATCCTATTTTCAATTTATCTACATTAGAATTAATTGTGGCACAGGTATTTTTAAAACAGGACCATGCATCACTTCATTTGAAAAACCTTCAAGGAGAATTCATACTCATATATACATAGCATACTTTCTTTTAGCAATGGTATAGTTAACACTTAATGCCATGGAGATCAAATTAAAATAGCAAGTGGCCATATACTATTAAGAAAGTACTTTCCTGAGCCTATATCTTGTAGGATGCTGCCTGTTTTTTCCAAAAGTTTTATGTGTTTCAGGATTTACAATGAGGTCTTTTCTCTACTTAGAATTGCTTTGGTGCACCATGATAGATGAGAGTATAATTTTATTCTTCTACATGTACACATCCAGTTTTTCTAGCACCTTTTCTCAAAGATATATTCTTCCTTCTAGCATATATTTTTGGCTTCTTCATAAGTTTTCAGATACCTGTCATTAATTGGACTCAAATTTGGATCTTTCGTTCTGTTTATGTATGTGTCTGCTTCATATGGCTTTTATTATTATAGATATGTAATATACCTTGAAATCTAAAACTCTAATGGTCACAGTATTTTTCTTTATACTCAGGATTGCTTTGGTTACTTTGGTTCTTGGTGGTTCCATATGAATATTAGGAAAATTTTCTTTCTGTGAAGAGTGTCATATAGATTTTTGTTGAGATTGTATTGATCTCTAAGTAGCTTTTGTTAGTATGGTTATTTACACAATATTAATTCTATCAATACATGAGCACGAAAAGTCCATTTTCTAATGTCCTCCTCAATCTCTTTCTTTATGATTTTGATTTTCAGTTTAAAGTTATTCCACTTGCTTGGTTAGCTTTATTTATAAACATTATTTTGGAGTCAATTGCATACAAATGTTTTTCTACATTCTCTTTCTCAGTGTTTGTTATTTGTATGTAAAAAAGCAACTACTGATTTTCTAAGTTGATTTTATATCCTGCACTTTTCTGAAAGTGCTTTTTTTGGGGGGGGTTTGTTTGGACTTCTCATGGAATTTCTGAGATTTCATATTTACACTATAGCGTCTGTGTTTTGTTTGTTACACCTCAAGTACTTTGTATATAACAAATTGCCTTTTACTTTTGCCTTAAATTATATAATTTACTATTATTTTGTGTATGTATGATGTATGTGGTTAACTCA
Organism: Acomys russatus; assembly: GCF_903995435.1. NCBI lineage: Eukaryota > Metazoa > Chordata > Mammalia > Rodentia > Muridae > Acomys > Acomys russatus. Next base: position 35,134,540 of record NC_067169.1, read on the forward strand.
AATCCCAAGGAGCATATGTGCACTTCAGAATATAGTTCGGGATCTGTTTCAAGCCTTCTCTCATATGGGGGTACAGAGAATGAGTTTGGGTTACAAGTATTACATGGAAAGTATACTTATCTACTGAGCCACTGCCTGTATTTAACCTCTCTCTCTCTCTCTCTCTCTCTCTCTCTCTCTCTCTCTCTCTCTCTCTCTCTCTCTCTCTCTCTCTCTCTCCCTCTCTCTCTCTCTCTTTATATCTGTGTCTTCTCTCTCTGACAAACACACACTTACAAAGCCATGGCAGAATGGGTAGACCCATTATTTTGTTAAAAGTTTGCTAGTGGGGCATTATTTACCTGTTGTTTCTTCTTCGAACTGATTATTCAATGAACAACTTCTCTTCTGTTATAGAACATTTGTTTAAATTTTCCTGAATTGATTTAGGAAAGAGAGCCATACTTAAAATATTATGAATATGTAGCAACATTTTCTTCCCCTAGATCTGTAGTCTCCTGAGAAAAAAATTTTGTTGGTTGGACTAAACACTTATAAAAGTTCAAGGCTCCTATAAAGTCTCATCTTGATAAATTGCTTATTCTTTCTTTGAGTACCACCAGTCTTCTCCACCAAGGGAAAGTGGAGCACTGTGGTGACTGTCCTGTCCATTGGGTACATCAGGGTAAGGGTTCGATGTTTACTGCTTATATTGTCCTTAGTGCAATAGTTTGAGCAGACCGCCCCTTTGCCCTGATCCACCTGTTATGATGTTTTTCTTGTAGGGTTCTAAGACGCTCTGCATCCTATTTCTCCATCTCCTATATTTGTCTTACCTACAGTCCCAGTAGGATGTCCTCACATCTATCCCAATCTCCTAGTAAGTGAATAATTTCATGGGACATGCCTTTTGGGCTAGGGCCCAATTATAACTGAGTATATACCATGTGTGTCTTTCTGCTTCTGGGTTAGCTCACTCAGTATGATCACTTCTAGTTCCATCCATTTGTCCACAAATTTTGGGGTGTCCTTGTTTTTAATAGCTGAGTAGTATTCCATAGTGTAGATGTACCACAGTTTCTTTATCCATTCTTCTATTGAGGGACATTTAGGTTGTTTCCAGGTTTTGGCTATTATGAATAAGGCTGCTATGAACATGGTTGAGCATATGTCTTTGTTGTGTGGTAGAACATCTTCTGGGTATATTCCAAGGAGTAGAATAGCTGGATCTTGCGGAAGCCCTATTCCAAGTTTTCTGAGAAAGCACCAGATAGCTTTCCAAAGTGGCTGTACTAGTTTGCATTCCCACCAGCAATGAAGGAGTGTTCCCCTTCCTCCACATCCTTGCCAGGATATGGTGTCACTTGAATTTTTGATCTTTACCATCCTGATGGGTGTAAGATAGAATCTCAGAGTCATTTTGATTTGCATTTCTCTGATGACTAAAGACATTCAACAGTTCTGTGTTTCTCAGCCTTTTGATATTCCTCTGTTGAGAATTCTCTGTTTAGTTCTGAGCCCCGTTTTCCTATTTGGTTACTTGTTTTGGTTGTGTTTAATTCCTTAATTTCTTTATAAATTTTGGATATTAGATCTTTGTCAGATGTAGGGTTGGTGAAGATCTTTTCCCAGTCTGTAGATTGCTGCTTTGTTATGTTGACAGTGTCTTCTGCCTTACAGAAGCTTCTCATCCTCATGAGGACCCATTTATTGTTGACCTTAAGGCCTTTGCTATTGGTGTTCTGGTCAGAAAGTTGTGTCCTATGTCAATGTGTTATAGGTTTTCCCTACTTTTTCTTCTAACCGATTTAGTGTTTACGGTTTTATGTTGAGGCCTTTAACCACATCTACTTAAGTTTTGCAAATGGCGACGAACATGGGTCTAACTGCGTTTTTCTACATGTAGACATCCACTTAGACCAACACCATTTGGTGAAGATATGCTCCTTTTTCCATGGAAGAGATTTGGCTTCTTTGTCAAAAATCAAGTGGCCATATGTATGCGGATTCATTTCTGGGTCTTCGATTCTATTCCATTGGTCAACCAACCAAATGATGTGCCAGTACCATGCATATTTAATTACTGTTGCTCTATAGTAAAGATTGAGATCTGGTATGGAGATTTCTCCAAAAGATCTTTTATTGTGTGGGTTTGTTTTAGCTATTCTGGTTTATTTGTTTTTCCATATGAAGTTGAGTATTGATCTTTCAAAGTCTTTAAAAACTTGTGTAGATATTTTGATAGGGATTGCATTGAATCTGTAAATTGCTTTTGGTAAGATGGCTATTTTGACTATGTTAATTCTCCTGATCCATGAACCAGGGAGATCCTTCCATCTTATGATGTCATCTTCAAACTCTTTCTTCATAGATTTGAATATTTTTTCAAACAAGTCCTCCACTTGCTTGGATAGAGTTACTTCTAGATCTTTTTATTGCTTATGGATATGGTGAAGGGTGTAGTTTTCCTAATTTCTTCCTCTGCGTCATTGTCATTTCTATATAGGAAGGCTACTGACTTTTTTTGAGTTAATTTTGTATCCAGCCAATATGCTGAAGGTGTTTATCAGCGGTAGAAGTTCTCTGGTGGAATTGTGGGGGTCATTTATGTACACTATCATATCATAAGCAAATAGAGATAATTTGACTTCCTCTTTTCCCATTTGGATCCCCTTGATCTCCTTTTTGTTGTCTTATTACTCTAACTAGAACTTGAAGAACTATATTGAAGACATAGGGAGATAGTAGGCAGCCTTGTCTGGTCCCCAATTTTAGAGGAATTTCCTTGAGTATCTCTCCATTTAATTTGATGTTGGCTATTGGCTTGTTGTATATAGCCTTTATTATATTTAGTTATGGGCCTTGTATCCCCGATTTCTCCAAAACTTTAAACATGAATGGGTTTGGGATTTTGTCAAATGCTTTCTCTGCATCTAGGGAAATGATCATGTTTTTTTTTTCTTTCAGTTTGTTTATATGGTGGATTACATTGATGGATTTCTGTATATTAAATCATCCTTGTTTGCCTGGAATGAAGCATACCTGGTCATAATGAATGATATCTTTGATATGTTCTTGTAATTATTTTGCCAGTATTTTATTAAGTATTATTGCATCAATATTCATAACAGAAATCGGTCTAAAACTCTCCTTCTTTGTTGGGTCTTTGTGAGGTTTACGTATCAAAGTGACTGTGGCCTCATAGAATGAATTTGGTAATATTCTATCTATTTCTCTCTTTTGGAGTAGCTTGAAGAGTATCGGTATTAGCTCTTCTTTGAAGGTCTGGTAGAATTGTGTGCTAAAACCATCTAGCCCTGGGCGTTTTTTGGTTGGGAGATTATCAATCATTGCTTCTATTTCTATGAGAGAAATTGGACTATTTCATTTGTTTATCTGATGTTGATTCAACTTAAGCAGGTGGAATCTATCAAGAATATTGTCCATTTCCCTTAGATTTTCAAATTTTGTGGCATATATGCCTTTAAAGTGGGATCATATGATTCTTTGTATTTCTTCAGTGTCAGTTGTTATGTCTCCCTTTTCATTTCTGTTTTGTTTTGTTTTGTTTTGTTTTTTTGGAATTCCTTGTTTTTAATAGCTGAGTAGTATTCCATAGTATATATGTACCACAGTTTCTTTATCCATTCTTCTACTGAGGGACACTTAGGCTGTTTCCATGTTCTGGCTATTATGAATAAGGCTGCTATGAACATGGTTGAGCAAATTTTCTTATTGTGTGCTGGAGCATCTTCTGGGTATATTTCAAGGAGTGGAATAGCTGGGTCTTGAGGAAGCCCTATTCCCATTTTTCTGAGATAGCACCAGATAGCTTTCCAAAGTGGCTGTACTAGTTTGCATTCCCACCAGCAATGAAGGAATGTTCCTCTCTCCCCATGCCCTCGCCAGCATGTGGTGTCGCTTGAGTTTTTCATCTTAGCCATTCTGATGGGTGTAAGATGGAATCTCAGAGTTGTTTTGATTTGCATTTCCCTGATGATTAAGGAGGTTGAGCACTTCTTTTAGTGTTTCTCAGCCATTTGATATTCCTCTGCTGAGAATTCTCTGTTTAGTTCCAAGCCCCATTTCTCAATTGGGTTATTTGGTTTGGTGGTGTTTAGCTTGGTTCTTTATATATTTTGGATATTAGACCTTTGTCAGATGTAGGGTTGGTGAAGATCTTTTCCCAGGCTGTAGGCTGTCGCTTTGTTCTACTGACAGTGTCTCCAGCCTTACAGAAGGTTCTCAGCCTCATGAGATCCCATTTATTAATTGTTGACATTAAGGCCAGGGCTGTTGGTGTTCTGTTCACGAAGTTGTCTCCTGTGCCAATATGTTCCAGGCTCTTTCCCACTTTTTCCTCTAAGTGACTTAGTGTCTCTGGTTTTATGTTGAGGTCTTTAATACACTTGGATTTGAGTTTTGTGCAAGGTGACAAATATGGGTCCAGTTGCATTTTTTTACACATAGACCTCCAGTTAGACCAGCACCATTTGTTGAAGATGCTATCCTTTTTCCATTGAATGGATTTGGCTCCTTTGTCAAAAATCAAGTGACCATATGTGTGTGGATTCATATCTGGGTCTTCGATTCGATTCCACTGATCAACCAGCCTGTTGCTGTGCCAGTACCATGCTGTTTTAAGTACTATTACTTTATAGTACAGTTTGAGATCAGGCATGGAGATTCCTCCGGAGCACCTTTTATTGTACAAGATTGCTTTAGCTATTCTGGGATTTTTGTTTTTCCATATGAAGTTCAGAATTGAACTTTCAATGTCTTTAAAAAATTGTGTAGGTATTTTGATAGGGACTGCATTGAATCTGTAGATTGCTTTTGGTAGGATGGCCATTTTTACTATGTTAATTCTCCCGATCCATGAGCAAGGTCATCTTCAATCTCTTTCTTCAGAGTTTTGAAATGTTTTTCAAACAAGTCCTTCACTTGCTTAGTTAGATTAACTCCTAGATATTTTATATTTCTTGTGGCTAATGTGAAGGGTGTGGCTGTCCTAATTTCTTCCTCTGCAAGCTTGTCATTTGTGTATAGGGAGGCTACAGACTTTTTTAGAGTTAAATTTGTATCCAGCCAATTTGCTGAAGGTGTTTATCAGCTTTAGGAGTTCCCTGGTGGAATTTTGAGGGTCACTTATGTACACTATCATATCTTCTGCAAACAGGGATAATTTGACTTCCTCCTTTCCCATTTGGATACCCTTGATCTCCTTTTGTTGTCTTATTGCTCTGGCTAGAACTTCGAGTACTATATTGAAGAGATATGGAGAGAGTGGGCAGCCTTGCCCTGTTCCCAATTTTGGAGGAATTTCCTTGAGTATCTCACCATTTACTTTGATTTTGGCTATTGGCTTGCTGTATATAGCCTTTATTATGTTGAGGAAAGTGCCTTGTATCCCCGATCTCTCTAAAACTTTAAACATGAATGGGTGTTGGATTTTATCAAATGTTTTCTCTGCATTTAAAGAGATGATCATGTGGTTTTTTTATTTTCAATTTTTTTATATGGTGGATTACATTGATGGATTTCTGTATATTAAACCATCCCTGCATGCCTGGTATAAAGTCTACTTGGTAATGATGAATGATATCTTTGATGTGTTCTTGTATTCGTTTTGCAAGTATTTTATTTAGTATTTTTGCATCGATGTTCATAAGAGAAATTGGTCTGAAATTCTCTTTCTTTGTTGAGTCTTTGTGAGGTTTTGGTATCAATGAGACTATGGCTTCATAGAATGAATGGTAATATTCCATCCATTTCTATCTTTTGGAGTAGCTTGAAAAGTATCGGTATTAGCTCACCCTTGAAGGTCTGGTAGAATTCTGCACTGAAACCATCTGGCCCTGGGCTTTTTTTGTTTGGGAAACTATCAATCATTGCTTCTATTTCTGTAGGGGAAATGGGACTATTTAGCTTGTTTATCTGTTCTTTACTCAACTTTGGCAAATGAAATTGATCAAGAAAATCATCCATTTCCCTTAGATTTTCAAATTTTGTGGCATATATGCCTTCAAAGTAGGATCATATGATTCTTTGTATTTCTTCAGTGTCTATTGTTATGTCTCCCTTTTCTTTTCTGATTTTGTTGATTTCAATACTGTCTCTCTGCTTTTTGTTAATTTGGATAATGGTCTGTCTATCTTGTTGATTTTTTCAAAAAACCATCTCTTGGTTTTGTTGATTCTTTGGACTGTTTTCTAAGTTTCTAATTTGTTAATTTCAGCCCTGAGTTTGATTATTTCCAGACGTCTACTCCTTTTGGGTGTTTCTCTGCTTCTTTTTTCCTAGGGCTTCCAGTTGTGTTGTTAAGATGCTTATGTGCGATGTTTCCAATTTCTTTTTAAAGGCACTTTGTGCTATGAATTTTCCTCTTAGCACTGCTTTCAGTGTATCCCACAAATTTGGGTATGTTTTTCTTTCATTTTCATTGAATTTCAGAAACTCCTTGATTGCTTTCTTTATCTCTTCCCTGACTCAGGTGTCATTTAACAGAGAGTTGTTTAGTTTCCACGTATGTGTAGGCTTTTTGTTATTTCTGTTGTTGTTGAATTGCAGCCTAATAGCATGGTGTTCTGATAGGATACAAGTTATTATTTCAATCCTCTTGTATCTGTTGAGGCTTGCTTTGTGACCTACAATGTGATCAATTTTGGAGAAAGTTCCATGGGGTGCAGAGAATGAGGTATATTCTTTCTTGTTTGGGTGATAGGCTCTATAGATATCTGTTAGATCCATTTGACCCATGGCATTGCTTCATGATGTTATTTCTCGGCTTAGTTTCTGTTTCAATGACTTATCCTTCAGTGAGAGTGGGGTGTTGAAGTCGCCCACTATTATTGTGTGGGGATCGATGTGTGGTTTAAGCTTTTTTAGGAGATCTTTTACAAATGTGGGTGCCCTTGTATCGGGAGCATAGATGTTCAGAATTGTGATGTCATCTTGGTTGACTTTACCTTTAATGAGTATGAAGTGTCCTTCCTCATCCCTTTTGATTAATTTTGGTTGAAAGTCTATTTTGTTCGATACTAAAATGGCTACGCCTGCTTGCTTCTTGTGACCATTTGCTTGGAATAATTTTTTCCAACCTTTTACCCTGAGGTAATGCCTATCATTATGGGTGAGATGTGTTTCTTGAATGCAGAAGAATGTTGGATCTTGTTTATGCACCCATTCAGTTAGTCTGTGTCTTTTTATTGGAGAATTGAGACCATTGATGTTAAGAGGTATTAATGACCAGTGACTGTTAAGAGTCTTAATTTTGATGTTGTTTCCAGTTGAGCATTTGTGTAGTTGTAGTTTTGCCATGGTCTAGTGATCTATTTCCTGAGTAGTTTGGGTTGTAGCTTGACCCTTTGGGATGGAGTTTTCCTTCTAGTACCTTCTGTTAAGCTGGATTTGTGGATAGGTACTGTTTGAATTTGTTTTTGTCATGGAATATTTTGTTTTCTCCATCAAGGGTTATTGATAGTTTTGTTGGGCCCGGACCACTCGCCGAGCTCAGCTAGATTCTCAGGGCCTGAATTGTCTGCCGAGCTCAGCTAGGGATTCTGAGCACAAAATGCACACAGGGTCCAGCCAGAATTTTGGGGGGCTGGGACTGTGCCCCAAGGTCAGCTAGGGGATTTTGGCCCAAAGTGTGTGCTGTGGTCAGTTATTGACTCAGGGCCTGAACTGTCTGCCAAGCTTAGGCAGGAATTCTGGATTCAAACTGCACACTGTGTCCAACCAGAGTCTTAGAGCCGGACTGTGCCAAAAGCTCCACTAGAACTTCTGGGCCCAATATGTCTGCCAAGCACAATTAGGGTCTCAGGCGCAAAACTGCACACCAAGCTCCACCCGAGTCTCTGGGGCGGAATTGTGACCCGAGCTCAACCAGGGACTCTTGACTCACACTGCACGCTGAATTCAGCCCAAGACTCTGGGCCTATACTGCGTGGATAGTCCAGCCAGAGTCTTGGAGCTGCCAAGCCTGTGCGCACAGCTCAACTAGAGTCTCTGGGCCCAAACTGCCCGGCAAGTCCAGCTAGGGCCTCTGGGCTGAATCTGCGTGCTGACCTCAGCCTGTGTTAGTGCCCTAGAACTGCCCGCTGAGCTGTGCTAGTGTCTTGGGCAGAACTGCTCGTTGATGAGAGCTAGTGCCTCTGGTGGAGCTGAGTGCTCCGCCCAGCCTGTGTCACAGCTGGAGAACTGCGGCTGCGCTGAGCTGGTGCCTAGGGTGGAATTGAGCGCTCCGTTTAGCCTGCGTCACAGCAGGAGAACTGAGGCTGGGCTGAGCTGGTGCCTAGGGTGGAATTGAGTGCTCCACCAGGTCTGCGTCACAGCAGGGGAGCTGTGGCTGAGTTGAGCTAGTGCCTAGGGCAGAATTGCTTGCTGCGCTGAGACAGCATCTCCAGGACACTAAGCACTGAGCTGAACCCGGGACTCTGGGGCTGAACTGTCCGCCGAGTCCAGTTTGGGTCACAAGGCACCACGCGACCCAAATCCAGTCCACAGTCCCCTCTCCCGCAGCAACTCCCACCAGCCACCACCCTAATCACCTCCCCCTGAAGGCTCAGAGCTGCAAATCTCAGCCACTGCCACTGCTGACACTGTTGCCGCTGGTGCCGCCGCTGTTGCTGCTGCCTCTGTCACTGCTGCTCCGATCCGAGAAAATCCACGCTCCTTCCGTGTGCAGGGGCACACAGGTCCTCCGCACCCTGGTCCCTCCGAACCGTGGAGCACTTCCGCTGCCGTGGTGTGGGGACCTTGGTGTTCCTGGCTCAGAAATCTGTGCAATTCCCTGAATTGTTCACTGGAGCCTACAAACACGGTCCACACTGCTTGCCGCCATCTTGGATCCTCTCGGTTTTGTTGATTTGGATAGTGTCTCTCTGCCTTTAATTTATTTGGCTAACAGTTTGACTATCTTGTTGATTTTCTCAAAGAACCAGCTCCTGCTTTTGTTGATTCTTTACATTGTTCTCTTTGTTTCTAATTTATTGATTCAAGCTCTGAGTTTGATTATTTCCAGACATCTACTTCTCTTGAGTGTTTCTGCTTCATTCTTTCCTATGGCTCCCAGTTGTGTTGTTAGGTTGCTTCTAATTTCTTTATAAAGGCACTTAGTGCTATGGATTTTCCTCTTAGCACTGCTTTTACTGTATCCCACAAATTTGGGTATGTTGTTCCTTCATTTTCATTGAATTTCAGGAAGTACTCAATTTCTTTCTTTATTTCTTCCTTGACCAGGTGTCATTAAGTAGAGAGTTGTTTAGTTTCCATGTGTGTCTAGGCTTTTTGTTATTTCTGTTGTTGTTGAAGACCAGTTTTAGATCATGTTGATCTGACAGGATACAGGGTATTATTTCAATTATTTTTTTGTGTGTCTTTAGAGGCTTGTTTTCTGACCTACTATGTGATCAATTCTGTAGATGATTCCATGGGGTGCTGAGAAGAAGGTATAATCGTTTGTGTTTGGGTGAAAAGTTCTGTAAATATGTGTTAGATCCATTTGATTCACAGCATTGGTTAATGATGTTGTTTCTTGGCTTAGATTCTGTTTCAATGACCTATTCCTCAGTGAAAGTGGTGTGTTAAAGTCCCCTACTATTAATATGTGGGGAAAGATGTGTGGTTTAAGCTTTGTTAATAATTCTTTAACAAATGTGGGACTCTTGTATTTGGAGCATAGATTTTCAGAATTGTGATATCATCTTCTTGTGTGTGTGTGTGTGTGTGTGTGTGATATCATCTTAATTGACTTTAACTTTCATGAGTATTTAGTGTCCTTCCACATACCTTTTGATTAATTTTGGTTGAAAGTCTATTTTATTAGATATTAAAATGGCTACACCAGCTTGTTTCTTGTGACTGTTTGCTTGGAATATTTTTCCAGCATTTTACCCTGAGGTAATGTCTGTCGTTGTGTGTGAGATGTGTTGTTTGGATGCAGAAGAATGTTGGATCTTGTTTATGCATCCATTCAGTTAGTCTGTGTCTTTTTAAAATTTTTTTTATTAATTTATTCTTGTTACATCTCAATGGTTATCCCATCCCTGTATCCTCCCATTTTTCCCTCCCTCCCATTTTCCTCTTATTACCCTCCCCTATGACTGTTCCTGAGGGGGATTTCTTCCCCCTGTATATGCTCATAGGGTATCAAGTCTCTTCTTGGTAACCTGCTGTCCTTCCTCTGAGTACCACCAGGTCTCCCCCTCCAGGGGACATGGTCAAATACGAGGCACCAGAGTTCGTGTGAAAGTCATATCCCACTCTCCACTCAACTGTGGAGAATGTTGTGCCCATTGGCTAGATCTGGGTATGGCTTTAAAGTTTACCACCTGTATTGTCCTTGGCTGGTGCCTTAGTTTGAGAGGGTTCCTGTGCCTAAATCTGCCTATCAAAATGTTCTACTTGTAGGTTTCTAGGACCCTCTAGACCCTTCTACTTTGCTATTCTCCCATGCTTCTCTCATCTAGAGTCGCAATAGGTTGTCCTCCCCTCTGTCCCAGATTCTTGGTAAGTGAAGGCTTTCGTGGGACATGCCTCTTGTGCTAGGATGCAGATATAAGTGAGTATATACCATTGAGTCTTTCTTTTTCTGGGTTAACTCACTCATTATGATCATTTCTGTCTTTTTATTGGAGAATGGAGACCATTTATGTTGAGAGATATTAATGACAAGTGACTATTAAATCCCTTAATTTTTGATGTTGGTTACGGTAGAGAGTTTGTGAGGTTTTATTTTTGCAATGATGTAGCTATCTATTTCCTTTGTAGTTATGTTTGTATCTTGTCCCTTTAGGTTGAGTTTTCCTTCTAGTAACTTCTGTAAAACTGAATTAGTGGATAGGTACTATTTGAATTTTTTTCATGGAATATTTTATTTTCTCCATCAATGGTTATTGATAGTTTTGCTGGGGATAGTAGTTATGGTCTCTTAGGGTTTGCAGGATCTCTGTCCAGGCCCTTCTGGCTTTTATGGTCTCTGCTGAGAAATCGGGTGTAATTCTGATAGGTTTGCCATCCTATGTTACTCTGCCTTTTTCTCTTGCTGCTTTTAATATTTTTCTTTGTTCTGTATATTTTTTGTTTTTATTATTATGTGGTAGGAAGATTTTCTTTTCTGGTCTACTTTACCTGGTGTTCTGTAGGCCTCTTGTATGTTCATATGCATCTCCATCTTCAAATTGGGGAATTTTTCTTCTATGATTTAGTTGAAGCTATTTTCTGGGCCATGAAGTCAGGCACCTTCTCTTTCCTCAATGCCTATTATTCTCAGGTTTCGTCTTTTCATGGGTTCTTGATTTCTTGGATATTCTGCATCAGGATCTTTTCGGACTTAACATTTTCTTTGATGGTTGTTTTGAGTTCTGCGATTGTATCTTCAAGTTCTGAGATTCGTTCTCCATTTCTTGGATTCTGTTAGAGAAAGTCACCTCTGTGTTGTCTGCTTTCTTCTCTAAGGCCTCCTCAATCCCTTTTTTTTCTGTGTGTTCCTTTATCACAGATTCCATTTTTATCATCAGATCTTTAAGTGTTTTATTGATTTCCTTCATCCGGTTATTTGTATTTTCCTGAAATTCTTCCAGTGCCTCTCTATAGGCCTCTTTTATGTCTTCAACCTGTTTGGCTGCATCCTCCTGCATTTTTTTTTTTTTTTTTTTTTTTTACAAATTTTATCAGTTTCTTCCCTTATCATCTTCTTTACTAAGGACTTGAGGTCGTTTTCTTGTATTTTGATTGTGCTTCGGTTCTTCAGGTTGCTTTCTTTGGGATAGCTGAATCTGGAGATGCCGGACTGCTTTGGATTTTGTTGTTTACTTTGTTACGTTGTCCTTTAGTCATTTTGCTCTCTCTGATGTTGGGAGGGAGCTTCTGGTGTCCTTCACTGATTGCTGAGAGTGGCTAGTTGATGAGTGATTGTAGGTCGAGAGCCCTTGCCTGTGGGGATCTGAGAGTTCTTCCATGGGACAGGCAAGTGAGCTGGTTTCCACTCCTGGAGACTTTGCTCTACACCTCTTGCTCTGGACTGGGTCCGCAGATGTATGCTTCTGCCTGGTCTCTTTCAAGCTGCTGTTATCATTCAGATCTGCTGTATTGGTACCCCAGACCATGGGTAGAGCTCATTCTGCCTGTGCAGGTTGCTCCCAGCAGCCTTTGCTTTCACGCAGTAGCCCTGTGGTCAAGTCTGGACCTGATCAGACTCACTGAGTTGTGGCCGCTTACAGACCAGAGTATAGACAGCTCAGGAGTGTCCAGTGCCAAATCATAGGCACTGTCCAGGCTGGGTTCTATCTGGCTGAGTCTGCAGACGGGTGCTGGTTCAGACCACAGGCGGCAAGCACTCTGCTTGGGAATTTGCTCCCAGCTGTGTGTGCTTCCCTGCAGCTCAATTCCCTATCAGGATTTGACCCACTGAGTTGTGGCCACTTTTAGACTGGAGTTTAAACATCCCAGGACAGTCTAGCCACTCCCTAGAGCATGAGAAGTCCTGCAGGGCTATGGGAAGTGTCCAAGCCATGTCCTATCTGGCCAAGACTGCAGGGTCTTTCCACTGCTTCCCGCTCCAATTTGGACCGGTTTAGAGCGCTCTGAGTAGGCTAGGTGGTCCCCGCCGTCTGGGCTTCCACGTGGCCCTGGTGCCCTCTGCAGACTTGGGTGGGGTGGGTGGGAGCCTCCAAGGATAGTTTCACCCTTTCCTCTGAGAGTTCCCCAGATACAGAGCTCTGGTGTTCCACTGTCCCACACACTGAGTCGGGCACACTGCAGTCTGCAGATGGTATCCGTTGCCATGTCTGGCAAGCACGTTCAGGGCCTCCGTGGTCTGTTGTTTGACCCAGGTCCTGGCCTGCTGTGGTCTGCACTATCCAGGACCCAATTCACCTGTTGTTCTCTAGTTCTAGTTGTCTGTGGCTCCCTGGTCCCTGGTCTCCATGTGGTAGATCAGATACAGTGTTTGATAAGTGCCGCCATCTTGAGTCTCTGTGTGTCTGCTTTACACTAATTTATTGTTATTTCTATCAAGCAGATGATGCTTTTGTATGTAGATCATGAAACTAAGTTGTGATTCCCAGTACTTCTATTCATTGGAATTACCAAGAGGATTGAAAAATATGGACAATTCTGGCTACCAGACCCAGGGTTTCTGGTATAATTGGTCTGTGCATCAGAAACTTTAGACAGTTCTTACATTAGACTAATATGCTCCTCAAAGTGACCTGTCCCTTTCATTATTTTGTGTATCATTGAATTTTCTGTTATGGGTAGGAAGGAATCATGCATCTATTCATGATTTCCAATGCATCAGCCAGAAAATTACTTTCATGAAGGCATGCTAATAACTGTAATAAGGTAGAAATATCAGGAACTCTTATGCATGCCCAATTCTACCACCAGCTTGCTAAAAATACAACTACCAGTTATGTGTTCCAGGAACCATTCACACAAGAGCTAGAAAAGCATAATTCTAGACATTTTTCAAAACATTGAGAACCATAATTTTTCAAGTGAGAAGGATGATTTTTCATGTTATAGTCATTTATGTGCTTTATTCAGAGGCCAAACAAGAAAGAAGCTCCCCTACAAAGGTCTTGGATATGAACCTTTAAGAGAAGGAAGGAACTTATCTGTGATTTCTCTCTCTCTCTCTCTCTCTCTCTCTCTCTTTCTCTCTCTCTCTCTCTCTCTCTCTCTCTCTCTCTCTCTCACACACACACACACACACAAACACACATACACACACACAGAGAAACACACACACACACACAATACTTATGTTACTATACAAAGACGTTTCCAAAATATGCCCACAATCAAGATTAAGCTTCAAGTCTATCAATTAAGTATTCATGTATCAAAACAAAAAAGATTATCACTCCTATTAATTTACAAAAATGAAAACTTGTACAAGTCAACAGCTCTGTATCAATATTTTTCAATTAGAGGAGAATCTGTACCCAAAGGGACAAGTGATACTTTGGTTGCTCCACTGGGTGAGTTGCAAGAAGGAATTACGTGAGTAAAGGCCAAAAGAAAAACCTGCTACTAGAACATATTATAATTCAATGAAGCTACACATAACAATGAATGATTTGATACTCAGCGTCAATATTAGTATGGATGTTGAGAAACCCTGTTCTTATTCATAAGCATAGCAGCTTAGGGTCAAGAATGTATGTACTCTTTCTTTCATTTTTTAAAAATATGTACTTGTTTATAATTTTGTGGGGGTGGGGTGGGTGCCTGTGCATAGATGGGCAGCATATAGAGGTCAGGAGACTTTTGTGAGTCTATTTTTTCTTCTCCAATGTGGGTTCTGGCTATTTAACTCATGTCATTGGGCTTGGCAACAAGCACTTTTACCTACGGAGTCAACCCACTGGCATCATAGGCATAATTTCTTAAAGCAAAATTTCATTTATGAAAGTAAAATAAAGAGATTAGAGTTTCACTGATAAAACCATCTGTTATGAAAAGCTGAATGATTAAGATATTAGGGAAAAACAATAAAATGTTCTCAAATTATACAAGTTGCAAATAAGGCATATGTAACTCTGGCCGTAAAGTTCATTTTGCACCATATTCATTCAGTATTGTTGATTGGCACTCTAAAAGCAGTCCACTAACACTTCAGTGCCTGCTTGTTGTTTATCATTGGTGTTAAAAACATTGAAATCTATAAACCACTTAGTAAACTGCCTGAAATAGGACCATTCTATTGGACACTGTGGCGTATAATATGGATTTCAATTGCTTGTATCCCATAAACAACTAAGTTTGATTCTAAAACTAAACTATCTGGTCTTTAACATCATCAGACACTTGAGAAGGAAAAAAATTGATTACCTGAGTATACAAGGAGTGCAGGTTAGTAGCTTTCTAAATGAGAAGATGACAGAGACAGTTTGCTGCCTGAACAGTCACCAATGATTCTCTATAACATTGGAGCATCATCTTCAGCCTTCTGACCCAATATATCTGACAGACGTATTTGTGAGGCAGGAACTATTGAGGACTTGCTTACCCTGTCTTGGCAGAGTTTGGCCATTGACTCTGCCTGCATCCAAGCTTGCCTTTTTTAGGCAGAATTCTGTCTACGGTAGAAGTGAGGACATTTTCCCCAGTGACTTGTTTGCAATATTTGAAGCCATCTGTATAAGGAGGTTCTTTGATGCTCATCATCTTCTTTGAATTAGGCTTGGCATTTCCAGGGATTAATCTGTCTCATTGTCAAAGAATCGTTAAAATAACAAAATCATCTTTAAATGTCATATTCATATGTTTCTGAGGTTTTGAAGACCTTATCTAACAATTTTATCTTACCTTTCTATAGGATCATTCTATCTGTTATACCTAGTAGGTATATTAGGTCTAGATAGATGTTCTAAGTTTATAATGATGAGATATGATAGGTATTGACTTACACTCAGAACTTTAGATGCACTAAGATAGGAAAGATGTTTTCTTCAAAGCTGGCAAGGACAAATATCCAAAACAGTATGAATGTAACATTTATATAATACCAGGTTGTTTCATGGTTCTTCTTGCTGTATGTTGTTTATTGTATAGATGTGTAATAATACAGATGTGTATGTGAAATATTTAATAAAAAAGAAAGAGAAGAAAAAATTTTCTTACTAAGAAAAAAGAAATATTTAAAATTTTTGTATTGTATGGTAATGAAACCAGAATAATAGTCAGTCCTGAAAGTGTCCTTTGTTGCCCTTTGGTGAGATCATTTCAAGGCTACTGAAGTTTGAGTCTCTATTGAGGAAAATCAATATTGCAATGTGAACATGAAATCACCAGCCACTCTAGGTTGCTGATGTTTCCTTGGGATGAAGCAATGTCTGCTAACTACTGTATCCAGGGTCTGATAGTGAAGTACAAAGGCAGTAATTGAGATGTGAAATCTAGGATTAGGTAGAGGCAAAGCCCCAGAACTCAGGCAGGCTGGTGGCATCTGCTTTCTAAAGTTTCCTGCCTCCCTTTTTATTGAGAACATATTGTTTGAAGGTTGCAGGTGATACTGTGTGGTGCATGAGGAATATATTTGACCTCTTGCTAATAATATTCATTCTAAGAATAGAAAATAATGAGGTTTACTAATGATGGACATCTGACTTTCACACATGGTTTGTTTGCCAGATGTTCAAGTGTCACATTGTGTCCCAGAGGAAAGTCTGGCATCTTCCCATCATTGACTACACTCGTCTATGTTTTTCTAACAAATTTCAGGGTACTGTGGTTTCCATACATGAAGATGTGCAATATAGCTGGCTTAAAGAGTAGAATCCTTCCAACATTACATATAGGCATGAGGCATGAATGTGGTATCTTTTTCTCTCCAGCAAGTTTTGTTAAATCCCTGATAAGTAGTTAAAATTAGACACACAAGCTGTTTCTTTTGTAAAATAATTAATGCTGATTTGCTAATGTTCTATCTCATGACACCTAGGAACATATTTGTACGTACGTAATCTGTGGATTTAATAGTACATTTGATATTAAAGTAACAAGAAAGTAATTGGAGAAAGTAATTCATAATAAGTAGGGAATGCTCTTTTTGTTTGTGTTGATTTTCATTTGGGGGTAGTTGTTTGTGTTTTTTGTGTATATGAGAGAGAGAGAGAGAAAGAGAGAGAGAGAGAGAGAGAGAGAGAGAGAGAGAGAGAGAGAGAGAGAGAGAGAGAGAGAGAGATATGAAGTTAAGTAGTTGTGGTGAGGACCTGAGAAGAGTTTGAAGAGGGGAAACATGATAAAAATATATTGCATAAATTAAATGAAATATGGAGAAAACAGAATATTATTTTAAAGCATGTATATTATTCCCATTCTAACTATTGGGAAGATATCTTTGAAGATTATGTCTCTTCTCTTTGTTTATTTTTGCTTTGTTTTTTAGGGAAATCAAATGTCTGATCTCTTACAATTCAGTTATCTTCATAGACCAAGAAGAGGAAAGATTATCAAACACCGATGGTGGATGACTACAATGAAACAGTGATTCCCAGACACAATAGTATATTTGCACATATGAACTCACAGTAGTTGTAACAATAAGCTTAGGACTTGAACAAGCTCTAATAGACAAAATTTTATAATGGAGTCAGAAGAGGTAGGCACAAAGTCCTATCCATAGCTGAAGATTTTTTAGTAACATACCTACTTGGAGAGACAGAGTCAGTTTTCTTTAAAAAATTGGATTCTGGTTGGTTAACCATGCTCCATTGGATAGTCTTATGCCCAATATCATATGGGCAGAACAAACTAAACTGAGTTTTTTAAACAACAACAACAAAAACAGGGAACAAAGTTGTATGGGCAGGAAATGAGTATGGATCTGGGAGAAATTCATAAAGTAGAGATAAATATAATAAAAATTCATTGTATGAGAATCTCAAATAATTAAATATGTAAATTAAAATATACTGATGCTTCAGACCCTCAGGCTTCTGACTCCCACCTCCAGCTTCACCTCTCTCTGCTTCCCACATCCTGCACCTCCACTTTCAAGCCTAGGGACTTGTTGTTTTTCCCAAGATGAAGAGCTACCTGCACTAGCCGGCCCAGATCAGTGATATCGATGATGGTGTTGTGAAGTCCACACACAACAAATACCCAATTTTCTTCTTTAGAACACCTGAGACAGCCTTCCTGGACCCAAGGACCTTTTCCCTATGACAAGTGCAAGGACAAGTACAGGAAGCCCAACAATAGAAAAGGCTTCAATGAGGGGCTCTGGGAGATCCAGAACAACCCCCACACCAGCTACAGTACACCTGTGCTGGTGAAATCCTGATGGTGAGAACCTTCAGTGGAAGCAACAGGCACAAGGACAAAGAGGATCGGGGAGTCATGACTGTGACAGCTGTGACCACCACAGCCATTAGTGACAGGTTGGAGAGTGTCTCCAAGTCTGACAAGAGAAGTGACCACAGTGGCCTGAAGCAAAAGGTGCCAGTCCTGAAGACGATGGTCTCTAAATGAGGTCAGAAAGCCTTCAGTGACCTGTATCAGGCCAGTGTGTCCCAGTTGGAAAAGGATCCCAAGAGCACATCTGAGTCAGAGAAGATCAGCAACCAGGACTTTATCCCAGAGAAGAAGACAGTGGCCCAGGTGCCGAGGCTGGGTTCTCAATGGGGACAGAAAAAGAAAAAGGTGCCCTCAGCCTCAGATTCAGACTCCAAAGCCAACTCAGATGGGACCAAGGAGGAGCATGTGGCTGTGGCACAACCATCATTGTCCTCCTCCTCTTCCTTCTCAGACTCACATGTGTCTGTCAAGAAACTCTGTGGAGCCAGAAAGCCAGCTGAGAAACCACTCCCCACAAACTCTGAGGTTGGAGACCAAAGCCAGAACAGCCACCTTCCATCTCCAGCAGTGGCAGTGACAGTGACAGGGGTGAGGTGGACCATATCAATGAAAGGTAGTAACATGATGAGGAGCAGAAGTGCGAGCTAGAGGTGCAAAGACAATTGGAGTAGGAGGAAAACCTCCAGCGACTGCGAGAACAGGAGAGGAAGAAGGAGCTATGCAAAAAACTGGCAGTGTGGGGACAGCAGTGGGGAGGAGCTGGAGGATGACAAACCTGTGAAGAAGTGCAGCTGCAAGGCTTTGGCCAGGACACACCATCCTCTTCTGACTCAGAGCCTGAGGGGGAGCTTGGGAAAGAGGGGAAGAAGTTCGCCAAGAAGTCCCAACTGCCAGGCTCAGTGTCTGCAAGGAAGCCCGGGCAAAAGGAGAAGAGAGGGCTGCTAGACAAGATGCCACGAGCCAGGACCATGAAGTTGGAGAAGACACAGAAGGGATAAGAGGGTCTTTTACTGGACAGGAAGGAAGAGAAGAAGAAAGAAACTTCTATAGAGGGCAGACTACAGAAGTTGCACAACAAGATCAAATTTGCACTGAAGGTTGACAAGGCAGAAGTGAGGAGCTGTCTGATTGTGCTGGATGAGCTGGGGACCCTGCAGGTGACCTCTCAGATCTTTCAAAAGAACGCAGATGTGATAGCAATGCTGAAGAAAATGGCTGGTACAAGGCCAACAAGAATGTGATGGCGAAGACAGCAGAGGTCTATGCCAGACTCAAGTTGCGGGCCCTAGGGCTGAAAGTTGAGGCTTTCCAGAAGGTGAAAAAGGTTGGATCTGAGAAGGAATAGACTGATGGTGAGAAGATAGTGGAGCAGCCTGGGGAGCAGGCTCCCAAAGGGCTGGTGGAGGATGAGCCAAGCAATGATCTCTCAGCCCCTGAAATAGGTAAGGCCGCATCCCAGAAGAGGGAGAGCAGGGAAAACAGAGCACAGGAAAATGGGCAGGATTCAGAGGATGGCTCTGGGTCACTCCTCAGAGGGGATGCATGACAGCCCACAGGACAACTCCTATCCCACGAGGCCTGGAAGTGAGCATCAAGAGCAGGAGATGATGCTACTGGCCTCTGTCTGCTGTTGCTGCTCAGGGCAGCTGAGCTCCAGCCATTGTGGCCATGGTACCATGATCATGCTCAGCCTCCCAACAAAGTGCTGTGCTGTTTGTATTTGTGGCCTGGACCTTTCTTCCTAGTTCTGTGATTTCAACTTAGCTAAAATGGCTATAAAGGGTTTTGTAATGATAAAGAAAAAGATTAAAGCAAACTGAAGATCTATTTAAAAATCTTGGATCAAGGAGGCTTTGTGGCACACACCTATAATCCCATCACTCAAGGATGCAGAGACAGATGGATGTCCTTGAGGTTGAGGCCAGCCTGGCCTACACAGTGATTCCAGAACAAGCAAGGCTACACAGAGAAACCTTGTCTCAAAATTCAAACAAAAATCTCAAATCCATGTATTGTACTGGTTATTCTTTCCTAATCAGCTAATATGCACTTGTAAGTGAGTATATATCATATTTGTCTTTCTGAGTCTGGGCTACCTCACTCAAGATTATTCTTTCTAGTTCTGTACATTTGCCTGAAATTTTCATTATGCCTTTTTTCCTAATAGATGATTAATGCCCCATTGTGTAAATGTATCACATTTCCTTTATGCATTCTTTGTTTGAGGATGTGCAGTTTCTAGCTACTATTAATAAAGCCACTATGAACATAATTGAGAAAATCTGCTTGTGGTAATATGGAGCATCTTTTGGGTATATGCTCCAAAGTAGTTTAACTGGGTCATGAGGAAGATCTATTCCTAATTTTGTAAGGAACAGCCATTTGAATTTTCATAGTGGCTATTTGAGTTACATTCCCATCAGCAATAGAGGAATGCACCATCAATAGGACAATATTGCAGCATATAGAATGGGAAAGATTTTACCAACTCCAGATCTGATAAAAGGGTATAAACTAAAACTTAGAAAGAACTCAAGAAACTAGACAACAGCAAACTAAATGTGTGTGTGAATTGTCAATCTTAGTGCCCATGCTATCAGTATTCTGTTTAGGAAACTGTCTCCAGTGCTGATGTGTTCAAGGCTATTTCCTATTAGGTTCAGTGTGTCTGATTTTATGTTGATCCACTTGAATATGAGTTTTGTACAGGGTGATAAATATGGGTTTGTTTTCTTTCTTGTATATGCAGACATCCAACTACACCATCATAATTGTGTCTGTTTTTATGTTAATTCAATGCTGTTTTTTGTTATTATTGCTCTGTAGTTTCACTTGAAACCAGGACTGATGATACTTCTAGAAGTTCTTTTGTTGTATAACATTATGTTAGCTATCCTGGATTTTGTTTTTCCATAAGAAATTGGGTATTATCCCTTCAAGTTCTATAAAGAATTATGTTGGAAATTTGATGGGGATTGAGTTAATCTTTAGATTAATTTTGGTAGGATAGCTTTTTCCCCCCTGTATTAATTCTACTGGGCCATGAGTATAGGAGATCTTTCCATCTTCTAATGGTAATTTTGCCCATCCATGAGGACACACGAATCTCCTTGGGAAAGGGAAACAGAATAGATTTTTTGTGTGGACTGTGGGTAGGGGAAGAAGGAATGGAGAGAGAATCTGGGGAGAGATGACTGAAATATGTGTCCTTTTGATAGGAAATATTGAAACCTATTGCAGTGGAAACTTCCTGTAACTTATAAGGTTGTCCCTAGTGAGGACTCTTAGTAAAGGAAGATATGGAGCCTGAAACACACATATTATATAACCAGCCTAGGCTCCCAATGGTGGGCCTGGGACACCAATCCAGCCACAATAGTCAGAACCAAAACCTGATTTGCCTGCAAGATGTACTGGGGGAAATGATTGCTTACATCTTGTGAGAATGGTCAAGCAATGAATGGTCTAACCTGAGGTCCACAGTGGAAGAGGGAACCCATTCCAGACACTGCCTAGATGGCCAAGATCTAGAAGCCGGATGGCTGAGAGAACTAGGATAGAATCAAACATGACTGACAAAAAAGTCAATAGAATTATTCCTAATGATAAACTGCTATACTCACAGGATTTGTGGCTAGCCCAATCATCATCAGAGCTGCTTCTTCTAGCAGCTGATTGGAGCAGATACAAAGTCCCACATCCAAACATTCAGCAGAGCTTTGGGAACTTCACTGAAGAGGGAGTGGAAGGATGGCAAAATCTAGAGGAATCGAGGACACCAGGAGAATACAGACCACAGAACCAACTAAGCGGGGTTCATAGGAACTCAAAAACTGAAGCAGCAACAATGAAGCTTGCATGTGTCTGAATCAGGCCCTCTGCATACATGCTATGGTTCTTTAGTGTATACTTGTCTCTGACTCTAATGCTTTTTCATAGGATCTTTTATCTCCTACTTTATTTCCTTGTCTAGACGTCATATGAGGGTATATTCCTAGTCTTACTGTATGTTGTTATGATGCATTAGATTGAAATCCTTGCAAGGTCTAATCTTTTTTGAAGAGAAACAGAGGGGCAGTAGATCTGGGAGAGAGGGGAGTTGGGAAAGGAAGAAAGGCTGTATTTAGGGAGGATGTACTGCATGAAAGAAGAATGTATAAATTAGCAAATAGCAGATCTAGTTTCTTTAGAAACTAGACTTTGATTTTCTAAAATACATATTTAATAAATAGGTTTTCTCCTTTATAGCTGTTTTTGTCTATCTCAGAACAAAATTCAAAACTTAAACACAAATAGGCTTCAGCTAGACCAAATATCTCATTATAAAACTTGAGCTTCTGAGACTTATAGATGAAAAAGTAGAGAGTACTATATGTGATATAGGCACAGGTAAAACTGTTTAAATAATACTCCAGTAACTTGAGTAATGAGGCCAGAAATGACAAATGGGACTTCATGAAATTAGAAAGGAGACAGTCACATGAGTATAAGCCTATGGAATTGGAAAAAAAATCCTTGTTAACTATTCATTCTACAGAAGATTGATGTGTATAATACACACTGAACTCACAAAAAGAATACCAAGAAAACAACCAAATGAATATAATAAACTATAGATCTGAATAGAATGTTTTCAAAAGTGTAAGTATAAGTATGCAATAAACATTCAATAGTTCAATAGTATTGACCATTAGAGAAGTGCAATTTAAATTTATTTAGGCATTCCATATCACCATAGAAAGTATATCTTTCGATAAGGAATCAAATGACAACAAATCCTGATGAGGATGATGTATAGGGGAAAAACAACCCTTATTTACTATTGTTAGGAGTGTAAACTTGTGTTGTTATCATAGAAACAAATGTTAACATTCCTCACAAAGCTAGGAATAAGACTAACTCTTTCATGTACAAATATTCAAAGGACTTAATATCCCAAAACAGAGATTTTTACTCATTTGTGTTCATTGCTGCTCTAGTTACAATAACTAGGAAATAGAATCAATTGGCCTACCTAAAACTTGTAAAAGAATAATGAAGGTGTGCAATGTATTCAGCTATAAATAAGATAAAATTAAGAAACTGACAGGTAAATATAGAGAACTGGAAATATAATAAATGAAGCAATCTATGTTCAGAAAGAAGGAAGCAATCTATGTTCAGAAGGCCACATGGTCTTCTTAAATTGTGTCCTTGTTTTTAATATTCTCAGTCGCTTCTTTAAGTTAGGGTAATTATAAGAGCAAAACAGAAAAAAAAAACATTGACGGGGTTCTTTAAAAAAAATAAGGGATATGATATAGATTGTGTGATAGCAGCCAAGAAGAGTACTAGAGGTGCAAAACTTTAATCAGGGATGGGAGTAGAAAGGTAGAAGAAATGAGGGGAATAGATGGAGGGTTAAGTAAAATTAAGAGTATGTGAAAAATACATACAGAAACCTATTTTGTAAGCCAATTAAAATATAAGTTAAATTAAGTAAAAATTCTTGGGTTGTTAAAAAATCCAGTGCCTCTTTATGAAGAGTTGATCAAGAAAGCCCCAGAAGAACTCTGTAAATAATAGATAATTTTACCATTTTTGTTGATTGTCCATCAGAATGAGTTGATAAACCTTATTGTTTAATATATCATATACATTGTAACATATAGAGAAATTAGACTAGAACTGAGATGGAAGATGTATCCTTTCTGTCCAGCATTCAAAGTGCTTGAAGGTGCTATATAATGGCTTCTGGAGGAAGACATTTTACCTAGCTGTAAATGCTACAAATTAAAATAATCTGCCAGGCAATAGGTGTCCAGTAGTACAATAGTGTTTTGACCATTGTGGGAATAATAATTTGCTTTATTATTGACTTTAAGCCCACTTCGTAGAAGGAACTTACACTAGACACTGCAAACTTCATCAAAACCCATGCCTAGAAAAATCATAAGACTTAGCAAGAAAACTATTGCTGTCATTTTACTTAACGCACATTGTGTTTATGTCTAGGTATTTATATTTATACCTATAGAGTAATGCTGTTATTATTCTTTATCAAATATATTTCAGTTTGGAGTAGGTAGTGATTAATACAGAGATTTATAAACTGATCAATATATTGTAAACAAGTGATTTTAATATACTGTAAACAAGTCCCAAATGAGGAATTTTTATAGCCCCCCCAAATGCTCAGGAAACATGACAGAAGAATGTTAGAAGGAAAGTAATAGCTAGAGAGTGAAAAGAGGTATGATGAACTACTGTTTCTAGACATGACATGGGTGTTGTACCCATAAATTTATAGTACAGTAGTGAATCCCCATTCATGAACAGCATAATACTGGGTGTATTTGTAGTCAGTTTTGGATGGTAAACATGTTCATAAAGCCACACCCATCCTCAAGATGAGCTATAGAGGGTGAAAGTATCAAAGATAGGGGAAGTCATATTTGTCAGTGATATATCCATTGATTTGTTCCTCCCCTAAGCAAATAACCCACCCCTAAGCAAATAACCCAACCCTTATTTATGCAAAAATACTAATTAAATACAATGTTATCACACACACACACACACACACACACACAAACACACACACACACACCAAAAACAAAAAGGATATGAAAGAAGGAGGCAGACATTGGCAGAAGAAGAAAATTAGTTTGAAGAGAAGTGGTTTAGGACAGGAAAATGAGAGTTTACTTTCATCTGGAATATTATATACCCAGATTTGGGCCCAGGGGTCCCGCTCAAACTAAGGCACCAGCCAAGGACAGTACAGGAGGTAAACTTTAAACCCCTACCCAGATCTAGCCAATGGTCAGAACATTCTCCACAGTTGAGTGGAGAGTGGGATATGACTTTCTCATGTCCCCTGGAGGGGGAGACCTGGTGGCACTCAAAGGAAGAACAGCAGGTTACCAAGAAGAGACTTGATACCCTATGAGAATATACAGGGGGAGGTAATCCCCCTTAGGAACAGTCATAGGGGAGGGGAGTAAGGGGAAAATGGGAGGGAGGGAAGAATGGGAGGATACAAGGGATGGGATAACCATTGAGATGTAATAAGAATAAATTAATAAAAAAACAATTTTAAAACAAAAATAGGGAGGAATGGGAGGATACAAGGGATGGGATAAACATTGAGATGTAACAAGAATAAATTAATTAAAAAAACAAAACAAACAAAAAAAATAATAAAAAGGTTAAAATTCCACAGTTGGTACTAAAACTATTACAATTATTTAAAAATAAATAACAAATTATTTTTTATTTAAAGTAATATATAACTATGACATAGACTTTCCAATCCTCTTATTTGTCTCCCAGAACTTGATGGGTGACCCCATTGATGAGGGTACCACATAGTTGAGTAGCAGAACACAGAAAAGTTAAGCAGTCACTCACCTGAAAGTGTCATTCATATGTGCTAACATCCATGGTGCTAGAAGGTGCTATGTATGCTGCTAGAGGTGAAAAATTATCCTCAGTGTCATGTAGCTAAGGAACCTACAAGCTACAGAAATAACAATCCCAACAGGGTATGCAATAGTGGCATGATTATTACTGAAGCAACCAACCACTTACTGATTATATATAAGACCAATTCTGTGAGTTATAACAAATACATGGCACTGTTAAAGTAACAAATAACCTGTAGCTGGAAAGTTCATCCTCTTTAGGGGAAAATGCAATGATATTATTCTGATAACTGTACATAAGGCTAAAATTACTTCTAATGACTTATTGCTATATTCAGAGATGAGAACATCTTTCCACCCTTAGTATAAGAACCTCCTATTAAAGTAGATGGTAATTAACACAGAAAACCTCCAATGGGTCAATCCACAGAGAAAAAGAGACTATTAAGTGCTCAGCTCTAGATGGGACATGTGTAATACACCCCTCCCCCAAGCCTCAGGGATTGTAATGGAAAAGGAAGCATAAATACTGAAAGAGCCATGGGTGGTCATCATCAAGCAAACAGTATTTCTCAGACACAAAAGATCAGCTTTACATAGGAACTCAAATTTATTACAAAAGCCTTTCCAGGTCCTGTACAAGTTACAGCCAGACAAACTCTTAGCATAGAGGGAGGAAGGTGTCTAGGAAATTCCACCACTGTCTGAGAGACGCTATTAATATTTGATAGCTGCCTGTGGAGGGACAGTCAGCTTTCTTTAAAGATATGATTCTTGATATGTTGACTATATAACCAGGGTAGGTTCAGCTGTCAAAATTAGCTGGGCAACACAAACTAGACTCTATGAAGATAAATAAAATAAAATAAATTTCAAAGATGAATGAGAAGAGATGGGAGGGTTGTGAATGTTTTAATGGAAGAACTGGAGTTAATATGTTCTGAATATATCGTATAAAATCATTGTTAAAAACAATAAGATGATTTGTTGGCTTTTGATGAGATGACCAATAGGTTTTCAGTAGTTGCTACTTAATGTAAAAGTAAAGTGCATTCGTTATTTTAACTAGTTTTTAAGACTTTCATACATTCACACATGAGTATTGTAAAATTAATTATTTACTTAACTTTAAACTTAATTTCCACTTCCCTTTTTTCCATTCTTCAATTTCTTCCATGCACACACACACCCTAGCCACTTTCAAATTCATTATCTCTTAAGTTTTTTGATTACACACACACACACACACACACACACACACACACACACACATACACACACAGACACTTCAGTCAAGAAAATCATATAAAATAAAAATAATATTTTTCAAGTTAATTATTAAGACAATATAGTATCTGTATTATAACTATTTATCCTCAAACCTTCAGATAAGTATAGCTCTTAGCCTTCCCCAAAGAAACTTTTTTTTGTGTAGCAAATGGCGATTGATATAGAAATCTATTGAATTTATTTAATATTGCTCATGTATATATACTTAGATGTATATACACTTAGAAGTATATATAACCTATCAGGGGGTTTTCCCTGGATAAAACTAGTTATCACTCCTTTATTAGTCATTGATTGCCTATCGCTATGGAATTTTCCCTATCCATGTTGCCATGTCAACAAGCATAGTCACTATGCGGATCTTGTCTATGTAACCATATTGGTTCTTAAAATCTTCTGCCCCCTCCTCTGTAATGTTCCAGAACTTTACGCACAGGAGCTATAATATAGATGTGCCAACTGAGAATAGGTTTCCCACTGTCATTTATTTTGTGCATTTTGATCACTTGCAGATTTCTGTATTGGTTTCTATCTGATACAAGAAATGAGCTTCTTTGGAGAAGGCTATACATATCTGTCGGTGTTGAATGTTATTTTAATATTTAATATTGAATTGAATTATTTTAGTGAAATCAGTGGCTACTCCTTAAGTAGTTTTACACCCAAATAAGGACCAGGATCTATTTAATTAGCCTATATCACAAATAAGTACTTCATCCTAAACTTCCATGTTAGTATAGTTTCGTCCCATTCTGTTTTTCCACTTTATACTTGTTTTTAAATCATCTCCTAGGCTTGGTTCATTTATCTTATTGTTTCCCAATCTTCTCCTGGTGGCTCCATCCTCTCCTTCCCCCTGATACTCCTTGGACAGTTCTGTGACTGAATCCTTTGTGTAAATCTCCTACTTCCCCTACTAACTCCTCCTTCTCTCTTCCATGCTGCCTGTTTGTCTTTAAGCTGCTTTATTTACATATCAGGGGGACAATTGGGGAGCAGAGTTTAGACAACATTTAGACACGAAACAATGATTTAACCTACACAATTTAAACTACCTTATGCCTACATGTAGGTTTTAGGATAAGTATATAGAATATAGTTATAAATGTCATTGACTTAATAACTAACATTGTAAAAACATTAATTAGTTTTTATTTTATGTATTTGTATTTCTCTGTTTGTATTTATGAATACCTTGTGCATGCAATGCCTGCAAAGAGCAGACGAATATGTAAGATTGACTTAAGCTGTAGTTGTGAGTAGCTATATGGGTGCTGGGAATCAAACCTGGGTTCTCTGGAAGAAGAACAACTGCTCTTATCACTGAGACATCTCTCCAGCTCCAAGAATTAATTTTTAAAAGTTAAGATTACATAAGTCTCCTAGCTGGCTGTAGCACTAGAGAGAACTGGCCCTAACCCTTGCTACCCTAGCTGAGGCAATGTACTTGATATCTGGCCTTGGTGATATGGGTTATGGAGACCCGGCCACAATGGTGTGATCAATGTCAAGACACTCTTCTTTTTGCTGGATGCCACATGAAGGAGAGCTGTCCCTGGCCCTCTCCTGAGCAAAGCAGGAGAGCTGGCCCTAGTGGCTTGGGCAGAGGAGAACTGATGGGCTGAACAATACAGCCACCACCCAGCTCAGATCCAGAGCCTTAAGTTAGCGGACTCCAAGATCTACCCCATCTATAAACTGCTGGAGTCTATGAAGAGGCATCTAAGCAATGAAAATAAAACAAAATACAATATAAGAGAATCAAAAATATTGGAATGTATGACCACACTACAATATACAGACCTAAAGGAGCTAAATACCAAGGAGGACCCTAGGAAAGATGCTTAATTCTCATTCAGAAGAGGAAATAGAATAAAAACGGGAAGTGGTTGAAAAGAAGGAACAGGATGGAAGCCTACCATTAGAGCTCCATCCAGTAGGTTATTGAGGTATATGCTGAGACTCACAGCCAAACTTTGGGGTGGAGTGCAGGTATTCTTCTGGAAGAGTTGGGGATAGAAGAATCTGGAGGGCAGAGGAGCTCCACATGGTGACCAATTTTGACAACAAACCTGGGTGTGGGTTGTGGTGCAGAGACTGCTGCACCAACCAAGGACCATCCATGGTGAGTACCTAGACCCCCTGTTCAGACGTAGTCTATAGACAGCACAGTCTCCTTGTGGGTCCCATAACATGGAGAGTAGAGACTACCTCTGATATGGACTCTGGTGCCCACTTTTTGATCACTTTCCCTTGATGACCAGGCCACATAGGAAGGAGATGCAGTCAGTCCAGATGAGACTGGATAGGCTTGGGTCAGATGATAGGGGAGGAGGGCTACCTCTTTCTGAGGACTAGAGCAAGAGGAGGAATATGAGGGAGGGAGAATAGGACTAAGAGGAGATGAAGGAGGGGGCTATAATTGGGATGCAAAGGGAATAAATTAAAATTAAATTAAATTAAAATAAATTAAAATTAAATAAAAAATGGAATAGGGCAAAGTAACAACACAAGAAGAAGCCAAAGAAAAAGCACAAGAAACATTTTTCTATC
Source organism: Acomys russatus (assembly GCF_903995435.1). Taxonomy (NCBI): domain Eukaryota; kingdom Metazoa; phylum Chordata; class Mammalia; order Rodentia; family Muridae; genus Acomys; species Acomys russatus. The sequence goes on from NC_067169.1 coordinate 35,163,579, forward strand.
ATTAGTAATTGTTCTGTCTTATTACTTAATAGTCAAATGGGAAGGGTAAAAAAAACAATCATTTTCTAATTTTTTCTGAAATATTAAAGTGATAGAAGGTTAAAAAGACATGTTCTATTGCTAGATTCTTCCATCCAGGGAAGAACTATGGAGGTTCTTTCAAAGCTTCTGTCAAGCAACAGTGAAGTCAGATTAGATCATCTATAAGCCATATGATGCAATTATATAGGAATGTGTTGAAACAGTGTTAAGACTAACATTTGGCAGAAACCACAATCATAATGTT